>NC_064631.1:470617635-471217635 GCF_023864275.1 Schistocerca cancellata | reverse complement strand
AGTTACATTTCCTTAGGATTTTTGCAGTGATTCTTAGGCTCGCATCTGCATTCCCACAACAATTCCGGACAGCTATTCCTATGTGTTTTACGCATGGTACGGTTCCCGGTGATATATTCATGCTCAGTACTTTACATTTATTTACGTTCAAGGCCAAGTGCGAGTCCCTCCACCAAGTGTCTATCCTTTTCAGGTTTTCCTGATTTTCGCTACTGTCTCTTTGGTGTTGCACCTTTCAGTTCGCAGACAGCTCATTGAATATTGAACAGTGCCCGTTAGAGTACTTTTTGTATCGTGAACATTATCAACGCTAATTCATTCGGAAATTAGTTTAATGTGAAACTCTTTCGGTATATATACATATATTTACCATCAAAAACAGTCTTGATCACAGTTTATTTATTCCGGTGACCGATTTCGACCACTACTGTGGTCAACTTCAGACCAATGAGTAAAAACCTCCTTCTGGTGGCAAATTTACCACCAGAAGAAAGTTCTTACTCAGTGGTCTGAAGTTGACCACAGTAGTGGTCGAAACCGGTCACCGGAATAAATAAATTGTGATCAAGACTGTTTTTGATAGTAAATATTTGTAACAACATTGATTACTGTTCACTCCCACAATGTATTCAAAAATAATCTTTCAGTATAATTTGACGAGGGAAGTTACTAGAAATTTATTACTTCCGATACATTACTCCTCCAAATTGTAGTCGCCCGTAGTTAACAATGTAACTACCCAGATGTTTATTTCAACACAACGGGGCTTTGCATCGTTTGGTGTCACAGGAGTTGGTATGTCTTCCTGTGACCCTATAACTGGCTCAAAGCTACTGTTACGATAGGGAGGGGCGTCGCCGTTTGACGAGGAATCCGCGGCGCGGTACAAGCTGACTTTTTCACGTACACAAAGCATTGCCAGAGGGGGGAAGTCACGACAGGCAGTTGATACTTTCCTAGCCCCAGTGAAGTGGTAAAGGAAGGTGTGGATACCTTGGAGAAACGGAGAGTACTGTATGCTGATTCAGACACACTTTGTACCCCGGATGCCACCCTGGGGCGTCAGACGGAAGCTGCTTTGTGTACCGGTATTGTGAAATCATCTTTTGTGTTCCACTCATGGGAGACAAGCCGACCCTAGAAGAACGAGTATCCGCGCGTCATTCCTGTCGCGCCAAGTGAGTAGCAAAGGAGGGGGAGGGCATGCTGTACAGTTACTCGACACTTCCAGCTTCGCCTATCACACAGTCTAACGTGGACTTCGACCTGGATAAGTAGCGTAGGTTATTAAATATTGGATGATCACTCGACACTCAAATTTAGGTTTTTCCGCGGTTGTCCTAAATCGATAGAGGAGGGTACCGTTATGGCTCCCTTGAAATTACTCCTTAGTTTCTAATGACAAAGTCGTCGACGGGATACTACCTAACTTTTCCGGAGAACATATACAGGTGTATACCATCTCCTGAGACGATCCACGTCTCTAGTTTAGCGTAAGTGTCAGTCACCTATCACTTTTAGAAGTGAGCAGTAAATGCTATATTTTCATTTCCACTATACACAACTTCTGATTCCCTCTTCCGCCTCCCTTTCATCCCCTCCTCCTCACCCACAAACACGTCCAGTAGCAGTAAAAAGAAGACGTGCTTCAAACAACTCTTTACCATTTCCGTTGATTCATTATGGACCGTGGGACGACGGCTGGCATGAACTTCTTGATGCAATAATTTACCAACAGCCGTATGTATTGTAGAAATTTATTTTATTTTATGAACTTCTATGTGCTACCAGTTTCGGCATTATACTGATGCCATCTTCAGGCCCCACTCGTCATAGTCGTAAAATCACTGTACACGGGAGCCATTGCAGGACGAATTGATTCACGGATCCAGTTATATGGCTCCTTCCGTGTATAGTGATTTTACGACTATGACGAGTGGGGCCTGAAGATGGCATCAACATAATGCCGAAACTGGTAGCACATAGAAGTTCATAAAATTAAATAAATTTCTGCAATACATACGGCTGTTGGTAAATTATTGCATCAAGAAACTCTATACCATCGTCAGTTGTTACAATCACTGAGGCACCGTATAATCTACATCTACATTCTTCAAGGAACCTTACGGTGAGTGGTGGAGGGTACTTCTCGTAGCATTATCATTGCTCACAGTTTATTAAGGGTGCGCGGGGAGTAAGATTGCCGGCAAGCCTCCGCATGAGCTCGCATTCCTGAAATCATTTTGCGAGATTTATGTGGGAAAAGTAATTTGCTGCCTCGCCTTCGTCGAAAGCACGCCATTGGAAAAAAATGGTTCAAATGGCTCTGAGCACTATGGGACTTAACATCAGTGGTCATCAGTCCCCTAGAACTTAGAACTACTTAAACCTAACTAACCTAAGGACATCATACACATCCATGCCCGAGGCAGGACTCGAACCTGCGACCGTAGCGGTCACGCGGTTCCAGACTGAAGCGCCTAGAACCGTACGGCCACACCGGCCGGCGCACACCATTGCAATTTTAGCATTAAACCTCGCCATGATTAACAAAGCATCTTGTAGTGTCTGAGAGTAAAGCTCTCCCGCTTAGTTTACGAATTCATGATGAAACATACCTTTAACTATATTGAGAGATGCCGCTGTATAATTGTACTTTTCACCTAATTACCCGACAATATAACACTTACTGTGGCAACATTAGATAGATTAATATTTCTTACCCTACACCATTCATCCGAAATCCGTTCACCTACACCACAGATACCGACTGCGCTCAGGAGATATCGTTAGGCAGAATACAGCTTGCTATTGTTGGCAGAGGACAATATTATGGAAATGGAAGAGGATGTAGATGAAGACGAAATGGGAGATAAGATACTGCGTGAAGAGTTTGACAGAGCACTGAAAGACCTGAGTCGAAACAAGGCCCCGGGAGTAGACAACATTCCATTTGAACTACTGATGGCCTCGGGAGAGCCAGTCATGACAAAACTCTACCATCTGGTGAGCACGATGTATGAGACAGGCGAAATACCCTCAGACTTCAAGAAGAATATAATAATTCCAATCCCAAAGAAAGCAGGTGTTGACAGATGTGAAAATTACCGAACAATCAGTTTAATAAGTCACAGCTGCAAAATACTAACGCGAATTCTTTACAGACGAATGGAAAAACTGGTAGAAGCCGACCTCGGGGAAGATCAGTTTGGATTCCGTAGAAATGTTGGAACACGTGAGGCAATACTGACCTTACGACTTATCTTAGAAGAAAGATTAAGAAAAGGCAAACCTACGTTTCTAGCATTTGTAGACTTAGAGAAAGCTTTTGACAATGTTAACTGGAATACCCTCTTTCAAATTCTGAAGGTGGCAGGGGTAAAATACAGGGAGCGAAAGGCTATTTACAGTTTGTACAGAAACCAGATGGCAGTTATAAGAGTCGAGGGGCATGAAAGGGAAGCAGTGGTTGGGAAGGGAGTAAGACAGGGTTGTAGCCTATCCCCGATGTTATTCAATCTGTATATTGAGCAAGCAGTAAAGGAAACAAAAGAAAAATTCGGAGTAGGTATTAAAATTCATGGAGAAGAAGTAAAAACTTTGAGGTTCGCCGATGACATTGTAATGCTGTCAGAGACAGCAAAGGACTTGGAAGAGCAGTTGAACGGAATGGACAGTGTCTTGAAAGGAGGATATAAGATGAACATCAACAAAAGCAAAACGAGGATAATGGAATGTAGTCAAATTAAGTCGGGTGATGCTGAGGGAATTAGATTAGGAAATGAGACACTTAAAGTAGTAAAGGAGTTTTGCTATTTAGGGAGTAAAATAACCGATGATGGTCGAAGTAGAGAGGATATAAAATGTAGACTGGCAATGGCAAGGAAAGCGTTTCTCAAGAAGAGGAATTTGTTAACATCGAGTATAGATTTAAGTGTCAGGAAGTCGTTTCTGAAAGTATTTGTATGGAGTGTAGCCATGTATGGAAGTGAAACATGGACGATAACTAGTTTGGACAAGAAGAGAATAGAAGCTTTCGAAATGTGGTGCTACAGAAGAATGCTGAAGATAAGGTGGGTAGATCACGTAACTAATGAGGAGGTATTGAATAGGATTGGGGAGAAGAGAAGTTTGTGGCACAACTTGACTAGAAGAAGGGATCGGTTGGTAGGACATGTTTTGCGGCATCAAGGGATCACATATTTAGCATTGGAGGGCAGTGTGGAGGGTAGGAATCGTAGAGGGAGACCAAGAGATGAATACACTAAGCAGATTCAGAAGGATGTAGGTTGCAGTAGATACTGGGAGATGAAGAAGCTTGCACAGGATAGAGTAGCATGGAGAGCTGCATCAAACCAGTCTCAGGACTGAAGACCACAACAACAACAACAACAACATTGTTGGCAGTAACGTTCTCATTATAAATTATTGATTCACTGAAACCATCGCTGAGTTTCAACGGGAATAACCCTTTTAGGGCGACATCAGCCATCTGCATATCGTACGGAAAAGCATCAGATCACTCATGGAAACACTAAGGAATTCATTTTCAACTTTTCGCGGCATAATGAGCAGGAAACAACATTATCGGAAAGGATTTTATCAATCACAATTGATCTCTATTAGCAGAGGAATGTTTTTCTTTCCAAAAAAAGTAATAACGTCGGACGTATCCTGCCGTGGGTGACAGTTACGGAACTATATGAAAAAGAACGTAAGTTAGTTAGTTTAGGATAACATAATGTTGCAAGGCTGTTCTCTGTGTCCACATATGTAATCCGTCTTATTCTGTCAGTGTGCATTACATTTGACGAACTTTTATTCTGCGATAATTTACATCATTGTTCCATTGTATTGTATAACAAACGACCCTGCTCACACAAATTATGACACTGTGTCCCGTCGTTTACCACTTGTTCACTAGGCAGTGTATCTTGTCCTGATCTGAAGATGGTTTGTAGATAAGTCGAAACTAGTAATCAGTAAAATTTAATTGCAACATTGACTAATAAGGACTTTTTTTTAATTCACAGCTTTTACCACCGATAAGCCCTACAAAGACATAACAGGGCAACAATTCAAAGTCGACAAGTGAGGACTCACAGGAAAACACTGCACCGAGGACGCGTATTTACACACCACCGCCGCCCCAGAGGTCCTCCTATGTCAGGTCAGGGAGGGCTGCTGGCCGGGTTGACTATTTCGCGAGCTCTCAAGTATCTCCTGAAAACCTTTTAAACACTCCGGCCACGAGCAGACCGTAATAACTATCACTGGTCAGTTCTTTGTGCCGCTGACAGCACTTTCCTCGAAAACGATGTTTCCTACCACAATTTTTCGCAACGTTATTTATAACACCAACCATCATGACAAAGCCACTAGCTCCTAGGCAGCCGATCAGAAAACACTTTGCAAGAATTAGGGAACGATCAGGTCACCAACTCCGGAATGGACGAAGCCCAAATCCACCAGGTGCAAGTCGGGGACTCTTTCTTCCATAACAGACAAAGATTATTTGCGAGGGCGGTTTGAAAAGTCTGGCAAATTTCCATGAAACAATGGAACATCTTGTCCGCCTTCGTGGTTGGTTGACTTGTTTATGCCAATGGCGTATAAAGAATTTCAACAATTTACAGTGAACAGTTCGTTGCTGCCAGCCGTCTTAGTTGGTGTGTTGACTGCGACTGAAAATGGAGAAAACCGAGTTTCGTGCTGTTTTTGAACATTTTCGTTTAGAGGGTTGGACTGTCGCACAAAACAAAATGCAATGGGAATAAATTTACGCGGACTCTGCAGCATCATTGAACATAATTTACTTCTGGGTTAATGAATTTAAACGCGCTCTGACAGACACTGAAGACGAAGCGCTCTCCGGCCGTCACCACAAAGGAAACCATCGACAAAATCAAAACCGCCGAATAAAAATTCATGAGATTGCAGATCTGTAGGCATCTCAACTCAGCGAGTGCATAATATGTTGCACGGAGAAATGGCTACGAAGAAGCTGTGTACGATGTGGATACCGCGATTGCTCACAGTGGACCAAAAGCGCAACTGGCACAACATTACAACACCATGTGAGGTGATATTCAAGTATGACGGAGATGCTTCTGGAGCACAAATGTGAATCCCTACAGGGAGGGAGACGTTCTTTTCTAGGAACACTGCAGAGAAAATTTAGAGATCCGGTATTTGATACTGTGTGCGGAACGACTCTATTGCCGCGATCGCAGATTCCGCGTAAGGAGCACCAAGATAAGAAATTGTGGCTCGTACGGAGGCACAGAGACAGTGCCATTTACCTCGCTTTGTTTGCGAGTGTAACACGAAAGGAAGTGACCAGTTGTGGTACAGCACACCCTCCGGCACGCACCGTACGGTGGTTACGGAGTATGTTTGTAGATGTTGATATTCCTGTGATCATCCGTACGACAATGGTCGTTGCGTCCACTTTCTGCTTGGTATTTATGCAATATTCCTTATACGTCAGCGCTCCGTCGAGACGTTTAGGGGATATGCAGCATTCCAGCAGAGCTTATTTCCAGGTAATCTGTATGCTTGTAGTGACCTCCTTGTTCTTCAGGCGGAATCCTCACGTCTGCATCTTTAGATTTGCCTTCAGCTGGTGCGTCATGTGGTAGGTGAACAGGTGACAGCTTTCGCTCGCTGCTTTCAAAGTCTTTTCCCTGACCTGCGATGTCGCGTGTTCATCTGGTTAAATGAAGCTTTGAGTTTCTTCCGATAGGAGCTGGTCATCTAAATAGATATCGACTAGAGCTGATGCCAGCACAGCATGCTTCCTTGAGGCAGCCCATTCTTCTGTCTCAACCATCTGGTCCTTTGTCCTCGGGACTCTACGAAGAAACTTCTATTTTGGAGAAGGTTCCCATTGGTCTGAAAATATAGTCTTTTCTGATGTAGTAGATCTTCCTAAGCAGAAGAGGATGGTTAATTCTCACGTAGGCTGCTGCCGGTCTATAAACACTGCCCCTGTAATCTGCCTTTCTAAGCTGTCTGCTATATGCTGAGTCACTTTCAGTATCTGGGAGGAGCAATTCTTTCCTTTTGTGGACCAGCTTGTCGTAGGATCATACTAGGTCAAATAGCCAACGATACGATCCAATAATGTCTTCCAGAACGATATCTTACATTGTTACAGATATTTCAAGTCTCTACAGGGAGACAAGAAAATCAGAAACTGCGATGTTTTACTTGCTTGACTCTGAATTTTACTATTAGTCACATGTGACAGTTTCACATAATCCCCACGAGTTCTTCGTGGTGCTACTGTTTTCTGTCAGCACTGTATATCTGAGAAAGGAACGATAACCACAAATGGCTATTCATGTAACGAACTGAGTTAAGCTGACTCAAACTTACATTCTTGAAACACTGTTCATTATTACGAGCAGTGTCTGACGATAACGCCTTTATATGAGGTAATCCTGAAATATGGGGCCTGGTAAGACGACAAAGATTTTCGAACCGAGTTCTGTGAATAGAATACCGTTATCGCAATCTCATCACTTGGTTCAAATGGCTCTGAGCACTATGGGACTTAACATCTGTGGTCATCAGTCCCCTAGAACTTAGAACTACTTAAACCTAACTAACCTAAGGACATCACACACATCCATGCCCGAGGCAGGATTCGAACCTGCGACCGTAGCGGTCACGCGGTTCCAGACTGAAGCGCCTAGAACCGCACGGCCACACCGGCCGGCCTCATCACTTGCCTCGTCAAATTAATACAACTAACCTCTGTTATTGAGTAAAAGTGCAAGTCAAATGTAGGTCTACTGTAGTGATATCTGCGAACTGTATACTGTGAAACAGTGTTCACAGTCTCACTACATCATTTTGAATCAGTTTATACGGAAGTGGCCAAGAAATGTTCTGAATAATTAGTGTAGCGTTGAGAGTGAAGATCACGAATACATGAATTCTGCAAATAGTTTAAAGAATGCTCCTGCCAGCACCACTGAATCATGAGAACAATGATGAGAGTAAAATTTTTATCCATTCGTGACGGAGTAGACTGAAAGCTGACTCGAGAAATATCACATAGACATGGAAAAGCATCCGAATCACACAAGGCCACGGCATCAGGGAACGTAGCGGAACTCAGGTATGTGTGGTGGTTCCTCGGCCGACATTTCGCAGCAGGTCCCCGCCAGGAGTCGGGGATTTCCCTTACTTAAGCAGAGAGTCAGGTGGAGACTGCCTGAAGTGGACCCGTAAGCTAGGGCGTCCGGACTCTTGCAAACGGAGACACGTGCTACCCCGGACATTTGCTATTTTACCCCCTCCGAAGGGTTGGGTGCCCTGTCTCCTCCTCCTTCTCCAACCCCCTGTCCCTGGAATTCCCCTGGATAGTGTCCAGACATTTGCGGTTTTACCTGCTGTGCTGGGATAACGCCACGCTGGTCGAAACACAAATCCTTACTCCCGCTTTATTTCCGAGATTCCTATTGCACCATCAGTATGGGAGTTATTACAATGACCGGGGGCAGGCCTTCTGACCACGCGTACCGTGAAGCGAATGAATCTACAGAAGTTGTTTTTAGGCGGGAACGATTACGCCAAAAACTGGACCATTGCAAGGGATGGATGCATTCAAAGAACCGAGAAGCGCTTAATGTAGCAGAACATCTCTGCAGATCACCTGATGATGTGAAACGTCCCCTTAGAACAATTTATACACGACTGTGCTTAACCTGACACACAATATTATTTAGTGCAACGTAATCTGACTTTCAAAAATCCCTACAAAAGAATGGCCCTGACTAACCTTTCACAAATCACTTACCTCACAAAAATCTTCGTTACTGGAACTACTGCAATACAGCGAGCGCCACTACTGCCAGCTAAATAAAAGATTCAAACTACTGAAGGCACTAACTACTGATAGGGATAGTTAGCAAATGAAAGATTTTAATAGAGAACAAACAATGTATTTACCTTAATAGTCATATATATATATATATATATAGCAGTTCATGACAAATTACAAAACTCCGCCATCTCTCTCCCCACATCCACCACTGCTGGCGGCTCACCTCCAACTGCGCAACGCTACGCGCTGTTCACATCCAGCTGCCGCTGCCCAACACTACAATGGCAGACAACAATGCAAACTAGCCACATACTGCACACAGCACAGACAGTGATTTTCATACAGAGCGCTACGTGGCATTACCAATATAAAAATCTAAACAGCCTACTTACAGATGCAGCTCTGAAAGCGAAGAAGCAAGAGTAGAGGGCGAATAGAGGGGCTCGAGAAAAATCTATGCAGTTACCCGAGATGTACGTGGATGACGTGGGAAATCTTCATAATAAAAATTATGACTTCGTTACAGTGATGTCTAATTCAGAACCTATTAAGAGGGCCTAACGTCGTCATCGGAGTCAAGCGTGGGGGAACCAACAAGAGTAGAACTTTTATGAAACGAATCTTCATGAAGTTCTCTTAAAAATGAGAGATGGCAGCAGTTTTCTTCTAGAAGACGATAGATCATAGGAAAGGATAACAATTTTCAGTGGAAATAAAGGAAAGAAAGCTTAAAAACGTTTTATGGATGGAACATCTAAGAGGTTCAGCAAACTTTTTTCACTAATCTAACATATGCGCAGTTTTATGAGGCCCGATTTACGAAACAAACATTATTCCTGCTGTATTTGCACTGTTCCCAAATAAGATGAAAGGCACATATCTTCAGCTGCTTCGCCTGATTAACCAAGCAGTTCAGTGGTATCGCAGAGAAGTGAACGTCGATTTTGAGGCTGCTGCTATATCGGCCCTTCGTCAGGTTTTCCCCTCAAGTGAAATAAGTTAATGTTATTTCCTTATGAAGAAGAATATATGGAGAAGACGATCGCGGTCTAACTGAGGATTCCCATAAGAACGAAGATTTAAGACTTCACGTCAGCACGTGTGCAGGCTGGTATTTGTAAAACCGTAGGACCGAAGTAACTGATGATTTGAGTTCCATGCACAAGATACTGACAACGAAAGGCTTTCTCAGTTTTTTGACTACTTTGTGGACAATCGGCTGTAGAATGAGGATATCCACATAGCAACGTGAAATTGCTACGGAAAATGGCACCGAACGAAGAATGCTGTTGAATAGTGGCACAACAAAATAAATAATAGTATTGGAAAACCTCACCCTAGAATAAACAATTTGGTGGAGTGCTTGAAGTAGGAAGCGGAGCTCGTAAACTGCATGTACATGACGCTGGAGATGAATCTTCAAGGGAAGAAGAGGAGACCGAAGGTGACGGCAGGATACATAGAAATGTATAAAAATATGAAGAGACTGGCAGCATTATGTCCTGCTTCAAAGCCATTGTCCGTACTCAAAACTGGACTAAAATGTCTTAAAAATAATGCATTAAAACCTATTAAGACTACTGAATACTCGCAGATTATTTAGTTAAAAATATGGACTATATTGAACCAGCATTTTCGGCGGTAATATTAAATTGTTGTTATAAATAAAGTATTGTCGTACTTGCATAAAAATGGCAAGTGATATTTTATCGTTTTTACAGTCCAAAGCCGGTGCAAAGTCTGATGGGAATCACCTCTGTTAGTTGTAAAATAATTTTTATGGCCTCACAACAGTATCCCTAAATAGTTTAATGATGGAACTAACTGGTCACAGTTAGTTTCACCAACGTTTCATCAATAACTTGACGTTGCAAACATTAAACATCACTCACATGACCCTCCCGTCACCAGAAATTACAGCTGCATCTAACTTTTTTCAACTGTAAATTCCCATTTAGTGGCCATACTCTCTTTCTCTGTTTTGAACGTTGTCCCACTACACTTTATTATGGAAATTTTGGCCGCGAAGGATACAGAATTTAGTAAGTAAATTAACATGGGGTATGTTGTTCTTCTTTGCCGGCCGGGATGGCCGAGCGGTTCTAGGCGCTACAGTCTGGAACCGTGCGACCGTTACGGTCGCAGGTTCGAATCCTGCCTCGGGCATGGATGTGTGTGATGTCCTTAGGTTAGTTAGGTTTAAGTAGTTCTGCGTTCTAGGAGACTGATGACCTCAGATGTTAAGTCGCATAGTGCTCAGAGCCATTTGAACCATTTTTTGTTCTTCTTTACAACTATTCACGTACCCGTTTTTTCTTTCCTTACTATGTTTTGGACTGTCAGTCATAGTAATTAAAATGCCACAAACACTGCGTTCAAAATGGTAAGCGAACATTTGCATTCTTTTTACAGTGTTGCTTTGCTGTTCCTCCCATGGTGATGGCCTCTTTCTATCGCAGTCAATAAGTATAGATAAAAGGTTATGAAACACGTATGTAACATAGCAGCGATGGCGAGGCATTGTAGCATCTGTGACCAGAGAGTATGCGCTTGACCGCGCGAGTGTTGCGAGCGGTTCTCAGTCTGTCAGTCAGTCGTTGCGAGTCTGTAGCTCTGTCTAGTTGAGGGCAGTACTCTGTTAGTTGTCGTTGAGAGCACTTCGCTAGTAGTCGTCATGCAGAGCAGTCTGTCAGTCAGTCGTTGCGAGTCTGTAGCTCTGTCTAGTTGAGGGCAGTACTCTGTTAGTTGTCGTTGAGAGCACTTCGCTAGTAGTCGTCATGCAGAGCAGTCGGTCAGTAGTAGCAGCCCAGTGCGGGTGTGTGATGTAGTCTCTCGGCAACACTGGTCAAGATGCTGAATGAGGTATATTGTTAATTAAGGTAATCATCAGATAATGTAAAGTTTATTTATTGTAATTAATTTCCAACAAGTGCCCCAATAATAATTTTGATTTCAAAAGCAATTTTATTAAAAAAAAAAATTTTATTTTAACGATTTCGTTACCAAAGTTCAGTTGAATTACAAAAAAAGGAATATTATTATCTGCAATGCAGTTCCTCCAAGCTGTGCGCAAGAATAAGAGCAGAAATATGACTAGCAGTTACAATGAGGTAAGAATTTAATTCTGATTTTTGTACAGGGCCAAAGACCGATATTTCGGTTTAATTGAAATTTCATTATCACTGAGATTTTCTTATCACTGAATTGACTTTCATTTTGTTTTGTGAGGAATTTATACTTGGGTCAGATTGCTAATTTTTGTCTAATGGTCATTGTCATTGAATTGATTTGCTGGGAGATTACGTTAGGTTGTATTCTTGATAACATTCAAAATATTGTCAGGTCAAACATTTTGTGGGAAGGTTTCATTTGGCTCCATTTTATTAAATATTTATGTCCTTTCTTTTAAATTTTTGTGGGGACGTTACACTTAGTGTAACCTCCCCACAAAAATTTAAAAGAAAGGACATAAATATTTAATAAAATGGAGCCAAGTAAAACTTTCCCACAAAATGTTGAAAGACTATAATTTAAATGTTAACAAGAATACAACCTAACGTAATCTCCCAGCAGATAAATTTACTTACAATGACAATTAAACAGAAATTCGGAATCTGACTCTGGTGTATGCTTCCGCAAAAATAATGAAAAACAATTCAGTGCTAATGAAACCTCAGTGATAATGATAATTCAATTAAACCGAAATATCGGTCTTTGGCCCTGTGCAAATCAGAATTAAATTCTTACCTCATTGTAACTGCTAGTCAAATTTCTGCTCTTATTCTTGCGCACAGCTTGGAGGAACTGCATTGCAGATAATAATATTCCTTTTTTTGTAATTCAACTGAACTTTGGTAACGAAATCGTTAAAATAAAATTTTTTTTTTTTAATAAAATTGCTTTTGAAATCAAAATTATTATTGGGGCACTTGTTGGAAATTAATTACAATAAATAAACTTTACATTATCTGATGATTACCTTAATTAACAATATACCTCATTCAGCATCTTGACCAGTGTTGCCGAGAGACTACATCACACACCCGCACTGGGCTGCTACTACTGACCGACTGCTCTGCATGACGACTACTAGCGAAGTGCTCTCAACGACAACTAACAGAGTACTGCCCTCAACTAGACAGAGCTACAGACTCGCAACGACTGACTGACAGACTGCTCTGCATGACGACTACTAGCGAAGTGCTCTCAACGACAACTAACAGAGTACTGCCCTCAGCTAGACAGAGCTACAGACTCGCAACGACTGACTGACAGACTGAGAACCGCTCGCAACACTCGCGCGGTCAAGCGCATACTCTCTGGTCACAGATGCTACAATGCCTCGCCATCGCTGCTATGTTACATACGTGTTTCATAACCCTCCACTGGGGGGGCAAAAATTTGGCAGCGATGGTGAGTCATTTGGACTTGCCAAGCGCGGCAAAATTTTTCTTTAATTAACAAACTTCTACAACTTACAGAATATTTAGATGTAGTACATGAATTAAATGTTGTGCACACGCACTAAGTACAAAATATATCAGACAAAGACAAAATGTGAGTACAAAACATAGTAGCAAATCAGAAAAATGTATATACAAATTATTTGACAGATAACAAAGTGCACAGGCACTGAAAAAATTCTTTAGCATATTCAGAACAAATAAACAGACTGGCAAAAAATATTATGTTGACAAGTGACATGAGTGCACATGCACTGCAGTTGAGAACATATCAGTAAATGATGAAATGTATATACAATTAGTAACAAATGACATAAGTGCATACGCATTGAAGTATTGAATATACAGAATAGTACAAATCATATTGAAAAATGAGAAAAGTGCACAGGCACTGGAGTTCAGTAGAAAACATATTAATACACAACATAAGTGCACATGCACTATAGTTCAGAACATATCATTAAAATAAAATACTAAAAATTGTATATACAATATAAAAGACAAGAGTGCACATACTGTACTTGAGAACAAATCAAAAAAATGTCTTAGGTATTTTTGCAATAAATAAACATAATGGCAAAAATCATATCGACAAGTGACATAACTGTACTCGCACTGGAGTTCAGCGAATCAAAAAAAATGTATAACCCATGAACATAAATAATGTTAGCAAAAAATGATTTTCACTATGTGACAAGAATCAGGATAGGAAAGGGAAGGATCGCATCATGGTTGTAGCACTTTAGATTGCACACAGCTGTTCTGAAAGTCCATTGAAAGGTCTCTGTTGGATTCCTTTCATGTTTAATTTCTTAAATCTGTTGCCATTTATGGAATAAATTCCTCTTCTAAATGTACTGTGGCGTTTCTGACTATCTGGGAGGAGACTGAGCAGTGGAACGTGTTACTTTTACACATAAACAAGAACGATCTGTCACACTACTACACTTTAAAGCACAGTTTATATGTAATTCTTATATGTAATTCATGTCACACAGTCTCATACGGAACCTACATCCGCCTTCTTTTATATACTGTATATGATAAGATACTGTCATCCCCCTTCCCTTTTGTGTGAGAGGATGAATGAGCATATGTATTTCTAGTTGCATGCTTGAGGGTAGCAGACAAGGCTGTCTGCTAGAGAACAGTAGGACCAACGTCGGAACAGGTAGCTACGCTTCCTAAAAGCAAAGAGGTTTCTATCCTTAGTATGGTCCTGTCCGTCCGTTGTCATGTTGGTATAGGAAGCTGCCCCTCTGGCCACTTCCGTTGGTCTTTGTGAGCCACCGTCAGGAAGTACGCTCGGCAGTAGGGCAGTTGCGGTGTGACCGTGGCGAGCGTCTGAAGTGGTAAGATCTCCGGCTAAGCGCGTGTCTGTTAAGTCCGTAGGACAATGGATTTCTTAAGTTCAGCCTAACTGAAAATTTAATCACTTTTATTTCGGGTTTAGGTCTAAAATATCCGATGTTATCTTAAATTGCAGCGCAGTGTAATTATCGTGTGAAGTTCAGGTTATTTTTCGGTAGTTGCTTTGTTACTACTTTGTGAGTAAAGTGGAACCACGTGTTGATCAGTAACTCTAACTAAGTTCATCAATCTTAAATCCGAATGTGCGTGAGATTATAACGTCTCGTCTTGAGAATATTTTTTTAATATAGCAACTTTTCTTTATGCTTTTCCTTATGTTCAACCCACGTGGGGTGTACTTTGCGAGACCAGTACCACGTGCTTATATAACTATTTGACCCATCAGGTTAATAGTAAGACGTTAGTAACCAGTTCAAGGTTTTTCTTTTGTCAATTGCTTTTCGATCTAATGTATTTTAATTATCAAAATTATTGTGGAGTTGTACGCTTTGTGTAAACCAAGTTGACCACGTGGAGCATGTGGTGTAATCATCAAAGTAGCCCTCAGCTATTCTTTTTGCGAAGACTTCACAAAGAGTTAATATGAATTTAGTATACCAGTGTGTGGTAATTACATGACGGACAGGATTGTGGTATGAACGTAATTTCTTTGGGTAAAAACTGAATCTGTTGGTTGTGGTTAATTTCTTCTTGCTTATGTTTCAATGTTCTTCGTGTGTGATTTTATGAATGCAGTGTTGTATACAGTCTCCCAATCTTGGCCCCATATTTTATGTGTTCCGTAAGATTACAATCTCACATTCTTTTCAATCGTAAATAAGGCACCAGCTCAGTTATAACTCACGTATAATATGCTGAAATTTCAATGAACAATCTTAAAATAAATTTCCAAGTATAAACTGATTTCTTTCTTTTTATTTAAATTCTCCTTTTTATATATATATTTTACCGGTTTTGTATGACTATTAAAAGATTATCATTAGTGTTAGTCTGCTAAATATCTGATGAAACAGTTGCCCAGTAATCCACGGTTAATGTCCCCAGACAGATCACGGCTTTTAACCCACTTTCATTGTGAATTAGCACCGATTTCAGCATACCAAATTAAAGTTGCAACATTACACATCAGATACCAAAATTAAAGTAACAACGTTACACCATATCTTTCCACAGAAGTACAACACCAAGTGACACAATTTGAAGTTCTTTTCCCATCAGAATTTACCAGTGTAGCCAAGACACTGAACTGTCGTACTAATGTTCCATGTTCTCATTTTGGCAGTACACTAGGTACACCAAACAGTGGGACCATAATAACGTCTTCATCGCCCACGGTGGTGGACAGCATGTCGTGTCAACACCACGCTCTTACAAGGCACACCAACGTAGTAGTAGTGCAAACCCAAAGGTAGTGCTCCATGATCACTAGGATAGACAGGACAAATGGACATTGCAGTAATTCAGGGTAGTTAGCTCATGAGGTGAAGGACATTAAGTCACATAATATTGACAATTACAGTTTTCATTTGGGGCATTCATAGCCCAGTGTTGAACATTTCTGTACCATGAATGTAGTATTACAGAAAAATGTTCACAAAATTAAATTATTGGCATCATGGGTAATCGTATTACAATAAACAGTGGCAGTCCTTGGACGGTTACAAAGCATATTTAGTATGACAGAATAATGTTAATTATTGGCACTCAGTGGCCAGCAAGTATTGAATATTACAGAACATTACACTCATTCTTGGCACTCAGTGGCCAGCAAGTACTGAATAGTACAAAACATTACACTCATCATTGGCACTCAGTGGCCAGCAATTACTGAATAGTACAAAACATTACACTCATCATTGGCACTCAGTGGCCCAGCAAATATTGAATAGTATAAAACATTGTTCCTCATTCAGTATTATTCAGATCATTAAGAAGTAATAACAATTCATTGAGTGACATTCAGATCATTATGAAGTCATTATTAAAAATCAGCTAATTACAGTCATAGCATTAATAATCATACGCATTATAAGTAGTCTCATTACAATAAACAGTGGCAGTTATTAGCCAGTTACAAAGCATTATTTTATACATATATTTTTTTTTGTATCTTTACGAAGTCATTACTGAAGAGACATAATATTCAGAGTTGATCAGTATTATTCAGAACTTTCTCAAACTGGTATCACTATTTGGGACTGGTAATACATTTTTTTGTTAGCAATGCATTGCGTTTGGTAATTATAAGAGAAAGCAAGAAGAGAAAAAAAAGAGAGAAAAAAAATTGGTAATGGGTTGTTCCTGTAAATCAAAAATGTGTAACGTCATTCGTCATGAGTCAGCTGTAGCAAGGTTATGTAACAAGGCAGTATATGTGATCACATTTATAAATGATAAACACAAATGGGTAAAAAAAAATATAAATGCAAGTACTAGAACAGGTATAATAAGTAACAGGTTTAGTATATATCATGAAAAACTTCTCCTGGAAAAAATACAAAATGGATTATTGACCTGAAAGAAGAAACGCACACTATGCTGAAAAGTAGTGAACTTCGAATTAACAAGTAGTGAAATGTGTATAAAATGTGTTTCATAGCTGTCCTTTCCAAAACTTTCCGTCATCCTACTATGCAATATAACACCTGCTGTCAAAACAAACTGCAACAAATACTTAAATAACTACGTAGCATAAATACATAAACTTCAACATCATCCTCATCTGTAAAGAAAAAACTTCATTATTCATCACTTCATTATTCATAACTCCATCATTATCATCACCTGTAAAGAAAAACTTCATTATCCATAGTAGCACACTCTTCATCATTATTCATCATCACTCATTATCATCTGCAAAAAATCACTTCATTACTCATTACACAACTATTCCTTATCTCTAACATATTTCATCACTAAAACTAAGATGTGTAGCTCTGTCTGACAGCCTGCATCAATCACCTTGTATTCAGAAAGAAAAAATTAGTTAAGACTGCTATTCTACGATGAGTATAGTATATTCTTGTTAATGCTTGTTAATCCTGATCCATTTACTCTTCCTCATAAAGTTATTGTATCTTCTATCGTTTATTCCGTAGGTGAAATTCCCATTTCTGTTGAATTTATTTCTTACACGCATCATTTCTTTCTGAAATTGATGAACAGAGATTAACGTCTTGCATTTAAATCATATACCCACTAAATAATGACTGGTTTATGGTGACACAATTAACCATACAGCATAACATGACAGACAACGTAATATGTCAAAGACATTGACAGTGTTCAAAGCCAAAATGTACAGAGAATATCACAATGCAGCAGCAAAAAAAAAAATAAATGTAAAAGTCACGATGTTGAGATGTCATAAGGCCAAAAAAAATGTCAAAGTCGACTGGTGTGTGTTATATCTTAACTATTTCACAGTGCATACTAACAAAACTGGAATACAATCGTACATAAAAAAGGTGGAAAATGTGCACGGTCTGATGTGTAACGACAAGAAAAGCGACCTGCTAACCTTACCTTGCCGGGCACTTGCCAAGAAAAAATACGATAATCATCAGTAATTAGTCAGGTGAAATAATTGCATTAGTAAATGGCATCATAGCATGTTACATCATAAAGTGTCTTCATTCAATAAACGGTTTAATGTTTGAGATATGGTGGTTGCCTTTCGATTTTCTGGTTCTCAAAGTTTCGACGTGTACAACATTGGGGTGAGGGATGCTGCGAATCCGATATGGACCTGCGTATAGAAGTTCAAATTTACTGCACTTACCTTTTAATTTACTGGATAAATAGTGTGTACGTACTAATATTTTCTGTCCAACGTGAAAGTCTCGGCGACTACAAACCTGTTTTTGCTGTCTTCTCCGGCGCTCTGCGGCACATTTGATGTTGTTCAGCGCAATGTCGATTATTTCGTTGTGTCGTAAGCGACGAGATGTAGGAAATTTTACAAATTCTTTAATTTTGTTTGGTGGTTCAACGTTTTTCAGTATAACAGACGGAGATAGCATAGTGGATTCATTTGGAATGGAATTAATTACATCTTGGAATGAGAGTATGTGTGTATCCCAATCAATATGTCTTTTGTGGCAGTATATTCGGCACAGCTTACCAATTTCTTTCATTAATCTTTCACAGGGGTTCGAAGAAGCGTGGTACTTGGATATATAGATCGGAGAAATGTTTCTGGCTCGTAACATGCGTGTCCATACGCTACTACGAAATTGAGATCCATTGTCAGAAATTACTTTCATCACATGCCCTACATGAAATAGAAAATGTTTTACAAATGCTTTCGAAACAGTTTTAGCAGTAGCTTTGCGTAACGGAGTGAAAGTAACAAATTTTGAAGTGAGCTCAACAGCGACAAAGATGTAGCAAAAACCTCTGTTAGTTCTCGGAATCGGACCAAAAATATCTACTGCGGCCATGTGTCTTAATTTAACAGGTATAATGGGATATAATGGAGGAATATGTGAAGTGGTGTCTGATTTAGCTTTCTGGCAAATTTTACAAGACGCTAAAACTCGTCTTATACGTTTCTCCATGTTGTTAAAATAACAGTTCTGTCTCAATATAAGAAAACATTTTCGTGCTCCGTAATGTGCGTAACTTAAATGAGTGTACCAAATTAATTTGTTAACCAGTTCGTCAGGAATGCATAATAACCAATTGTTGCTGTCAGGATGAGAGCGGCGAAACAGAATGTCATTGCGTACAGTGTAGTGGTACCTAATCGTAACATTTTTCCTATCTTGCCAAAGGTGTTTAATTTCTTTCCACACATTGTCTTTATTTTGTTCTTGTGCTATGTCCCGTAATGACGACGAAATAAAATTTTCAAATGCTACTTGCTGAATGTACATGACACTGAAATTTGTTTTGCAGAAGTTGGTTGCGATGTCTTGCTGATTGTTGCAAAGAGAACGGGATAATGCGTCTGCTACAACATTTTGTGTGCCGGGAATGTGAACAATTGTGAAATTAAATTCCTGCAAGTAAAGTTTCCATCTGCTTAACCTGTCGTGAGTGAATTTAGCTGAAAGTAAAAATTGTATCGCTCTGTGGTCTGTGTAAACTGTAGTGTGTCTTCCATAAAGAAAGTGCCGAAATCTCGTAAAAGCCCAAACAACACATAATGTTTCAAGTTCAGTAACGGAATAATTTCGTTCAGCAGGTGACAGAATGCGGCTTGCAAATGCGATGTTTTTAATTACTGTAGAACCATCTTCTTCAATTTCCTGGAAAATGTGTGCGCCTAAAGCGGTGTTAGAACTGTCGGTGGCAATGGAAAAATTTCTGGTAAGATCTGGGTGCGATAAAAGTGGAGCATTCAACAAGGCTTCTCTCAGTTTCACAAATTCAGAATGTGCTTGCTTATCCCAAGACCAAATAGTGTTTTTACCTGTTAATTGGCATAGTCTAGGTGTGTCTAAAGCAGAGTGATGAATAAATTTACGAAAAAAATTAATTAAGCCCAAAAAACTGCGTAATTGCTTTTTTGTCGTAGGAACAGTAATGTCACGTAGAGCTTGAAGTTTTTCCGGATCAGGTGCAATGCCTTCTGCTGAAATTACGTGTCCAAGAAATTTTATAGAAGTTTTGCCAAAGTGCGATTTACTTAGGTTAACTGTGAGTCCTTGCGCATGAAAAGTTTGCAACAGTCGTTCTAAAATCAGATTGTGTTCAGTCCAGTTAGCTTCTGCGATAAGAATGTCGTCTACGTACGTCGTAATTCTGTCTTTAAGTTCTGTCGGAAGTATTGTGTTCAAACCGCGAATAAAAGCTGCAGAAGAAATAGTTAAGCCGAATGGTAATTTGCAAAATTGATAACAGTCGCCGAAACAGAGAAAAGCTGTATACTTTCTGCAATTCGGATGAAGTTGAATTTGCCAAAATCCCGATTTCAAATCTAGTGTAGAATAAATAGCAGTACCATGAAATTTCTGTAGTAGTTCTTCCAGTGTCTGTGGTCGATCTGTTTCATTAATAATTATGTCATTAATGTGACGTGAATCAAGTACGAGGCGAAGTGAGCCATCTTTTTTCTTAACAATATGTAGCGGGTTTATGTACGGACTAACTGCTGGTTCTATAATTCCTTGATCAAGCATATCCTGCAATTCTTTTTTAACTTGTTCTCTGTGAATATATGGAATGGGATAATGCTTTGCTTTAAATGTGTCGTGCTGTTTCACTTGAAATTCATACATAAAACCGGACATAGTACCAGGAATGTTGTCAAAAACTGGAGCTTGCTGTAAAAGAATTTTGTGTAATTGCGTACGTTCGTCGTCTGTAGTTGCACTGCTTTGTCTAACTTTATCGGAAATCATTTGCATCACGTCGTAGTCAGCTTCGTCTGGAGTATTACCGTTGTGTACGTACGTATCCGTGAACAATGTGGGATTACAGTCTATGCCACGTGATACGGAAATGCCCTCTGTGCGATTAATTGTTTGTTCTTCCGCAGATAGTGAGTACTGAAATTCTAAAGCCAATTGTGCATTCTCATCCTTTAACATTAAAAAGGAATTTTGAAAATCAATAATAGCGTCGTGTTGTACCAGAAAATTATTACCTAAAATTACGTCTGTTGTCAGTAAAGGAACAATCCAAAAATTTGAGTGAAATGTGTGACCTCCAATACAAAATGATAAATGCGTCTGTAATTTAACGTCTACTCCTTTACTCGATACTGCTCCTTTCACTTTTGTTTTGCCTAAAGGTAATGTCGGATAAGTATTCTCTTTGTTGCACTCATTAAAAGTCTCCTCATTTATTACTGATATAGGTGATCCAGAATCAATTACTGCTGAGAATTTTGATGAACCAATTTTAATTTCGATGACAGGATGTGAAATAGTTTTCTGAACAATTGGTCTTTCCTGCAAGAGAGTGTCTCTGATATCATCAAAAGTAATTACATTTTCGTGAACAACATTTTGCTTGTTTGAAGTAGTGCTTGTATTATTGGAAGATGCGATCTGTACAGTATCTAGTCAGATTCTATCTGACGTGTTATTATTATTAGTAGGATTCTGTGGCATTTCTACTATTTGAACCGTTCTATTACTTCTTCCAGACGTGTTACGCTCTGGATGATACCTACTGTCGGGTTCGTTCATGAGAATAGGTTCTTGTGTAAAATTTTGCTGTTGGTATGTCCGACTGTTGTTAGATGTACGCTGAAAATTGTTCTCATTATTTTTACGCCTGTCGTAATAGTCATTCCTATACGGTGCATTGCGATAGGAATTGTAATACTGTCTTCTCTGTACATAGTTATTTCCTTGCTGTCGTACGTTACTATTTCTTGTATCAGGGACTATACGTGCACGCGGCGAAACATTAAAGCCTGGTTGACCTTGTGCATTCCATTGTTGGTTAGGTATGCTAACCGGCTGGTTTTGATGTTGTTGTTGTGAAACACCTCTATTGTTACTAAAGTGTGGTTCCTGTTGCTGAAAATTTTGACGATATTGATAATTAGAATTTTGGCTGTTATTAGAGTTTTGGTAGTTGTCGTTCCTAAAGCGTCTGTTATCTTTCCTATTGAAATTACGTGTCTGATCATAATTGCTGTACTTTTGTTGACCTTGGTTATTATTAGAAAAATTTTTGTTTACAAAAGAATAATCGGATTGTTGTACTTCTAAAAGCTGCAAAAGATCCCTGAATGCTGAAATGTTTTCTTTTTTCTGGCCCGTTAGCAGTGACACTCGTAATGACCGTGGTAATTTGGAAATGCATAATTGTATAAGTGCGGATTCACTGTACGGTTCACTCAGGTATTGGTTTTGTTGTACCATGTGCTCAAAAAATTGCGTGACACTGGGAAAATTGGAGCTCTCATAATTTGGCAAACTAATTAACTGATCTTTAATTCCGCGCTGTGTCGTCTTCGACCAGTACGCTGATAGAAAAGCATTCTGAAATTCCTCTACTGAATAGCATTGCCTCGCGATCGGTCTCATACGAGTTGCCGGTTCGCCTTCCAAAAAGCTGCAAATAAATTCAAGTTTATGCGTTACAGGCCAAGTCGGTGGAAGAGCAAAGCTAAATTGTTGAATCCAGTCCAGTGGGTGAATCTGCGTTCTATCGTTTTTAAAAACTTTAAATTTTCTCACTGACAGAAAATGTTTGTAATCGAAATTATCGTCTCTGTGTGATGCAACAGGTTCAGGATCGTAAGAGTATCTATTGAACTGTGGTTGTTCGGAATCTAAGTCCCGTACTCTCTGTAGATTACTCAAATTATACGCACTGCGTGAGTCTGGCAAATGTTCGAAAAGTGGCGTCTGTTGTGGTATGTTATTAACTGAAATGTTTTTAATCTATGTTACTTCTTGCTGTAAACTCGACAGTTTTCTACGCAACGTGTTGTTAGACGAGTCAATCTCATTAATTGTCTGCTGTAAATTTTGAAATTCAGGTGTTTGGTTAAATGAAATCGGTGCAGTATCGTCTGATTTATTATCATTACTACTTTCAATAGCATCAATACGACTGGCTAATTCATCATATTTTTCAGTCAGTATTTTTGCCTGATCATCGGTTTTAGAATCGGACGCATTAATCCGTTTTTGCAACTTACGCGTAGTTTCGCTCAGTTTTTTAACATCAGCTTTGATGACATCGCAATCCTGCGTCAGTTCTAATTGTTCGAATCTGTCTGTCACTGTTTGAATATCTACTGTGTGTGTATCTGTTTTTGATTTAAGATTGGAAATTTCGTCACGTAATTCTGTGTTCGACTGTTTGATGGAATTAATTTCGTCGGACACTGAGGCAATATTATTGTCTACATACGTCTTTGCTTTCGCGAACATTTTGCGTTTGTCTTCTTGTCTTTGTGCAGTGATTGTTTCCATGACTTGACGTTTGACTTTATTTTGATCTTGAATAAATTTGCGGAAACGCGTATCACTGTTTTGTATGTGAAGATTAAAGCGTTCGTCAATCTGAGTATTCTGTTGTTCGAATTTCGCGTCGATCTTTTCATCCATTGTGCGCGAAAGTTCTGCTGTCATTGCTTTAAACTCGTCGCGTAATTGTGTAGCTTTTTCAGAGCATTGTTTAGCGACTGTACTAATTTCCGCTCTAAGTGTTTCTGTTGTGGCTGTTTGCATTTCCCTTAATTCCTGAGCAACAGACCTAATTTCTTCGCTGCTTTTCTTTGAACTAGCCTCAATTTCCACGCGCAACTGTTCCTTAGTGTCATGACACTGCGCGGCAACAGCTCTAATTTGTTCACTAAGCTGTCTGGAATTGTCGTCTAATTTTTCGTTTAACTGTTTATTCTGCTCACTAAGATTGTCTTGTTTTTTATCTAGTTGTTTGATATCTACACTAAGTTGGTTCTTAAACTGTAGCATTATTGTCATAAATTGATCCAAACCTAAAGTAGCTGTTGCATTCCCAGTACTCTGTGATGGAGTACATGCAATTGTCACGTTTTGTGTGACCATTTGGTCATTCTGCAATTTACAAAAAGGATTATCATTCGGACCTACACTGTCACTCACTATTTCGGAATGAAATAAATCCGTCGTACTTTGTGTATCCTGTTCATTTTCATTAGAAAAATTCATCTGTACATTACTTGAATTCTCCGAACCGGGTGCGTTAAGCTGGGCAGCGCTCATTACAATAGACCGCTCCGCGTCATCAATTGTCGTCAATTTAACAGACGAGACAATTGAGTTCGTTTGTTCCTCATTAAGATAAAAGTCACCATTAGTGGTTGTAATGCACTGATTGTTAGTGAACGCAGGATTGTCATCATTACACTGCGTGTCACAATTACTATCGGTCACGTTGTTTAAGTCGGTAAATTCATTCATAATACCTCGCGATACACTATTCATAGTCTTTCGCGGCATTTTTACAGTAGTCACAATTATTCACAAAACAATAAACACAAATGCAAAAACAACACACAAATACAACAGAGCAACGAATTGCCGTTGACCTGTAGAAAGAAAGTCACAAGATTAGTAAAAGCGTAGCGCCAAATCCTAATTATATCTAAGCAAATAAGAGCAGATATCTGACTGTTGTTCAAAAGATTCTCAACGAAATACGATCCTGGACTGGGTGTCGCCAAGTGTAACGTCCCCACAAAAATTTAAAAGAAAGGACATAAATATTTAATAAAATGGAGCCAAGTAAAACTTTCCCACAAAATGTTGAAAGACTATAATTTAAATGTTAACAAGAATACAACCTAACGTAATCTCCCAGCAGATAAATTTACTTACAATGACAATTAAACAGAAATTCGGAATCTGACTCTGGTGTATGCTTCCGCAAAAATAATGAAAAACAATTCAGTGCTAATGAAACCTCAGTGATAATGATAATTCAATTAAACCGAAATATCGGTCTTTGGCCCTGTGCAAATCAGAATTAAATTCTTACCTCATTGTAACTGCTAGTCAAATTTCTGCTCTTATTCTTGCGCACAGCTTGGAGGAACTGCATTGCAGATAATAATATTCCTTTTTTTGTAATTCAACTGAACTTTGGTAACGAAATCGTTAAAATAAAATTTTTTTTTTAATAAAATTGCTTTTGAAATCAAAATTATTATTGGGGCACTTGTTGGAAATTAATTACAATAAATAAACTTTACATTATCTGATGATTACCTTAATTAACAATATACCTCATTCAGCATCTTGACCAGTGTTGCCGAGAGACTACATCACACACCCGCACTGGGCTGCTACTACTGACCGACTGCTCTGCATGACGACTACTAGCGAAGTGCTCTCAACGACAACTAACAGAGTACTGCCCTCAACTAGACAGAGCTACAGACTCGCAACGACTGACTGACAGACTGCTCTGCATGACGACTACTAGCGAAGTGCTCTCAACGACAACTAACAGAGTACTGCCCTCAACTAGACAGAGCTACAGACTCGCAACGACTGACTGACAGACTGAGAACCGCTCGCAACACTCGCGCGGTCAAGCGCATACTCTCTGGTCACAGATGCTACAATGCCTCGCCATCGCTGCTATGTTACATACGTGTTTCAAGGTACAGTACAGACGGATGGAGAATGGGACTTTATTTGTGCTTGGAAGAACTAATTCATATCGACATAGTCAATGGTATTGTTCTCGTTTCTCAAAAGTTTTAAATGCTTCTACTCCCATACGTCGAAAAGATGCTTTATATTCCGCTGCAATGGAACGGTAACTGGAAATACACTGAAGAGCCAAAGAAACTGCTACGCCTGCCGAATATCGTGTAGAATCCCCTCGAGCACCCAGAAAAGCTGTGGCATAGATTCAACTAATGTCTGAAGCAGTACTGGAGGGAACTGACATCATGAATCCTGCAGGACTGTCCATAAATCCGTAAGAGGTCGAGGGGATGGAGATCTGAACAACACGTTGCAAGGCATATACTCAATAATGTTCATGTCTGGGAGTTTGGTGTAAGTGTTTAAACTCAGAAGAGTGTTTCGGGAGCCACTCTGTAGCAATTCTGAAGTGTGGAGTGTCGCATTGTCCTGCTGGAATTGCACACGTCCGTCGGAATGCACAATGGACATGAATGGATGTAGCTGAGCAGATAGGATGCTTACGTACGTGTCATCTGGCAGAGACGTATCAGGGGTCCCTTACTACTCCAACTGCACACGCCCCACACTATTACAGAGCCTCCACCAGCCTGAACAGACCCCTGCTGAACACGCAGGGTCCATGGATTCATGAGGTTGTGTCCATACCCATTCAAGTCCATCCGCTCGATACAATTTGAAACAAGACGCTTCCGACCAAGCAACACGTTTCCAGTCATTGACAGCCCAATGTGGTGTTGACGACCCTAGGCAATGCGTAAAGCTTTGTGCAGTCATCAAGGGTACAAGAGTGGGCCTTCGGCTCCGAAAGCCCGTACCGATGACGTTTCTCAGAATGGTTCGCACGCTGACACTTGTTGATGGCCCAGCATTGAAATCTGCAGCAATTCGCCGAAGGGTTGAACTTCCGTCACTTTGAACGATTCTCTTCAGTTAGCCCGTTCTTGCAGGATCTTTTCCCTGCAGCAGCGGTGTCGGAGATTTGATGTTTTACCGGATTCCCGACATTCACGGTACACTCGTGGAATGGTCGGATGGGAAAATCCTCACTTCATCGCTATCTCGGACATGCTGCGTCCCATCGCTCGAGCGCCGTCTAAAAGACCACGTTCTAACTCACATAAATCTTGATATCCTGCCATTGTAGCTGCAGTTACTGATTTAACACTTGCTGTCTTATATAGGCGTTGCCGACCGCAGCGCCGTACTCTACCTGTTTACATATCTCTGTATTTGAGTCGCATGCCTATACCAGTTTATTTGGCACTGCGACTGCTACATCTAAAATCCATTTACATAGTGCTGCATTATTATTAATTATATCAGCATTTGCATTTGGCAACATGATTTCTAGAAGCCAAGATGTCGAAGAAGGAGGCCCCTTACCTACCGGCTGTGTCAGGCGGGATGTGGAGACGGCGGCTCAAAAGCGGACACCACGAGCACAAGGAAGGGCCTCCCTTGTCTGAGGGATGGCTGCTCAAACCTCTTGGCGAAGGCAGTGGCGCAGATGTCCTGCAAACTCTGCCGTCCGCGATCGCAACTGTCCGGCATTATAAGCGAGTGCAGCTGCATCCCAAAGTTTTAACAGACCTTTATTAATGGTCTGAAACATGTTCGTTAAAGATTGACCATCCATCGACGACGTCAGTGTAGCTCCTGAAACTTCAGAGCAGAAAACTACACTAAATATGCTAATGCCCCAATCAACTGCACTCGTACTGTTAATGAAAGACTCAAACTAAGAATCCTAATAACCTGGATAAATATATGTGCCAACGTACTCCGTGCAATTTCCCGATATCAAATTCAAGCCAAATACGGACCGTATTGGCTACTGTGCTTCGAACGAACAGTGCATTTACTTAAATATTGTTATCAACTTTGGAAAACTTTCCCTCTGAAGAGCAAAATGCGCTGTTTTGAAAATGTTTGCCAGGTTAAATCCGTGTGCCGGACATGGATCAGTACCCAGAGCCTTGTTTCAAGCACGACTCACGTCCCACCCTCACAGTTTCCGTTCTGTAAGTGGCTCTCCTCCCTATCCGGAAGTTCTCCTGATACTACTCCGCTGGACCAACGCTCCTCGAAGAACTTCCAGGGGTTGTAGAGTGAAACTGCTGTTAACGTTAATTTGGTCATGAAGCCGCTGAGTACGAGATATTTGTACGGTTTGTCTGTGCAAAGCACTGCAGTTATTCACGTTCTCACACTTTAGTCAAAAGAATGCCATATTCGCAGTGCACGACATACCAGCTCCTAGTTTATTATCTCAAGCCGGTAATCAGCTGAAAATGCAAACAGCTGTTTCTGGATACCAGAATTCATACATAAATTACTGAATTTTCTAGAAGTACGGTATTTAATTGCAAGTAATGAATGAGACACTACTACAACATATGTACCGTATTTTGTCCCCCGCGGGAATTCTGCAGACCCTTCTACACAAAACTCTGTAGGGGCTGGCCGCTGTGGCCGCGCGGTTCTAGCCGCTTCAGACCGGAACCGCGCTGCAGCTACGGTCGCAGGTTCGAATCCTGCCTCAGGCATGGATGTGTGTGATGTTCTTAGGGTAGTTAGGTTTAAGTAGTTCTAAGTCTAGGGGATTGATGACCTCAGATGGTAAGTTCCATTGTGCTTAGAGCCATTTGAACCATTTTTGAAAACTCTGTCACAATGAATCTTGAGGCAGAGCTTCGGATATCAAGATAAGCGGTCATTGATTGCTGAAAACCAGTACGCTTGACTCTGAAGCAGAATGTTCTCCACTTACCGTCTATGTACATCGATCAACAGCTACATCTATGAAGGATTTATAATTCTGTCCGTTTCATTTGAACACACCGCGTGGGAGACCACAACATTAGGCACTAAGTGTTGGTCCGAAGGTAACTTTTACCCAGTCATCCCATTTTGATAGAATTCAGACGAAAATAACCGTTCCAGCATGACAATGTACCACTTTTAATGCAGTGCTTCTTTAAGAGGAAGTCGAGTGTACCGCGTACTCGAATATGACTCATCAGTGCAACCGGAAGTATTATAGTGAAGTGCAATAGCCATTCAAGTGTTACGAAGATCGCATACTAAGCTCTGGTGTGAGCCGTTCTGGAGTAATGCTTAAGATCTTGGTGGTCGCATCAAGACTGATGGAAAACTTTCAGTAAATTCACAGACCCGCTGTTAAAATCGTTAAAATGTCTTTGCATTGCGTGTGAAAATTTCAAAGACGCCGGCCTTTGTAGCCGATCGGTTCTGGGCGCTTCAGTATGGAACCGCGCGACCGCTACGGTCGCAGGTTCTAATCCTGCCTCGGGCATGGATGTGTGTGATGTCCTTAGGTTAGTTAGGTTTAAGTAGTTCTAAGTTCTAGGGGACTGATGATCTTAGATGTTAAGTCCCATAGTGCTCAGACCATTTTTTTTTTTTTTTCAATGACGGTCGGGGAACTTAATATAGGAGTTGCTGGAAGCAGACGCTTCTTTCACAAAACTATTTTTTGGGTAAATGTAGAGAACGTGTTCCATCCCTAGTATATACATCTATACTCTGGAAATCATATGTGGTAGCGCACTTTTTATTGTATCATATGCTGAGATCTCTTGCTGTTCCACTCATGTGTGGAACATGAGAAATGTGACACCTCGTAGCCCAGCGATGGCGCTGTTATTTTCCTAATTTTAATTGCGCTATTAAGGGTAAAATACAGGGAGCGAAAGGCCATTTACAATTTGCACAGAAACCAGATGGCAGTTACAAGAGTCGAGGGGCATGAAAGGGGAAGCAGTGGTTGGGAAGGGAGTGAAACAGGGTTGTAGCCTCTTCCCGATGATAATCAATCTGTATATTGAGCAAGCAGTAAAGGAAACAAAAGAAAAATTCGGAGCAGGAATTAAAATCGATGGAGAAGATATAAAAACTTTGAAGTTCGCCGATGACATTGTAATTCTGTCAAAGACAGCAAAGGTCCTGGGAGAGCTGCTTAACGGAATGGACAATGTCTTGAAAGGAGGATATAAGATGAACATCAAGAGAAGCAAAACGAGGATAATGGAATACAGTCGAATTAAATCGGGTGATGCTGAGGGAATTAGATTAGGAAATGAGACACTTAAAGTAGTAAAAGTGTTTTGCTATTTGGGGAGCAAAATAACCGATGATGATCGAAGTAGAGAGGATATAAAATGTAGACTGACAATGGCAAGGAAAGCGTTTCTGAAGAAGAGAAATTTGTTAACATCGAGTATAGATTTTAGTGTCAGGAAGCCTTTTCTGAAAGTATTTGTATGGAGTGTATCCATGTATGGAAGTGAAACATGAACGATAAATAGTTTGGACAAGAAGAGAATAGAAGCTTTCGAAATGTGGTGCTACAGAAGAATGCTGAAAATTAGATGGGTAAATCACATAATTAATGAGGAGGTACTAAATAGAATTGGGGAGAAGAGAAATTTGTGGCACAAATTGACTAGAAGAAGGGATCGATTGGTAGGACATATTCTGAGGCATCAAGGGATCACCAGTTTAGTATTGGAGGGCAGCGCAGAGGGTAAAAATCATAGAGGGATACCAAGAGATGAATACACTAAACAGATTCAGAAGGATGTAGGATGCAGTAGTTACTGGGAGATGAAGAAGCTTGCACAGGATAGAATAGCATGGAGAGCTGCATCAAACCAGTCTCAGGACTGAAGACCACAACAACAACAAATTGCTCTATATGTGCGTGACAGGTGCGTAGCGACTGAAAAATATTCCTCGCCTCCGTCCAGGAGGCCTAACGATGTTGCAGAGATCGAGACGCTTACGGAATCATATAGAAAGTCGTCTCTTTTTTGCGAATGGAATCGAGAGTGGCTTAATGGTCGTACGAAGCATCCTCCGCCACGTACTGTACAGTCAGTAGCTTGCCTTGTGTGCGTACGCGCGCACGACCTTCTTATTGTCACCAGCACTGTATGGACGAAGTAACAGTCCAATAAGAGGAGGTTACTGGATATTACGCCATAATAGTGGTTCTTTTTTAGTACATATAGCGTAACTATTTTAGCAAGCAAGGCTTCTATTTCACTGCTGAAATCAAAATCTTGGCGTAGTATGCTCGACCTTCCTTGGTGAGCGTCGCTGTAGCATTTAGCAGTGTAATTTGCTAGACGGTGACTAACTATGCACGTGGCCTTGCTTCTCCCCACATGTTGAGCTCAACGCTTGTTGGAAGCATCTTAAGCTGTTGGTGGACTTTGCACAGGTTGTGCCATTAGCCGAACATTGCTATCACCGCAGGCATCTGTGTCCCGTGACGCTTAGTCACAGGTCGTTAGGAGGGTCGTCCGCCGAAAAGCTGTTCTGCCAGACAAATCCCTTTACCTGAGTCCTTCCGCTAACTTGCTTATCGGGGACTGCAATTTGTAGGTAGTTCCCAGAACCTATAACCTTGCACTTTTCGTTCGAAAACATACGACCCTCGCTTAGTCTGCTGAGCCGTCCTGATCCACAACTGAATCGTAGTAATTCGGTATGATGTGCTAATATCAAGTATAAAAGATTGTAGTTACACGTCCTGATGACTAACCTCCATACACGGAACGCTTACTCACTGTTCGTCAACACGCACCCCCACCAAGAGCGGGTGCGAACTTGCTTATCAGCTGCGTGGGATTGCGACACAGCTGGCCACGTGCTGAAGTATTTCGTGCCCTTAAGGCAGACTCTACGCGTTGTGGATTGCGGCATGGTTCCTTTTATTACAGCTTCGCTAACAAATATAAAGCAATGTCCTGGGTGTCCATCAATGAAACCCAAAGGTTCTCTTACCTAGTTATTCGATGTGTATCGATGTTAATACGAGGTGCATTCAAGTTCTAAGGCCTCCGATTTTTTTTCTCCGGACTGGAAAGAGATAGAAACATGCGCATTGTTTTAAAATGAGGCCGCGTTCATTGTCAATACGTCCCAGAGATGGCAGCACCGTACGACAGATGGAATTTTACCGCCAGCGGCGAGAATGAGAACTGTTTTTAATACTTAAAATGGCGACGTTTTCCTTACTTGAACAGCGTGCAATCATTCGTTTTCTGAATTTGCGTGGTGTGAAACCAATTGAAATTCATCAACAGTTCAAGGAGACATGTGGTGATGGAGTTATGGATGTGTCGAAAGTGCGTTCGTGGGTGCGACAGTTTAATGAAGGCAGAACATCGTGTGACAACAAACCGAAACAACCTTGGGCTCGCACAAGCCGGTCTGACGACATGATCGAGAAAGTGGAGAGAATTGTTTTGGGGGATCGCCGAATGACTGTTGAACAGATCGCCTCCAGCGTTGGCATTTCTGTGGGTTCTGTGCACACAATCCTGCATGACGACCTGAAAATGCGAAAAGTGTCATCCAGGTGGGTGCCACGAATGCTGACAGACGACCACATAGCTGCCCGTGTGGCACGTTGCCAAGCAATGTTGACGCGCAACGACAGCATGAATGGGACTTTCTTTTCGTCGGTTGTGACAATGGATGAGACGTGGATGCCATTTTTCAATCCAGAAACAAAGCGCCAGTCAGCTCAATGGAAGCACACAGATTCACCGCCACCAAAAAAATTTCGGGTAACCGCCAGTGCTGAAAAAATGATGGTGTCCATGTTCTGGGACAGCGAGGGCGTAATCCTTATCCATCCCATTGCGTTCCAAAGGGCACTACGGTAACAGGTGCATCCTACGAAAATGTTTTGAACAACAAATTCCTTCCTGCCCTGCAACAAAAACGTCCGGGAAGGGGTGCGCGTGTGCTGTTTCACCAAGACAACGCACCCGCACATCGAGCTAACGTTACGCAACACTTTCTTCGTGATAACAACTTTGAAGTGATTCCTCATGCTCCCTACTCACCTGACCTGGCTCCTAGTGACTTTTGGCTTTTTTCAGCAATGAAAGACACTCTCCGTGGCCGCACATTCACCAGCCGTGCTGCTATTGCCTCAGCGATTTTCCAGTGGTCAAAACAGACTCCTAAAGAAGCCTTCACCGCTGCCATGGAATCATGGCGTCAGCGTTGTGAAAAATGTGTACGTCTGCAGGGCGATTACGTCGATAAGGAACGCCAGTTTCATCGATTTGGGCTAAGTAGTTAATTAGAAAAAAAATCGGAGGCCTTAGAACTTGAATGCACCTCGTACTAATAAATGTCACCCCCCGGGGTTTCAAATAAATATCGGACGTTTACTATTGTTTTTGTTAAGCAGGGTATAAAGTTGCAAAAAAAGGCACACTGCTTCATTGATGGAATTTACTTTGTCTTAAAAAAAAAAAGGAAGACCAATAACAACACACAAAAACACTGTCAGATACGAGTGCACAAGCCGTGATCTGCTTCGCACTCAGCGCTAACGTGTTTCACAAATTACACATGTAATGCTGCATAGTTAATGTACATAGAAATTCGCTTGCCCCAGAAGGAGCTTTACAGTTGTTCTGCGTTTTTCATTCGAAATGATTGTTCACAGCTAATTTACCAGCTGGTGTATACGACGTCTGTAACATCTGTCGAATCACTCTTCCTTCTGCTGAAGTCTTGTGCTCACAGCTCTCGAAGGAGGATTTAGTGATTTTTTATGATTAATCTGTCATCAGAATTAGTGAACCGTAGCTCCTACTAGAAAATTTGTGCCTATTACAGTCTTTCGAAATTTTAACTCTAGAGGTCAGAATCTATGTTTAATAAAAAGGCGCTAAAAAAACAGCACAAGGCAGTCGGAATTGATGTACAGACAGGGTTATCAGTCGCCCTATTTTCTCTTATTCAGTACCAGGCCGTTTGTTACCAGTTTTACATATGCAAAGTCAGAATACTGTGTCTTTCTAAATTTGATGGCTCTACGTAGAGATTTAAAACATTTGCGTCTCGTTGCAGTTCTTTCTCTCAAAAATAACCGAGGATTAGGTCAAGACATCAAGAAATCTTCCATACATTAGAGCGGGTTTGTCGTCGCTATTTCTAGGATTGACACTGGTGAAAGCGTTCGTCTTTCTGTTGGATTCTCTTGGTTTCGTCTAAGAACACAGGTTGAAGCAGCTTGTTTAAAAACTTATTTCTGGCAGGCAAGTGCTTCGTGTAACTGTTTACTGTGGTATGGAAATGTTTACTATGGCGCAAAAAACTGTTACAACTATATGAACCTGTTAGAAACTGTTTATAGCAGTGGAAGAAGCAGGACGTACAGTTTGAATCACTGCCATTTATTTACAACACAAAGACGTGCATTACACTTTTTAGTTATGCTTATTGTTCCACGAAATTTCTCTGACTCGCTTCGCTAGCGACGGAGTGTATAGACCCAGTTCTTTAATGCAGTATCTCTGGATGGGTTGAGTAAAGCGAATATGTGACTATCTGACATAATCCACAGACATCGGCAGCAGTACGAGAAATACACGACTAGTTGTGAGCAAATAATGTTAGCGACTCCTATTTTTTTATTCTGTTTGTGAGTTTATTTAATTTCTAGGTCAAACGTTGAAACTGTATCAACTAGAAGCTCTCATCACTTCGTTGGGCTGAAACTGTGGAACTTAGTCATAAAGAGCATGTTGGTTCAGATGGTACATGACCGACGCGCGAGTGAAAAGACCGCGATATTGACTTAAGTTTCGAATAGAAACGCTTAACTTAAGTACCGTGAAAACGTATGGTCTTCCGTTAATATAAAGGATCAATAATAAATAAGGAAAGCACTTATTCACGAAAAATTAATCTGGAGAAACCACATAACTAGCTTCGGTTTCAGTCGCCTTAATCGTAACTGGTAGCTTTGACGACACAGAAAACAGCAAATTAACATCTACATCTACATGGATACTCTGCAAATCATATTCAAGTGCCTGGCAGAGGGTTCATCGAACCACCTTCACAATTCTCTATTATTCCAATCTCGTATAGTACGCGGAAAGAATAAACACTTATTTCTTTCTGTACGACCTCTGATTTCCCTTATTTTACCGTGGTGATCGTTCCTCCCTTTGTAGGTCGGTGTCAACAAAATATTTTCGCATTCGGAGGAGAAAGTTGGTAATTGGAATTTCGTGAGAAGATTCCGTAGCAACGAAAAACGCCTTTCTTTTAATGATTTCCAGCCCAAATCCTGTATCATTTCTGTGACTCTCCCATATTTCGCGATAATACAAAACGTGCTGCCTTTCTTTGAACATTTTATATGGACTGCGTCAGTCCTATCTGGTAAGGATGCCACACCGTGCAGCAATATTCTAAAATAGGACGAACAAGCGTAGTGTAGGCAGTCTCCTTAGTAGGTCTGTTACATTTTCTAAGTGCCCTGCCAATAAAATGCAGTCTTTCGTTAGCCTTCCCAACAACATTTTCTATGTGTTTCTTCCAATTTACGTTGTTCGTAATTGTAATACCTAGGTATTTAGTTGCATTTACGGCTTTTAGATGAGACCGATTTATCGTGTAACCGAAGTTTAACGAGTTCCTTTTAGCACTCATATGGATGACCTCACACTTTTTGCTATTTAGGGTCAACTGCCACTTTTCGCACAATTTCGATATTTCTTCTAAATCGTTTTGCAGTTTGTTTTGATCTTCTGATGACTTTATTAGTCGATAAACGACATATTTGAATGTTTTTAATCTTTGACGTCCTAAGCGATATTCCAGAGGAGCAACTTGTCACTTTGCAACATTTCTCATTTCATAAAAGAAAATGATTTCCCGTCTGATATTCACAAACCGTACAAGCAGTTGGAATTATTGAAGACAGCACCGGAATACAATCATTCACTAATATAATATGTCACTCATCAACGCTGAAGGAGTGTTCTCCCTTTTGAATAACGTAACCTTCTGCGCTTTCCGGTACACCGACAAGGTGTCAGGACATGAATCTTAACTATGCATCAAAGATTAGCCGTTGGTGGCCACGGACGTAAGTAGAATTCTTTACAAGCCTGCTGCATCTACAGACTTCCCATTGCTCGGACAGTCCCCTCTATAATCGCTGGTGATTTTTCGACGAGATCGAGAACCTTATCTAAAATAAGAATATTTGAGCCAACGGTACCAAAAAAAATTGTCAATCCTTTGGCTGAGAAATAATTAAATTCTTCTGTAGCTATAGAAAACGTGTCAAAATTAAGATATTTTGCATGAGCTGTCTGTGATCATCTTTTGCCGTGTCAGGTAATCTTAGGACACTGGATGCATTAGGTGTTAGCATTTCTCGCCATACCAGGGATTGTGCAGCATTGTCGAACATGATTGTTCTGGTGGGCCAGCCCCTCTTATGGTGTGGGGAGGCATAATGTTGCATAGACGTACTGTCCTCCAAATCTTGGAATAGCTGCAGTCTCTACAAACGTGGTCTTTTTTTTTTTTTTTTTTTTTAATTCTGAGAGGGCTGGGCTGGGGTGCGGCTGTTTGGCGCAGGTTGGGAATTGTTGAAGGAGAGGCGGAGTTCCTCCATCTTCTCTTTCGGGCACCGTTCAAAGACGTTTGTAGCCTCAACACGTTTTCTATTTCTACTCCTTGCTTGAAGTGTCGATGTTGCCCTACAATATCTTCTCTTCCGATGAGTCATTCCTACGACAAAGCTTATGCAAGAGCGAACATGAAATTTAGCCTAGAACGACCATTCCAGGCCATTCCCGTCTTAGACATTAGCTCGCGTTTGGATGGCACTAAGATGTATTGGAAGTTGTCTCAAGAGGACGAAATTGTGGCTATCGACTGTGAAGCTGCTGAGGAACTCTTGTTCAAATGGTTCAAATGGCTCTGAGCACTATGGGACTTAACTTCTGAGGTCATCAGTACCCTAGAACTTAGAACTACTTAAACCTAACTAACCTAAGGACATCACACACACCCATGCCCGAGGCAGGATTCGAACCTGCGACCGTAGCGGACACGCGGTTCCAAACTGAAGCGCTTAGAACCGCACGGCCACACAGGCCGGCTAACTCTTGTTTCTTGAACCATTCTCGTTACTTGTGTTCTGCACGGTTTTCAGGCCAGTATTTTGGGACGAATAGGTGACTGTTTTGCCTTCTTCTTGTTTTTCCTGACAGACGTTTCCTTTTCAGTTTGGGTCACCGATGTGTTGAATGTTTGTTCATCCCAGCCTGATGCAGAGAGGATAGTGTCATTGGGAACGATGTCCTCTTCTTGGACGTTATAGTCTTCATCAGAATCGTCAAACGAAGCTATGTCAAGATCTGATTCCACTGCACCCATAACTCCGTGTTGTGTAATTCTTCAAGACCTAAAAATGAAAGGAAATTTATGGAATATTTACCACAACACACTTGAGACCAAAACATTGTTTTTAACAAACATCAGATCAGATACCTACTGCAAACTGGTCGCTCATTAGTAAACGTTTTCGGGGAGTCCATTTTGTTCGTGAATAACACACGTTAGTCGTTTCGACGAACCAACATTTACGTGCATACATACACTTTCATCGATTCCACGCTGTAGCTTTGGGACGAAACATGGTTCACCTGATCGAAGAGCGGCGTAGGTTACTTCTGTTGGTGGAGACCAGCCACAGGCACTGCTGATAGGATGGTTCAAATGGCTCTGAGCACTATGGGACTTGACATCTGTGATCATCAGTCCCCTAGAACTTAGATCTACTTAAACCTAACTAACCTAAGCACATCACACACATCCATGCCCGAGGCAGGATTCGAACCTGCGACCGTAGCAGTCACGCGATTCCGGACTGATCGCCTAGAACCGCGAGACCACCGCGGCCGGCCACTGCTGCTAGGACGGCGCGCCCCTCCCATTAACAATAACAGAAGCGCTTATTGAAGAGGAATATGTTCGTCGAATCGACTACCAATAGTACTCTACAGTTAATCAAAGTTAGTAAAGTAGGTTAATTTCAAACTTTCCGTTTCAGAAATATCGTAAGCTTAATTTTGAAATTCGTAATCAGTTTACAAAAACTATTTAGGCGATTTTTCACGTTCTGTTTATTTTTTGTTGTTCTTCATAAAGTTATTGTCTTCAGCAGCTGTAAATACAAGAATTTATCAGCTGTTCAGGTGCACTATTTTCCTTTTGACTTCTTCTGTTATACATTGTTTCTAGTTTTGTTCTAATTTGATGTATCAAGTTCTTCCGCTCGATTTTGGATGTTTATTATAATATGAGGTGACTATGTAGTCAGGAAAACAAAGGTGATAGTGATACGTTTCATTAACGCGTATTCTAATCTCTTATTATGCCGAGCCTTACGTGAAATCAATTTGTATATAATGAATTGTACGAGGGGCGTTTGAAAAGTCCGTGCAAAGTCCGAGAGATAGCACCACCGGCGCGTATTGAGGTCATGTTTAGTTAGTAGCATCTTTGGAAAGAACGCACACCAAATTTCAGCCATATTGGTCTATTGCTTTGTGTTTGGCATTCGTGTGAATCAAGGAAGTCGAGTGATTGTTAAGAAATGGACGAAAAAGAATTTCGTGTGGTGATTAAACATTACTTTATGAAAGGCAAAACGCCTCGGGAAACTAAAGAGAAGCTTGATAAACATTACGGTGACTCCGCGCCTTCGATTAGAACAGTCTATAAGTGGTTTCAAAATTTTCGGAGTGGCCATATGGGCACAAGTGATGCTGAACGTTCTGGACGCCCTGTGAAGGTTACGACTCCAGAAATCATTAATAAAATCCATGATATGGTGATGGATGACAGAAGAGTTAAGGTGCGTGAGATTGCTACTGCTGTGGGCATCTCGAATGAACGGATACATAATATTTTGCATAAACATTTGTACATGAGAGAGCTATCCGCAAGATGGATTCCGCTATTGCTCACGCTTGACCAAAAGCGGATTCGTGTGAAGTGTTGCAAGGATTGTTTGCAGCTGTTCAGGAAGAATCCGCAAGACTGTAAGCGTAATTTCGTCACTGTGGATGAAAGATGGATATATTACTATACTCCTGAGACCAAACAACAATCTAAACAATGGGTTACCAAGGGAGAATCTGCACCAAAAAAGGCGAAGACCATTCCTTCGGCCGGAAAGGCTATGGCGACTGTCTTTTGGGATTCGCAAGGGATAAGCCTCATCGACTATCTGGAAAAGGGTAAATCTATTACAGATGCATTTATTCATCGTTATTGGACCGTTTGAAAATTGAGCTGCAAGAAAAACGCCGGCGATTGGACCGCACAAGAGTCCCCTTCCATCACGACAATGCACCAGCACACACCTCAGCAGTTGTGGTCGCAAAATTAATGGAAGTAGAATTCCAACTCGTTTCACATCCTCCCTATTCTCCAGACTTGGCTCCTTCGGACTACTATTTGTTCCCCAATTTGAAGAAATGGCTGGCGGGACAAAGATTTTATTCAAACGAGGAGGTGATTGCAACAACTGATAGCTATTTTGCAGACTTCGGCAGTTCCTATTATTCGGACGGTATCAACAAATTAGAAAAGCGTTCGACAAAGTGTATAAGTGTAAAAGGAGACTATGTAGAAAAATATAAAAGGCTTACCGCAAACATGTAAGTAGTTTTTATTTTTTCGCGGACTTTTCAAGTGCCCCTCGTATACGTGCAGTGTTCCTCTAGAGGAATCACAGAATTTAATCTGTTTTGACACGCTTGATGTGGTGAGGAGTGAACCTCGTTTCACCGAGCGAGATGGCGCAGTGGTTAGCACACTGGTCTCACAATTCAGGAGGACAATGGTTAGAAGCCCTATCCGACCATCCAGAGGTAGGTTTTCCGTGATTTCCCTAAATCCCTCCAGGCAAATACCGGGACTGTTTTTTGAGAAGGTCACAGGCAATTTTCTTCCAAATCGTTTCTACGTCTACATCTACAGAAATGCTCCGCAATCCATCTTAACGCTCCTGGCCGAGGGTACCCCGTACCACTAGTAGTCCTCGTAAATAGAAAGAGGGAAAAACGACGGTCTATATACCTCCGTATGAGCTCTAATTTCTTCTATCTTATCTTCGTGGTTCTTACAGCAATGTATGTTGCAGGCAACAGAATCGTTCTGCAGTCAGCTTCAATAGCCGGTTCTCTAAATTTTCTTAAAGGTGTTCCTCGGAAAGAACGTCGCCTTCCTTCCAGGGATTCCCGTTTGAGTTCCTGAAGAATCTCCGTAACACTTGCGTGCTGTTAGAACCTACCAGTAACAAATCTGGCAGCCCATCTTCCTTTAATTCCACCTGGTACGGATCCCAAACACCCGAGCAGTACTTAAGAAGAGGTCGCACCAGCGCGCTTTATGCGGTCTCCTTTACAGACGAATCACACTTCGCTAGAATTATCTCAGTTAACCGAAACTGACCATTCGCCTTTCCTACCACAATCCTCACATGCTCGTTCCATTTCGTATCGCTTTGCAAACTTACGCCTAGATATTTGAACGACTTGACTGTGTCAAGCAGGACTCTACTAATACTGTATCCGAACATTAAGGGTTTGTTTTTCCTACTCCTCCGCATTAACTTACATTTTTCTATTTTTACTAGTCTGAGCTCGTGTTCCGTATGTACTAACCACGCTGTCGATGGAATGTTAATCTCTAATAATCCTCCTCTCCTTTTGTATCTTGTTTCAGGATTGGAGCAACATAGGAACCAGAGAATTGGCGTTCACGCTTTATTACTATTGAGAAGCCTCTTCAGCCGCCCTCTCACGGGACGTAGAAACGCACGTGGACAAGGAGGTGGTGACGTCACAGCGTGGAACTCCAATGCACTGCGGAGCGTGAAATAAACGATCCGTTATGTTCAACTTTTTCCTTATGGAAAGGAACGTCGCCAATGAGATGCGACTTCGTTTTACGTCACAACCAGAACAGAGCAGTCGCCTATTGTATGGAGCTAAACATCCCATTAGCTGGGTTTCCTTTCTCATAGAGTATGTGGTACGAATATAAGCTGATTCAGAACATCAGCAAATTTACGATCTCTCGAAAATGCGCCGCTCTACCTACGACTAGTTACAATAAAATGAGAGGAAACTACATATCGGTAGGAAACGTCTTACTATAGGTGATGTTTTTGCGTTATAAACTGTGTGCTACGAAATGCACAGTGTTTCAATCCTAAGGTGCAATGATTTATTAAAAGCGCCTCATTTTGGTACAATCTGCATAATAAATATCAAATAATGACATTTGTAGCTACGATCTTTACACAGTCTAATCCTTATACGGTCGCATCCAAGGTACGTCGAATCTACTGCGCAAGTATTAGCTATGGTTTCTCACCTTTTGTTTTCTTAGAGGTTCTGGATCTGTCTTATGCATTTAATAGAAGTATTACCTCAAAAGTCGATGTTATTTATTATAAATAATGTATGTGGTGCAATGTTTGTTGCAAAGGCGAACGACTGGAATGTTTCCCCAGTGAGCAGAAATCTTAACGTGACTGCCAGTCGGTGTCTGAAAGCAAACACAAGATACAATCTAGAAGTCTTGCTATTTGGAAACTTCCTGTAACATATACCTATCTCTGACTTTATGGACTCCATTATGTTTGTATCTTGCTGGTCAATATCTTTTTTGGTGATGGACGGTGAGCTGCTTCGAAAAACTCGTCTCTCCCATTCGAATGAAATTACGAAATGAATCTGGCCATTAAAATTGCTACATCACGAAGATGACTTGCTACAGACGCGAAATTAAACCGACAGGAAGAGGATGCTGTGATATGCAAATTAGTAGCTTTTCAGAGCATTCACACAACGTTGGCGCCGGTGGTGACTCTTAAAACGTGCTGAGACCGATTTCTCACACACAAACAGCAGCTGACCGGCGTTGCCTGGTAAAACGTTGTTGTGATGCCTCGTGTAAGGAGGAGACATGCGTACCATCACGTTTCCCACTTTGATAAAGGTCGGATTGTAGCCTATCGCGATTGCGGTTTATCGTATCGCGACATTGCTGCTCGCGTTGGTCGAGATCCAATGACTGTTAGTAGAATATGGAATCGGTGGGTTCGGGAGGGTAATACGGAACGCCGTGCTGGATCCCAACGGGCTCGTATCACTAGCGGTCGAGATGACAGGCATCTTATCCGCATGGCTGTAATGGATCGTGCAGCCACGACTCGATCCCTGAGTCAACAGATGGGGACGTTTTCAATACAACAACAATCTGCGTGAAAAGTTCGACGACGTTTGCAGCAGCATGGGCTATCAGCTCGGAGACCATGGCTGCGGTTACCGTTGACGCTGCATCACAGACAGGAGCGCCTGCGATGGTGTACTCAACGATGAAACAGGGTGCACGAAAGGCAAAACGTCATTTTTTCGGATGAATCCAGGTTCTGTTTACAGCATCATGATGGTCGCATCCGTGTTTGGCGACATCGCGGTGAACGCACATTGGAAGCGTGTATTCGTCATCGCCATACTTGCGTTATCACCCGGCGTGATGGTATGGGGTGCCATTGGTTACACGTCTCGGTCGCCTCTTCTTCGCACTGACGGCACTTTGAACAGTGGACGTTACATTTCAAATGTGTTACGACCCGTGGCTCTACCCTTCATTCTATTCGTGCGAAACCCTACATTTCAGCAGGATAATGCACGACCGCATGTTGCACGTCCTGTACGGGCCTTTCTGGATACAGAAAATGTTCGACTGCTGCCCTGGTCAGCACGATCTCCAGATCTCCCACCAACTGAAAACGTCTGGTCAATGGTGGCCGAGCAACTGGCTCGACACAATACGCCAGTCTCTGCTCTTGATGAACTGTGATGTCGTGTTGAGGCTGCATTTGCAGCTTATCTGTACATGCCATCCAAGCTCTGTTTGACTTGTAAGTAGGCTGTTTAGGTTTTCTTATTGGTAACGCCACGTAGCGCTCTGTATGAAAATCACTGGCTGTGCTGTGTGCAGTCTGTGCCTAGTTTGCATTGTTGACTGCCATTGTAGTGTTGGGCAGCTGGATGTTAACAGCGCGTAGCGTTGCGCAGTTGGAGGTGAGCCGCCATCAGTGGTGGATATGGGGAGAGAAATGGCGTAGTTTTGAAATTTGTAAGACTGGATGTCATGAACTGCTATATATATTATGACTTTTGATGACTATTAAGGTAAATACATTGTTTGTTCTCTATTAAAATCTTTCATTTGCTAAGTATGCCTATCAGTAGTTAGTGCCTTCCGTAGTTTGAATCTTTTATTTAGCTGGCAGTAGTTGAGCTCGCTGTATTGCAGCAGTTCGAGTAACCAAGATTTTTCTGAGGTAAGTGATTTGTGAAACGTATAGGTTAATGGTAGTCAGGGCCATTCCTTTGTAGGGATTTTTGAAAGTCAGATTGCGTTGCGCTTAAATATTGTGTGTCAGTTTAGTGTTGATCAGAATAGGTAAAGAGCGAAATGTGTGAGTGCGTTCAGTTCTGCTCAGCTGTTTGAAAAGCAAATAATGTAAGATGTTTATCAGCACAGTAATTCATAAATTTTTCTAAGGGGACGTTTCAGACCCAATGCCCAGGCGGATCAAGGCCGTTATTATGGCCAGAGGTGGTTGTTGTGAGTACTGATTTCTCAGGATCTATGCACCCAAATTGCGTGAAAATGTAATCACATGTCAGTTCTAGTATAATATATTTGTCCAATGAATACCCGTTTATCATCTGCATTTCTTCTTGGTGTAGCAATTTTAATGGCCAGTAGTGTATGTGAAGAAGTACGTTATTCCGGAGTGTTGGTAGTCAATGCAACATGGAGATTATGGAGATCACGCATGCGCGGACTGATACCTTAAAGATATCTCATTTAAAACCGAATATGAGACGAAAATTCAGTTGAATTAACGGAGAAGGTCTACTAGTATACATCTCACATCGTTGTACAGCATTTCTCTACCAGCAATTCACCACGAAAACCATCGACGAGTCCAGAAACTGCTTCGCGATATTCTCAGCTCTTATTTTGCTAATTGCTAGTAGAATTAACGCAGTTGTTTTCGGGCGTCTATTTTCGAATGTCTCGGACGCTTCCACGTCAAGGTCCCGTGGCTTTATCGTGAGCGAGGAAGCGTGCATTCTGTACTACGTGAGCTACTCTCTGACACCGAAATTAGCAGCTCCCTGTCCAGAGAGGCAGGGATCCTCGTTCGATACCCGATCTGGTACACAGTTGTAGTTCGTCATATATGTATACGATCATCGCAGCGTATAAGCCGCAAGGAGCAGGAGATCGGTATCGGAGCGCGGCACATCCATCTGTGGCTGTGGTAGCCGCTGCTGTATACACGACGGCAGTGGCAGAGAGCCGCGGTGGCCGGCGCTGTGAGGGAGTCAACGGCCAGGCGCGGCCGGAGGAGAACACGGCACGCCGGGCAGAGAGAGAGCGAGGGCCGGCCGCGCGCGCCCGATCGCCTCCGATTCAGATCTACAAGGCGGAAGGGAAGGCGGCCGCGAGGCGGCGATAGGCATCGCGGCGGGGGCGGGGGCGGCGGGCGTGACGTGACGTACGCCGCCAGCCATTGTGCCGGCGCGCCACGTGCGCACGGTGGCAGCGGCACGCACTCCGCAGCGCCGGGCCGGCGAATCGGCGGTGGAAGTGCATCGGAGGAAAACTGCAGTCTTTAAGCTGCACGCACGCTGTACAACATCTGACGGGATATACAGGGTGATCAAAAAATCAGTATAAATTTGAAAACTTAATAAACCACGGAATAATGTAGATAGAGAGGTAAAAATTGACGCATATGCTTGGAATGATATGCGGATTTATTAGAACAAAAAAAAAAAAAAAACAATGTTCACAAAATGTCCGACTGATGGCACTGGACAGCAAAATGTAAGTGACTGCGCCTGACAATCGTGTATAAAAGGAGCTGTAATGAGAGACAGAATCAGATGCGCCAGCAATCGCAGCATGTTGACGTTACCTGAAAAGGCGCTTGTAGTGAAGCTGTACTATCAGAATGGGGAATGTGCTAGTTAAGCGTTACGATCCTATCGCCGTAGGAAGGGGATTCGAACGGGTAAAGGTCCGTTGACAAATGCAGCTGTGGCGAGAACAAATTCGAAGTTCGAAGCCACGGGTTGTTTAGACGATAGAGCCCGTAGTGGCCGACCGAGCACAAGGCGTAATGCTGTTGAGACAGTTCAGGAAGAAATGGAGACTGTAGCGGGTTCGTCTATGCACGGGGAAGTCAGCGCTCGTGCAGTCGCACGTCGCACCGGCATTCCATACACTACTGTTTGGTTGGCACTTAGGCGTACCCTCCTATGCTATCCGTACAAAATCCATCGGCATCATGAACTGTCACCTGGCGATTTAGTGAAGCGGAGGGCATTTGTGGTGTGGGCGTTTCGAAAGGTGGCGGAAGATGACGATTGGTTCAGTAACGTGTTGTGGACCGACGAAGCTCATTTCACGAGCCGAGGGTCTGTCAACGCACACAACTGCAGAATTTGGGCTACCGAAAATCCTAGAACTGTAGTCGAAACTCCATTGCACGACGAGAAACTCACGGTATGGGTTGTATTTACCACATCTACCGTTATCGGGCCTTTTTTCTCCGAGGAAATGCGTCATTCTGATTTTGTAACTGCTACTGTGACTGGTGAGAGGTACGGCGATATGTTACAGAATCGTATCATTCCCATCCTGACTGATAAACACCTGCTGGAACGTACGATATTTATGCAGGATGGCGCGCCACACCATATTGCTAGACGCGTGAAAGATCTCGTGCGGGCGTCGTTTGGTGATGATCGTGTGCTCAGCCGCCACTTTCGTCATGCTTGGCCTCCCAGGTCCCCAGACCTCAGTCCGTGCGATTATTGGCTTTGGGGTTACCTGAAGTCGCAAGTGTACTGTGATCGACCGACATCTCTAGGGATGCTGAAAGACAATATACGACGCAACTCCGGACATGCTGTACAGTGCTGTTCGCAACATTATTCCTCGACTACAGCTTGTTGTTGTTGTTGTTGTGGTCTTCAGTCCCGAGACTGGTTTGATGCAGCTCTCCATGCTACTCTATCCTGTGCAAGCTTCTTCATCTCCCAATACCTACTGCAACCTACATCTTTCTGAATCTGCTTAATGTATTCATCTCTTGGCCTCCCCCTACGATTTTGACCCTCCACGCTGCCCTCCAATACTAAATTGGTGATCCCTTGATGCCTCAGAACATGTCCTACCAACCGATCCCTTCTTCTGGACAAGTTGTGCCACAAACTTCTCTTCTCCCCAATCCTATTCAATACTTCCTCATTAGTTATGTGATCTACCCATCTAATCTTCAGCATTCTTCTGTAGCACCACATTTCGAAAGCTTCTATTCTCTTCTTGTCCAAACTATTTACCGTCCATGTTTCACTTCCATACATGGCCACACTCCATACAAATACTTTCAGAAATGACTTTCTGACACTTAAATCTATACTCGATGTTAACAAATTTCTCTCTTCAGAAACGCTTTCCTTGCCATTGCCAGTCTACATTTTATATCCTCTCTACTTCGACCATCATCAGTTATTTTGCTCCCCAAATAGCAACACTCCTTTACTATTTTAAGTGTCTCATTTCCTAATCTAATACCCTCAACATCACCCGACTTAATTCGACTACATTCCATTATCCTCGTTTTGCTTTTGTTGATGTTCATCTTATATCCTCCCTTCAAGACACCATCCATTCCGTTCAACTGCTCTTCCAAGTCCTTTGCTGTCTCTGTTGAGGAATGATGGTGGACGTATTGAGCATTTCCTGTAAAGAACATCATCTTTGTTTTTTCTTACTTTGTTTTGCTAATTATTGCTATTTTGATCAGATGAAGCGCCATCTGACGGACATTTTGTGAAGTTTCTTTTCTTTTCTTCTTTTTTTTTGGTTCTAATAAAACCCCATGTCATTCCAAGCAAGTGTGTCAATTTGTACCTCTCTATCTACATTATTCCATGATTTATTCAGTTTTCAAATCTATACTGACTTTTTAATTACCCAGTAGACTGAGGTGACGAAAGACATGGGATACCTCGTAATGTCGTGTCAGACTTCCTTTTGTCTGGCGTAGTGCAGCAACTCTATGAGTCGTGGGAAGTCCCCTGCAGAAATCTGAGTCATGCTGCCTCAATAGCCGTCCATAGCTGTGGACGTGTTGTCGGTGCACGAACTGACCTCTCCGATTGCGTCCCGTAAATGATTGGTGGGATTCACCTCGGGCGATCTGGGTGGCCAGATTATTCGCTCTAACTGTCCAGTATGGTCTTCAGACCAATCGCGAACAACTGTCGCCCGGTGATATAGCGCATTGTCATCCATAAAAATCCCATCGTTGCTTGGGTCTTGAAGTCCATGAATGGCTGCAAATCGTCTCCATGTAGCCGAACATAACCATTTCCAGTCTATGATCGGTTCACTTAGACCAGAGGACCCAGTCCATTCCATGTAAACTCAACCATTGTGTAGCCACCAATAGCTTTCAGAGTGCCTTGTTGACAACTTGGCTGCATGGCTTCATGGGATCTGCACCACACTCGAACCCTACCATCAGCTCTTACCAACTGGAATCGGTATTCGTCTGACCAGGCCACGGTTTTGTCGTCTAGGACCCAACTGATATGGTCAAGTGTCCAGGAGAGGCGCCGCAGGCATCGATCGCCTACTGCCACAGCCCATTGACACTAAATTTCGCCACACTTTCCTAACAGACACGTTCGTAGTACGTTTCACATTGATTTCTGCGGTTATTTCACGCAGTGTTGCTTGGCTCTTTGCTCTCGCCGCTGCTCTCGGTCTTTTAAGTGAAGGCTGTAGGCCACTACGTTGTCCATGGTGAGAGGTTATGAAATGTCCCCTTAGAAAAATTATACATGACTGTCCTTAAACTGACACACAATATTTTTAGCGCAACGCAATCTGACTTTCAAAAATCCCTACAAAAGAATGGCCCTGACTAACATTAACCTATACCTTTCATCACAAATCACTTACCTCACCAAAAATCTTCGTTACTCGAACTACTGCAATACAGCGAGCGCCACTACTGCCAGCTATATAAAAGATTCAAACTACTGAAGGCACTAACTACTGATAGGCATAGTTAGCAAATGAAAGATTTTGATAGAGAACAAACAATGTATTTATCTTAATAGTGTTGAAAAATCATAATATACATAGCAGTTCATGACATCCAGTCTTACAAATTTCAAAACTGCGCCATTTCTCTCCCCACATCCACTACTGCTGGCGGCTCACCTCCAACTGCGCAACGCTACGCGCTGTTCACATCCAGCTGCCCAACACTACAATGACAGACAACAATGCAAACCAGCCACAGACTGCACACAGCACATCCAGTGATTTTCATACAGAGCACTACGTAACGTTGCCAATATAAGAACCTAAACAGCCTACTTACAAGGTAATGCCTGAAATTTGGTATTCTGGAAACACTGTTGACGCTGTGGATTTCGGAATACTGAATTCCCTACGATTACCGAATGTCTCATGGATCTAGTTCCAATTACCACTCAGCGTTCAAAAACTGTTTTTTACCGTAGTGTTGCCACAGCCACGTTGGAATCCATTACACGTGCATCAGCTGAGTACAAATGAGAGCTCCGGCAGTGCACTGCCCTATTACAACTTGCGTGCGCGTTGCTACCGCCTTCTGTATACGTGCGTATCGCTGTCCCATGACTTCTGTCAGCTCAGTGTAAGCTCACGAGACGAAGTGCTAGTCACCCGCTTAACAGAGGACACTGTCTGCTCTGGACTGCTATCGATGGTGTACAACTGGTACCAGGTGGTCATGTGCTCTTCCGCAGCTGACATAAGTAATGTGTCTCTGCCAGCTGGTTGTACAGAACCAGCGAAGTAGCGTGTGTAGACTTAGAGAAGTAGCTCACTGGCCCCTTGGAAGTGTCCGTGAGCACATGATGAATAAAGTTGCTCCATTTGTTGGTGTAGCAAAGTGAACCGTTTGACGTGTCCACGAGGAATTATGCACAACTCGCGGCCACGGAACACGGCGTTGGTACACCGGCCATACAGTTTCTAAGCGACTGCGTGCCGGGCGAGGGTGTCGTCTTGTGAGAGACAAGTGCTGTCAAACCCGAGAGGAAGTGCTGCTGTCGGGAATGTAGGCCCATCTCAGTCAGTCTCCGAGTGTACCTTGCGAAGAGATCTGCATCCTGTGGACATTTGGAGTCGAGGATCTTACAAAAGATCGGTGCTCATGACATTACACGACTCCAATTGGCCAGACAACAAAGAAACTGGGCTCTTACTTGATTGAAGGCGTGTAGTGTGACCCGATCTGTCGTAATTTTGCCTCACTGGGTGTACCGACGGCCTGATGAGGCGTTTAATCTGCAGCATGTGGACCGTGTAGTTCAGGCCTGTCGTGTTTCTCTGGCGTTTTAAGGGTGTTTTTCTTACCATGGCGAATGTGTCCACGTTCAGGTTACCATGAAAGGGAACCACGACGTTTCCTCATCAGTCTCGCTGACCAAATGTTTACCATTTTTGCACATCTTCATGATGACTGTGCTGTGGACACTCCTAAAACAACAGCTGTCTTCACAAGGTTGCACGCATACGTACCTGGTTTGACGAACACTCACTCACCCTATAGCAGTTTAGCCCAGTCTTGATCTCATATAATCGTCTGTGATCGTTTGGGCAGGAGGGCAAAAAGTAGGAATCAACATTCCCTCAATTTGGTTGCTCTCAGTTTACAGGATATGATCGACAACAGGTAGCTTCAGACTGGTGTGGCCTACCTGAAGAAACGTAGGGACTTTCTTCCTCTTGAATTCACAGGAATTCAAGGGTGAAGACGGAGTTACACATTAGCAAGATGTCTCCTGTGGGTGACTAATGTTTCGACCGTTGTGCTTCGTTTGATTTTCGTGACAATCGCAACTGGCGTGATCAGACTTCTTGTACACAGGAGTCTCTATGCGAAGCGATTTAGGGTGTGACGATCTCATCAATCTACCCGTGGAGTGGTGAGGTGGGGGCGGGGGAGGACATTGTAAAAAATTGTTAGTAAAATCCATAGCATGAGTAATTCACTCTGTAATGACGTGGCTTTCAAGAGTCTCGTTCAATCAATTCCGGAGTAATATCTGGGACCTTAATAACCTGGATTAACGAACGAGATATTAAAAATTTTGGGAATAGCGGAATGATTTGGTTACAACAGTCGAGATCGCAATAAAACTTGTTTCCTATAACCGGTTTCGGCTTATGTTGAAGCCATCCTCAGGATTGGATGAACGAGGCTTTTGTAAGTCACGTAATTCTAGAATGAATTGCCCTTCCTATGGATTTTCCTAATAAATTTTTATAATGGCTGTAACATAAGCCGAAACCGGTTATTATAAACAAATGTTTCTGCGATGTCGACTTTGTTGCAACGAAAGTATAGCACCAGATCGCTGTTCTCCACTGACAACGTTGTCTAAATTTATGAGCGGAGTGATTCATCACGAATTTGTTTAATCAACACGAGTGTGTTACGAAAATGCAGTGAGACATTACAAGAGAGATAATATCCGTCACAGAGAGACTTACAGAATTGAAATCTTCATCTGCAGCGGTGTCTAAGGATGAGAAGCGTGTTTGTTAAGCGGGGCGATGAAGTACGTACAGGGAAGGGGGAGGTAGTGCACCCGAGCAGTCACGTGCCTGCTCTGGTCTCCATCATCATTGACTGAGCTTACAAGATAGGCCGGCTGAGCTCAACAGGCAAATATTTCATACGTAATGCACACAAGGAATCATACATAGTTAACTCTAGCAGTTCATAGTTTTCACTGAATGCTGTATGATGCACTACATCGAAAGAATTGAGGTTCAGAAAAGTGCTTGGTAGCACATGTTTTTTTGACTTTCACTGAACGTGTGTATTTAGAATTCTTTATTGTGTAAAGGCACGGGCAGGTATCCCTACTTTTCGGGTTTTGTTTAACGGTATCTCACCGTGTTGAATCCACATACTTCAGCGTAAACTATACGCACAGTATAACACTGCACTTTTCGTAGGAAACATCGGGTGCAGATATATCGACAGGAGTCGTCATTTAATATCTTGTTTTCGATAAGTGTAGCTTTAGTTAGCAAACAATACTGTCCGCTTCATAACAGTAGTATTTTGTAATTTGTCGCAACAAGATTCCTGTTTTGCTTGCATAAAATCTAGTAAATGATCATTACTTCTTCGTGACAACTGTGCATTCGTACAAAACGGTGATGCAGATTTGTTTTAAATGTTAGGCGCCCCGCAAATGTAGCGTGCGTGGGACGCCCTCCGACCGAAGCGTTAGTTTGTGACATGAAGACTACTTGGACCTAATGTTACCGTAAGTTAGGTTAAAGTAGTGTGTGTAAGCTTAGGGAACGATGACCTCAGCAGTTTGGTTCAAAACTGTTCAAATGACTCTGAGCACTATGGGACTTAACATCTGAGGTCCACTAGAACTTAGAACTACTTAAACCTAACTAACCTAAGGACATCACACCACTGAAGGGTGTCATAGGTTACCGCAAAGTCGTAACAGAGCACATATGTGACGTATTAATCAACATAAATCCATGTGATGATGAAGGTTTGAACCTCTGAAACACGTCGTCGAAATAGATTATTTATTTATTTTTTATTTGTGGTAAGAGCCTTTGGGCCCAAACTGCTGCCGGCCGGTGTGGTCGAGCGGTTCTAGGCACTTCAGTCTGGAACCGCGCGACCGCTATGGTCGCAGGTCGAATCCTGCCTCGGGCATGAATGTGTGTGCTGTCCTAGGTTTAAGTAGTTCTAAGTTCTAGGGGACTGTTGACCTCAGATGTTAAGTCCCGTAGTGCTCAGAGCCATCTGAACCATTTTTCCTACACCTATAGTCTATATGCCAGTACAAAAAAATGGTTCAAATGGCTCTGAGCACTATGGGAGTCAACATCTTAGGTCATAAGTCCCCTAGAACTTAGAACTACTTAAACCTAACTAACCTAAGGACATCACACACATCCATGCCCGAGGCAGGATTCGAACCTGCGACCGTAGCAGTCCCGCGGGTCCGCACTGCAGCGCCAGAACCGCACGGCCACCGCGGCCGGCTAGCCAGTACAGGGAAGCCATTTTAATTGGAAGTTATTTGCCTGGTGTCGGCGGATGAATACGATATTGTAGTACCTTTGTTGTTCAGAAGTACGGTGCACGCATATTCGAAGAACATTGCATAGTATTTCCGAAAAACACAGGTGCCGCAATATAGTAAATAATTTTTTGTTTGCCTGAGTTGTCTTTGGGCGCCCCTACAACTAGTTCACGTATATTGTCAGCTGAGTGGAGGACCTTTTGATGATTTGTTATCCTCATTGCTCGACAATCGATAATTAATGGCCGGCCTCTGTGACTCAACGGTTCTAGGCGCTTCAGTCCGGAACCGTGCTGCTTCTACGGTCGCAGGTTCGAACCCTGCCTCGGGCATGGATGTGTGTGGTGTCCTTAGGTTAGTTAGGTTTAAGTAGTTCTAAATCTAGGGGACTGATCACCTCAGATGTTAAGTCCCCAAAGCGCTTAGAGCCATTTGAACCATTTTTTGATAATTAGCGCACTATATTTACCTAACTGAGCTCAGACAGTTTCTGCGTCTGCGCCTTTTCTCCACATGTCACCGTATCAGTTCATAATTTCGGAATCTCGTAATTTGTTCTTTAACAAAGAAACTAAAACGCAGGATTTCCCAAGCTACGTCTATGCAGACTTGTTTGCTTCTTGCTGGGCCTGAAACCAGCCAATTAAGTTTGTAATCGTAAGGAGGAGGAGGAGGAGATTAGTGTTTAACGTCCCGTCGACAACGAGGTCATTAGCGACTAAGCACAAGCCCTGATTAGGGAAGGATGGGGAAGGAAATCGGCCGTGCCCTTTCACAGGAACCATCCTGGCATTTGCCTGAAGCGATTTAGGGAAATCACGGAAAACCTAAATCAGGATGGCCGGAGACGGGATTGAACCGTCGTCCTCCCGAATGCGAGTCCAGTGTGCTAACCACTGCGCCACCTCGCTCGGTCGTAATCGTAAGGTTTGAAGGTAAAATAATCTGGGTAATTGGGCCGCGGCATAATCCATTTTCTCGACACTTTGTGAAAGTAATTATGATACTCCCTGCGTACTCAAGCGAAGGGTACCAGCACAGAAAGAGATAAATCTAGAGCAGAAGACCGAGCAGCTCCCCCACGAACAGGCGCCAGCTGTGTTTGATGGCTGCAACGGTGCCGCCGCAGTTTCACCTGGTGTGCCGATTCTGAAACCTGACGCCGTCCCCAGCCAACACCGACTCAAAGGAAGGCCTGGGCGCTTGTTCGTGACGTCACGTCAGCTAGGCACGGCTAACGCCAGGTCTGTTGCAGGCAATCTCGTAATGGTGTTGTCTCCCTCTCTGACACAGGAAAATGTGAAACTATTGGCAGTAGTTGACCAGCACATATTGTTCTGAGAGATTTCTGCAATCAATTAATTGTGCAATTCATTACACTTCATAACAAATAGCGTACTCCTGAGCTTACAATTTCCACCTGTTTTAAGGATTGACATACAAAAACAACTTCATGGTCCAGTAGCAACAGAATTCGTGTTTCTTTACCTTATTTGTAAATCTGAGGAAGTTACGTTTGTACTGGGTTGCTTTTACGAGAAACTGTGAACATGTTGGTGCTCTTCTTTAGGTATCTTGGTTGACTATGGGGTGAGGAGCACTGAATGTTAATGAAATATCTTGCGATTGTACACGTTGGGGGGAGGGGGTGGGGTCAGAAGAAGAGGCAAAAAAGAGATACTTGCTTTATCAAATACAATTTTTTATCTTATAAAGTTTCTCCTTTCAGTTGAAAGAGGGGAATATTTATCTTTTCTAATGTGCATATTTGAAAAAGTTTAAGCTCAGCAGTATTTTCGATGTATGAAGCTATTTTGTTTCCTGTTTAGAATTCCTTTCGTTGAGAACGACTGTAATCTAATGACTGGCAACAGTTGGACATTTACACACGTAAATTAGTTCACATTTCCAGTGACGATGTCAAACGAAAATAAATAAATAAATAAAAGAAATGAGTTCATTGTAAGGGGGTTGGGGTAAGTTTCGGTAACAAAATGGATCAAGTAAATATAGTTACTTGAATTTAAAATTTCCGAAGCTTGCAATGGGGCAAAGCATCTTCTCATATTGATCTACTTTGTTTCGACAGGATTCAGTAATACAGAACTATGATCTTCATTTGTAGCTTTACGATAGTAAGAAACTCTTTCATCTAAATAAAACTGCAGAATCCAAAACAATACCAAACAGTTTGTCCAAAAATAAGAGATTTATAGTGATCAGCACGCCCAGGCGTTTCTGCGTGCAACAGACCTGGCGTTCGCCGTGCCCAGCTGACGTGACGTCACCAACAATCTCCACATGTCACCGTATCAGTTCGTAATTTCGGACTCTCGTAATTTGTTCTTTAACAAAGAAACTAAAACGCAGGATTTCCCAAGCTACGTCTATGCAGACTTGTTTGCTTCTTTCTGGGCCTGAAACCAGCCAATTAAGTTTGTAATCGTAAGGTTTGAAGGTAAAATAATCTGGGTAATTGGGCCGCGGCATAATCCATTTTCTCGACACGTTGTGAAAGTAACTATGATACTCCCTGCGTACTCAGGCGAAGGGTACCAGCACAGAAAGAGATAAATCTAGAGCAGAAGACCGAGCAGCTCCCCCACGAACAGGCGCCAGCTGTGTTTGATGGCTGCAACGGTGCCGCCGCAGTTTCACCTGGTGTGCCGATTCTGAAACCTGACGCCGTCCCCAGCCCCCTGACAGCGCGGTAAGTCAGCGCGGGCGAGGGCGCATGCGCCGATTGAAACGTACTACTGACGGCGCATGCGCGGGCCACTCGGAGGCAGCTGGCGGCGCACCGGATACGACGCAGCTATTCAGTTCCGGTCACCATTATGAGCGCGCGAGCCAAAACAGGTTCCGCGCCGATTGTTTGCGTGGCGACATAATGATGAGAGGCTGCCCTGGCGGGCGTGTTTGTCGGCGTTTTTGTGGCGTGTCGCAGCGCGCCGCCGCGCGGGGCTTATCGCAGCGACCGTGCAGCTGCCGGCGCGGCGTGCTAAGGCGCCCCATTTGCGTCTGCGTTCTGGCTCACCCGCCGCCCGCCGTGGTTGACAATCCCGGCGCGTATGGCAAGTTACAGGAGACAGCACGTGCCGTTAAGGCATGAGATTTGGGGAAAAAAGATTCGTGATGCAGTGTAAAATCTTGAGCGTAGTCTTGGACGAGCGCATATGCAAGGTCCAAAAAAGAAATCCGAACATAGGTCTACTGAGATTCTCTTCGTAGCCTTCCCACGTCCTGAAATATAACTCAACTGCTCGAACAATCCACGGGTGTACTGCCGGTCCATAGTGTCCAAAGGGCACATTCGCCCGTTGAACACTATGGAACGGCAGCACACCCGTGGACTGTTCGAGCAAGAAATGCGCCGGGAGAAGTTGAAGAATCACATAATTCAACTGGATCTGAGAGAGAAATGCACACGTTTCGCATGCCAAATTGCTGCCCTGTATTGTGAGTCTAACTCGGCGCGAATGGAAACTGTGGTCAAATTTAAATTACCTGATACTTGACACTTCACGCGGGGTTTCCTGCAATCAGAGAGTGCAACATCACGCCCGAACCGTTAGCCGTTGCTAAAGTGCACAGTTGCTTGTCCGGGTTTATTTCTCGGTAAGTTTGTATCCCGAATGCTGGGTGTCGCCTTTATATTTCGTATTGCTTTATACATGACAACCACACCAAAAACTACACACACACACACACACACACACACACACACACACACATACATCAAACGGTGCCAACGAAATACACACGTTCCACACACAGCGCTAACTAAACACTACTGTATCCTTCCGCACAAGATGCGATTCAGCAACACATAATTATTAGAATCACGGAGATCGGTTTGCAGTGGATATACTTCGCCCGACAATACGTGAAGCCGCATTGTTGACTGTTCAAACAAATTTCGGGCTTGCAGCCGGTCGTCGTTCAATACTTCGCACGATATTTCAACTGGGCACCTGCCAGTCATCTTCAGGTGAGCCTTCGCGGACAGAATTCACGCATTGTTGAGCGCTGCGATTAATCATTGCGACTGGGTCACCAGTGTAATAATACAACGATTTTCTGCCAAGTAATGTCGTAATGCAGTGGTTAGCGTAAGAACCTGATGTGCGGCTGGTCGAAGGTTCGAAACACGTCAAGAGCAGAAAAAATTTCTCATTTTTTTCTAACTCTAATCAAAAGACTTCGATTATCATTTTTATTCAGTTAGTTGGTTTAAACGTAATTTTATTTATTTCTAATACTTTACCGCGTCATTTCCATAACCGTGTTGACTTGTCTATTTCCACTTAATTTTCCTCCTGTCATTCCTATTCTCGTTTGGGATCTGCCTGTTTCGCCTATAATTTGCAACCAAGTGCAAACCAGAACTGCTCATGGGTCGGTAACGCGGCATACCGTATAACCAGTGTGAAAATAGTTTCAGGTAAAAAATGGCAGAGAGAAATTACAGTTTAGTTTTACCGTTAAAACTGAAAATTCGATGCGGAAGACGGCTATGCAAATAAACATATGAAATCTCTCTGTCTTGAGTTTGCCTGTAGGGGTTAGCCAAGAACAGAACGATCGCTATTTTAGTTCTGCCGCAGACTGTTGACGCCGTTTTGTCTGATACATTGCCAATGACGAGGCTGTTGTTACGTTAAAGCATAAATTTAAATCTAGGGCTACAAAACGCGTCGTCTGTCGGACTTGGGCCACTGTTCCCTTAATATCTACTGTCGCATACAGCATCTCCCATTTCTATCATACCTTGTGGCGGCCGCTTTCAACATGTCTCCTCGTTACGAATTTATATGAAGAGCATTTGTGAAGTGACCCGCCGTATTTGTGTGTCGCCTGTAACTGAGCGGTAAGCGGTAGCGTATGAGGCAAAAATGTAGCGGCAAGTGACGGACGTCAGCTACGAGGGTAATCCCTAAAGTAAGGTTTACTATTTTTTATAAGTACATAGACCTGTTTATTTCTACAATGGTATACATCAGTTTACAGCTTGAGCATTTAGCTATTTTTCGACATATTCACCATTTCTGTGGATGCATTTTTGTAGACGCTGTGGCAGTTTTTGTATGCCCATGTCATACCAGCTCGCCACCGTGCTGTTCGGAAAGTTATGAACCTCTTCTTTCACCCCGTCGTCGGAGCTAAATCGCTTTCCGGCCAAATGTTCTTTTAACTTAGGGACAGGTGCTTAGTCACTAGGCACCAAGTCAGGACTACAGGGTGAGTGGATGACTACGTTCCACTGAAACTGTTGCAGGAGAGCAACGGTTTGTCGAGCATTGTGTGGGCGAGCGTTGTCATGGAGAATGTGTACGCCCTTGCTCAACAATCCTCTTCTCCGGTTCTGAATTGCCCGTTTGAGTTTTTTCGGAGTCCCAAAGTACCTGTCAGCGCTAATTGTGGTCCCAGTGGGCATCAAGTCGACCAGCAACACCACTTTACGATCCAAAAAAACGGTTGTCATGACTTTACCGCAGACTGTGTTTGAATTTCCGCGGCTTTGGCGAAGAAGGACGCCGCCACTGGCGTGATTGCTGCTTGGTCTCAGGTGTACAGTGGTTTGCCCAGGTTTCGTCAACCGTGACAATTGAGTGCAGAAAGTTGTCCTGTTCGGCTGCAAGGCGGTGAAGAAATGCGCGGGAAGGATCAACTCGTTGTCGCTTGTGGTCCTCAGTCAACATGCGTGGCACCTATCTTGTGCACACCTTCCGGTAGTTCAATGTTTCCGTTAAAATACTGTGAGCGGTGCTTCGGGAAACCTCGGGAACCAACGTGCAGAGACCATTCAGGGTGATCCGCCGATCTTCACGCATGCTTTGCTCAACCTTCAACACTGTCTTCCCAGAAATTGACGGTCATCCGCTCCTTTGTTCGTCGTGAATTTCGGTCCGACCAGCTGCAAACTCTCTACACCACTTACGAACATTTTTGACATCCATATACGACTCACCGTACACTTCCGTCAATTGGCGATGGATTTCAATCGGCGCATTGCCCTTTTGCGTTCAAAAACCGAATAACTGCGCGCAATTCGCACTTGGCGGTAACATCCAACGGGAGCTCCATTCTCAACAGCTGCCAAGTCAAGACTGAGCGCCTCAGCGCGGCGTACGCATGTTTACACACAGCGCGTGAAGCACTCTTCATAATAGTGTGACCAACTGCCACACAAATAGAGTTCTGTACTTATAAAATAATAGGAGACCTTACTTTTGGGATTACCCTCGTATCAAGTAATTTTGATCGGACTCTACTTACGACTCGGACTTACTGTAGCCGTTTACGTGAGGTATGTCAATGACGTTCATTTCTCTTGTATGCTCAGGTAGGTGCCATCTGACCAAGCAGTGTACGTAACATATATTTCCTATACCTCAGCAGCTTCTTACAAGGCTATGTGTATCTAGAAGGGAAGAAAACTAGGGTTTAGTTTCCCACCGACGAGATCATTAGAGATGGGGCACAAACTCGTGGCTCTTTACAGGAGAAATTAGATCTTCTGTTGCTAGATACACATGGTGTTTTCGCGATGATGATGATGATGATATAAGAGTCCAGATGACGGAGACGAGTGAATGTATCAACTGGAGACATGAACCCCAGACTGGACAGGACCGAAGAGAAAGGTACAAACGAAAATGACAACTTTTTTGTTTTTAATTTGTCGTTGGGCTGCTGATGATAATATAAAATTCAAGCGTTTCATTTTAGACCGCTGAGTACATTCACTGTGTGACTGTGTTACAGTGTGGCACAATGTATTCTTGGTACTCATATGTTCGGGGAAGGCTGCCTGTGACAGTAGCTGAATCGTTGATGTATTTATTTTAAGGAAAGCCAATCGTGAAATCTCCTATATTGTAACATCATTTTACAGTAGCTGGCACTGATTTTCTATACTAAGGTAAATGCACATAAGCTTCACCAAATGCACCCCACTTTGGGCGCTTGTTTGAAGGGTTGTGGTGCATTTTGATTTAAATCCAATTACTATTAAGTTTCATATGCAGGTGTTGTAATGTATCTTCAGTATGTTTAGGATGTCCTGACCTAGACAGACACAAAACAGCAGGATGCTAGAGATTTAAATTAGCTCAGTCACATAGTGAAATTTTAGGAGTTTATTCCCAACATGTACTGACAATAGACATCCAGCCAATTACAGTAACAAAGAAGTATAAGCCCAATAAATAAATTAAATGCTTGAACAGAGACTTTTTTCACAGAAGACCATAATGGTTTTAGACCGGAGAGATCGTGTACGTATTGTGTTTCCTCTATAACCCAGATAATAGAAAAGCATAGAGAATTGAATCTCGCAATATGTGCAGCTACCAGGTAGTGAGATCAAAGTTATGGGAAAGTTTAGCAGAGTGTGGCACTTCTCAGCATTTAATAAGATCAATTCAGAGTTTTTATGCTGATAACGATGCACAGATCCGCGTCGGCTCAAAGGTTAGAACAGGAATTGTGTGGGCGGTAAAGGACACCCTTGTCTGACTCCTGTTATGAAATGAAATGGCACTCCAGATCATCACTCCTGGTTTAAAGAATTGGTCAACGATGTTCAGACACTTCAAGACATGCCACCACGTACAACAACAACAAACGCGCCAATGGCGGAGGAAAGATGTACACTGATGCCAAAAAAAAAGCTGGTGTAGGCATGCGTATTCAGGTATTGAGATATGTAAAAAAACAGAATACAGCGCTGCGGTCGGCAACGCCTATATAAGACAAGTGTCTGGCGCAGTTATTAGATCGGGTTACTGCTGCTAGAACGACAGATTATCATGATTTAAGTGAGTTTGGACGTGCTGTTATAGTCGGAACACGAGCGATGGCACACAGCATCTCCGGGGTAGCGATGAAGTGGAAACTTTCTCGTACGACCATTTCACGAATGTACCGTGAATATCACAAATCCGGTAAAACAACAAATTTGCGAAATCGACGCGATCGGAAAAAGATCCTGCTTGATCGAGACCAACGACAATTGCACTGAGGAGACTTATTCAACGTGATAGAAATGCAAATCTTCTGCAAACTGCTGCAGATTTCAGTCCTGGGCCATCAACAAGTGTCAGCGAAAGAACCATTCAAACAAACAAAATCGATATGGGCTTTCGGAGCCGAAGGCCAACTCTTGTACCCTTGATGACTGCACAACACAAAGCTTTACGCCTCGCCTGGGACATTGAACTGGTGATGACTGGGAACATACTGCATGTCGGACGAATCTCGTTTCAAATTCTATCGAATGGATATATGTGTACGGATATGGAGACAATCTCATGAATCCACGGAGCTTGCATGTAAGCAGGGAACTGTTCAAGCTGATGGAGGCTCTGTAATGGTGTGGGGCGTGTACTGTTGGAGTAGTATGGGACTCCTGATACATCTAGAAGTGACTCTGACAGGTGACACGCGCTTAAGCATCCTGTCTGATCACCTGCATTCATCCATGTCCATTGTGCAATCCGACGCACTTGGCCAATTCCAACTGGACAATGCCACACCGCACACGTCCAGAATTGCTACAGAGTGGCTCAAGGAACACTCTTCTCAATGTAAACACTTCTGCTGGGCACCAGACTCCCTGGACATGAACATTATTGAGCATATCTGGATGCTCTGAAGCGTGCTGTTCAGAAGAGATCTCGACCCCCTCGTACTCTTACGGATTTATGGACAGCCTTGCAGGATGCATGGTGTCAGTTTCCTCCGGTACTACTTCAGAAATTAGTCGAGTCCATGCCACGTCGTGCTGCGGCGCTTCTGCGTGCTCGCGGGTGCACTACACATTAGGTGTACCAGTTTCTTTCGCTCTTCAGTGTATTATATTATCACTAATAGACGTCACTCCGAGCATCTCCTGCGAACAAGTGTTCAGATCTTAAAGAACGTGTCTTTTCGGACCTACATTTTTCTTGTTTCGATGAGTCATACGCCGTCTCAAACCATCTTAATATTTGGGATATTTCTATAGCCAATAAAAATAATGAAGCAACAGCGCATAATGGTAGACACCAAATAGCTTTTAGCGTGTATCAGAAAAAATGCATTTCGCATAAACAGATTCAAGAAACATTATTCCTTCAATGCTTGTTGCAACCGGAAACAAAGTACGGTAAAGGCCCGATCACTAAAGCCAGCGCGAAATCCTACAGATGTAGGTGACGTTGTACCCCGTCTTTTTTCAGAATTCCTTTGTGCTCTATTCGTGGCCACTATGTTGCCACTCATTTGAATGCGAATGTGTTCCCGCACAGCCCCTGACTACGAAGTGTTTGCCTCTGAATGATCGATCGGAGTTGAGCATTGTGCAGCCGTCGCCTCGCGCACATCGGCGTTAAAAAGAGATCGACGTCTGCTTCTAATCCGACGTCACATCTCGCCTTCACACTGTACTGTCCTTCTGTGTGATCTCTCGGTACAATCTCATTTTCCTTTATGGTGGTGATCAGAACTTTGTGCTCTTGAGGACAGCAGACAGTAGATTATAAACAGAATTCATTTATACATTTTCTTACCAGGTTTGCTTCACACATGCTACAAATACCATTCTATTTTGGTATATGCGCATTTAATTACTATCCAGTCCGGAAAATACCATCGTTAGCTGTCAGAAGGTGTGTCACTCAATTACAAGGAGTGTATCTCAGAATAGTTTCTGACAATTCCCTTAGGTCCACTAACTGTGCTTTAGAGTATCAGCAACGTTTCAGTTGTTTTGGCTCTAAACACCGTACAAATACACACAATAAATCGTAGCAGAAAGCAACCCAAGTTCACTTAAGTTTATTGTGCTCACATGTCCTTACTTCTATATCTCTATCCAGGCAATGCATATTGCACCAATTTTCAAATAAAAAAAAAGCAATTCTGTTGCCCGTATTTATTATAAAATTGATGCGTTTCGCTGTGGTGGCGGATATTCAGAATTTCTGTAAATTAACACTAACGTATGTATTACATAAAGCTGTGACTATGAGGCTATCCAATCCGTGCTAAGTAACTATTGACTTAAGTAACTTATAAAAAGAAGTCGGCTCAGACAGCATAAACCGCACTAGCCAAAAAGTAATCACTGAACGGGGGGTAACCGCAATCGTCAAATATAAAACTGGAAGCCTGGAAAGATAAACATATTTTTTATAAAAATTCCTTCTAAAACAGGTAACTATTAGAGCGTACTTTCCGTATCTATAGGCACTTTGAACCAAACCGGGAGTTATCTGGCAGTCACACTCACCAAATCGTGTAGAAAATATATGTGTGGACACGTTCGTGATGAACTGGCATATCGCGCAATGGTAGGCGATAACTGCGCTATGCAGTGTGTTGGCTGCATCAGCGAGATGCTTACCGATCTAACGTGAATGAACAGCTGATTGTAAATTCAAGTAACTGATTGTAAATCCAAGTGACGGCGCTAGTTCCGCCTGGTATGTGTCCACCAGTTACACATTGAAGGACAGGATAGTGGCAGAAGCACATAGTTTAAATAAATTAATAGTTATCAAATAATGACTTAAAAGTACTTGAAGTAGATATGAAATTGGAAGTAAAAGGAGTAATCAGGAGATCGTAGTGACGTGTGACAAATGACAATCCTGCTGATTGTTAGTTAGCCATTGGGCAGTGGTTTCCAACTTGGGTGTAATTAACCACTGAGAGGTAAAATGAAATTTTCTAAGGGGTAAAAAAAAATTCGATTGTGTGAAGGGTATGAAAGTAAGTTATTTTTTTTAAGATCATTATTATTATGATCACTATTTCTTAAGACTGTAACAACGACAATTAAATTACCAGTATGTAGGTCATAATAAAAAAGACAGACAGTTACCAAAGTAATTCAGTCATAGTTGCAAGCGGCGGCATAAGTTAACTGCTGTAGCCGGCTAAGGCCGGCACATATACAGCACTAGAGGCATCAGACTATATTCTTGACTCATGGGACAAAACCATGTCATCTGACGATAGCACTGTTGCTGAAAATTTGAAAGTTGTCATGTGAGTTCATGTAACTTTTGCCATTCGCTTGAAGATAATCTTAGAGGTATCAAAACCTGGTTAATGTGTTTTTAAAAAAAAGTTGTCTGCAACCTGCTGGCTGACTGTCACATTTTCTATACTTGCATGCACTTTTGCTGAGCGCACAGCCAAATGATGTTTAAAATAAATCACTAGTCATTATCTTCTTTTCAAATACGATCATTAACCCACGACACAATTTGGTTGAGATTAAAACTTATGAAACGAATGGCCGGCCGAAGTGGCCGAGCGGTTCTAGGCGCTACAGTCTGGAACCGCGCGACCGCTACGATCTCAGGTTCGAATCCTGCCTCGGGCATGGATGTGTGTGATGTTCTTAGGTTAGTTAGGTTTAAGTAGTTCTAAGTTCTATGGGACTGATGACCTCAGAAGTTAAGTCCCATAGTGCCCAGAGCCATTTGAACCATTTTTTTTTTTTTTTTGAAACGAATGCATGAACATCTTCTTCCTCACATAGCCACTTACTACACACAGACTTTTTATGTGTTCGCGTCAGCTGGCGCCAGCACACCAGGCGGCAAAGAGGTTGCGAGAAGATAGATAGTAGGCGTGAGCAACGCCCCTATCAGGAGACAGGCCAAATACAGACTCGCAGGCAACGCGCCGCCAACGCCCTCTTGACCGCCAGTATTTAGATCGCCGTCACGGATCGGAGGACCCAGTCCGTCAACCAGTGAGTCAACGAGTCGAGTCATCAGTCGCAGCCCAGTGGGAGTCGCAGTCGCAGCTAGCTCAGCCTCTAGCTCAGAGTCAGTCAGTACCTAGCGACTAGAATAGTGTACATAGAGGAATTGTACTTCACCAGCAGTGCGGCTGACATGGACACTTACGGAAGAGCTTGTATCACAGCACATGGAAACTTAAGTAGCTCTTTCTTTATGTTAATAAAGAACCCTGTTAATACATGCGTGCAGTTGTGTTATACGGGGTGTTACAAAAAGGTACGGTCAAACTTTCAGGAAGCATTCCTCAGACACAAACAAAGAAAATACGTTATGTGGACATGTGTCCGGAAACGCTTACTTTCCATGTTAGAGCTCATTTTATTACTTCTCTTCAAATCACATTAATCATGGAATGGAAACACAGCAACAGAACGTACCAGCGTGACTTCAAACACTTTGTTACAGGAAATGTTCAAAATGTCCTCCGTTAGCGAGGATACATGCATCTACCCTCCGTCGCATGGAATCCCTGATGCGCTGATGCAGCCCTGGAGATTGGCGTATTGTATCACAGCCGTCCACAATACGAGCACGAAGAGTCTCTACATTTGGTACCGGGGTTGCGTAGGCAAGAGCTTTCAAATGCCCCCATAAATGAAAGTCAAGAGGGCTGAGGTCAGGAGAGCTTGGAGGCCATGGAATTGGTCCGCCTCTACCAATCCATCGGTCACCGAATCTGTTGTTGAGAAGCGTACGAACACTTCTACTGAAATGTGCAGGAGCTCAATCGTGCATGAACCACATGTTGTGTCGTACTTGTATAGGCATATGTTCTAGCAGCACAGGTAGAGTATCCCGTATGAAATCATGATAACGTGCTCCATTGAGCGTAGGTGGAAGAAACTAAAATGTGCTCTAACATTGAAATTAAGCGTTTCCGTACGCATGTCCACATAACATCTTTTCTTTATTTGTGTGTGAGGAATGTTTCCTGAAAGTTTGGCCGTACCTTTTTGTAACACCCTGTAGAAAGAGGATACCGGCCAACGGCCACCGGCCACCAAACAACATTCTCTCTTTGCTTCCCATGGTACAAGCCTACAGTGACAACGAGACGACACAAAATTTTAATTTGTGGCATGCATCTATTAAAGGAAAATTCATACATATATATAACATATGCTTTAATATCTCATCAAGAGGCCTTCTCCTAGTTGTAAGTAGTTCCCACAGTGAACCAGAAATTGCTTCATTATTCACTTGGTAACAGATAATCCCTCTAAATGACGGCACAACACAACAATAACTACGTAATGGTTACTAAATTGCTGCAGAACCTCCACAGTATTATAATTATAAATAGCAGTGGTGAAACATAATGTAGTGGCCGAATTAGGTCTTCCAGTTTCTGCCGCTTCAGAAGTATGGAGTCTTCAGCAATGAAGCAATTTACAAACATAAGTGTAGCGCACTCATTTTAATTCGGTTGCTTTTAAACTGGGGTGAAGTAAGTTGAGCCATGGTGAAAATGGCATGTGTGTGAAGGTGTTGAGGGCTGGTACCTCATTTCTAGTAACTGTAAGCGCATGAGTGTTACCACGGAAGTAAAGGTGTGCCTATGAAGAATTCATGGTGTTAAAGACAGGTGTTAAATATTGATATAGTGCATGAGCGCGCCTCTTCCAGCTCGTGGTAAATTGTTGTTTGATGTAATACGTAATCAGCTGCAAGGCCGTAATCCGTTTATCAAATATACTGCATTCGAGTGTTTGGTAGCCTTAACGCAGTGAGCCCCAGTAAAGCTTATAATGAAAATTTCAGAATTGTGCTCGTTATGGCTTTCACTGAACAGTGGGGCATAAGAGTTCACGTAATTTAATTGCGACCAAGTTTCGAGTGCCCGCTGGCATTGCTGGTAATTGTAAGTTTTTTTTAATATGTTAATAGTAGGCAATTCACCTTAAGTTTATTGATAAGATTAGCGCAATTGGTTGTACCTTGCCTGTGCAGTTCATTCGTAGAGGGGCAAAGGCAGTGTGCCGTTTTATTAATGAATAATTTAACCTGTTATTTAATATCTTTTGGTGGTTGTTTACATTGCCCCCGTGGACCTGTTATGTCCGTTGTTAAATGTTACAGCTGGCTGGCTGGTGTTTTGGAGTGAGCGCTACTTTTCCACCTATGAGTACTGGGGCTGTGAAATCCTGGGTAGCGGAAGGTGACTCCAGGTCGAAGCTCGAGAAGTGGGTCTTGTACGATCTGCCGCCTTCCGCCTTGGCTTCTCCAAGTTAAGTTTTCGTTCTGCCTTCGAGCGACCTGGTGTCACTCCTCGCTAATTAATTCTGGCGCTAATTATGTTTACTTCGGTACTTATTATATTTATTAAACCTTGTCCCAAGAGCAACATACAAGTAATATTGACTGACTCTGGAATGTGAAACAAGTGCCTTTGTATTAACTTCATCCTGCTATTTATTGGGTGCATCTCTGGCAGGTTGTTTTTGAGAACATCAGTTCTCAGTGTCCGAAGACTATTCAGAAATATTGTGTTTCTTAAGTTAAGCCGTCAGGCGCATAATTGTCAGTGGTTTTAAAATTTTCTTATATATGAGATAGACTTTGTTTCATAAAAAGACATTGGTAGCAGATTCACTAAATTCTTATGACTTACTATTCTTATCACCTAAAGGAATCAGGATTAAGATATCGTTGTTTTAAAGGAATTTGTTGATATGATTGTTAAATAAAACGAGTGATAACAAAATGGGTCCAGTCCTTCCTATTGTTTCCCTATTCCCTAGTAGTGGAACGTTTCACAAATGTCGCTAGGGAGAGGAGTGGTGCTGAGAAAGCATATTTTAAGTGTCTACCTCCCCCCCCCCTCGCCCCCCTCCCCCCCCCCCCACAATGTGGATAGTTAGCTTTCTTTTCTGTAGAAGGGTAGGTAGCACTCGCTATGCACTGGTAAGTGCCTTATCATTCTTTAAAAAAAAGATTGTTAGAAATAAACAGAACGATTAGTTCATTATATAATGAAACACCCACAGAAGCTATCTTCGCCATTCGAAACATGAAGGTGTCCAAATAATACTCTTTTTCATTCTAAAAGTTAGATACGGACTAATGTAGATGATGTTGGAGGTGGGGGAACTAACTAATATCCGACCGAACTCAGGGGTAAAGGCCTCAGGAAAGTTGGGAAACAGTGCCATAGGGGAACAGGCTACTGAAATTTTCATGAGACTGTCATCATAGTGTCATTGAGACTCAAATCTTCCGAATGCTTCAAAAATTTGTATTTCATATTCCTCTAGTACACTTAATTTCTTGTGAAGGATTTGCAAAGATTCCATTGTTCATTCAACGTTCCCGCTAACCTTTAGATGCTCCGCAAACGAAGAATCGTGTTTCACAGCCCCCATTGTAGTAAGTAATTGCTCGCGAAAACGCATTCTAACCTCACGCCCCGCCTTCTCGATATTACACGGAACATTCCCCGATTCTTAACTGAGAACTACATCTTTAGCAGGTGTGTTTCCTTTAAATAATCGACGTCTCTCTTCGAGCCAACATTTACGTTGTTCGCTGCAGGCACTTACCGTTTGTTAATCTAAGCAGGTAGAATGTCTAATAGTCCTGAGTATTTCGAGCAAACTGCTGTCAAGAAGTGTTTATGACACATCGAACTAGGGAGCTGTCTATCTGCAAATAAATACTTGTGCCGCATGATCGATCATTGAAGCAGTGAAGGTATTTGCTCCCTTATGTTTAGTTTACTAGGTTTATAAGCACTTTGCGTGATCACAATATAAAATTTTGGTCTGCCAAATAACTGCATCTGCAACAGTTTTCTCATTTCCGATGTGATGTGAAATATCCCCCTAATAACAGGCTCCAAACAGTCACTTTTTTAAAAAAATGGAAGCTAAAAGCAAGTGACTTCCTCAGCAAGCACTATCGATTTTCGTAAGTTCATCAGATAAGCATTTATTTATTAATTCTTTCTCGAGAGTAGCTGCTTTTCTTAAAATACTAGCTGATGTCACATGTAGGTGGCTTGTTTAGGAACGACACAGAGACTGGCACGAATATTCAAGGATGAAATAGTGGAAACTTAATCTTAAAAATAATTCCTTTTTAAGCAGCTACAGGCTCCGTGATCTGTTACTTCGAAGCAATAAGTTGTGTTTTTTTTTTTCCAGACCGATCTTTGATTCAGGAACCCATAGCGATCCATACATTTCGTAAAGTCGACTGTCTTCCGCGTGTACGGAGTGTACAGATAAAATCGGTCATTTATATGTATAGTACGGAAACTTACAGTAAACCGGTGACAAAGACTTTACGATTACTTTTAACTGACAGAAAATCAAGTCCTCTCGTACCAACAGTATACAGTGCATTACTTCTTCATGTGAAAGTGTGTAGCAAGGTATATAACAGCATTACAGACCATACCTGACACTGCCGTCTGATATAAAGAGTAAGGCTGAACATGGCACCACAGATTTAGTAAGAGATGCTTGGTTATTTGCTGGAGACTAGATGTTTCTAATGTTATCCAGTTCCCACAATACGACAACCCTTTTTCCAAATGGAAATACATCTAGTAACTGAAGGGATGCTGTGACAACAGTGAGCATTAACAATCGCAGCACTTCGTTAGATGTGATACAGGAAGAAAACTATTATACTGGCTATGTACGTTTGAGTGACAGTCTCCTTTCCTTTAAAACAGTCGTCAGGTCGATAATGGTAATGTAGCGCATCTCTGAGATGTGGAGCTCGACTATATGTTTACGCTGCACTCTGAACAGAAGTATTCCACCTACGAGATACTGATGACACGTGAAATAGTTGTGCATTTGTTAGTAATAATAAATATGCTACGTAAAATTGTCAATGCACCCCGCAGCTGAGACGGTATAGTGTAGTGTGGTTACATCGAATACATGGCTGGAGTTCTCGGATAGTGTCAAGAACTTGCAATTTCAGCTACAATCAGGGAACTGCAAAAGCGAAAAATCAGTACGTTAATCAGTAACATCAACATATTCATGTAAATATATCAGCCACAATTACAAAATTCTTTACTGACCGAAGTCTTGCACGACAGAAGTCGCTATACACTACCACGGTTTCTGGGTCTTAACCCCGTCATCAGGCGTATTTGAAATCAAGCGCTGATACAGCGCGCCTATGTGACCCGTGCGGCTACGGAAAATGAACTCAGCGTCTTGCAGATAATTACGAGGCGTAGTTATAAGGCTTTAATTATCACCTCAAAAAATGAAGTTACCCAGTTAATTTTTGTTTGTTTGAAGCATATTGTCAATGAGCTTTGCTCGTTTGTCTTGGCTTGTCTAGCGGCGTAATAGGCTACTGTGGCGAGGGAATTACAGTGTGTATCGGACTTGCACAATGTATCTTGAAACAAACGAAAAATTACTTAATTATGCATTTCCAGGCGATGAAACTTGTTAACTACCCTTCATAGACCCTGGACTGGAAAACGCAATCAACCTGTAACGTTGCTGTCTTCTGACGTAACTTTGTTGGGTTTCGTGTACATGCAGCAGAGAACAAAGTGACCGGCAGGCGGTATTTCTTGGAGACGTGATTTGCCAAGGGCGCGATTTGTGTATCAACAGCAGAGTAGCAACAGTATCTGATGTGGACGGTCGTATCCTGCCTCTAAGTGTGCCGTATTTCTGTTTGCTCGTACAATAATGTCTGGAGATTGATCCGGATATTGGCTAAAAACTCTTGAATCTACTTCACTGCCACTGAAATACGCAGAATACTAGCACCATCTGGTACAGATCGGAGCTGCCGTCACGAGAAGCAATGTACCGCACTAAGATATTCCCGGATAGCAGAAAAATTTTCATTGAACGTCGTCGATATCTGTAGCTCCAAAACCACTGAATTGCTGTTCATTGTCTGCCTTACCTTTCTTTTTTTGATCCTTATTTCGGTCACTAACCACCAAATAAGTTACAAACTGTCTTACATAAGAATACCGTGGTGTGTGAGTACGATCTAATCTTTGTCTACTCACGTTTGTATGGCCACCAATCTTCCTCATGGGCCCCCACCCGCTGACCTCCCCTCTTGTCTTGCGCCTGTCTCTTGATCTCCACGTACCTGGCACACACGACATCTTTAGTTATATGTAACATGAATTCCACTTTTGATCTGCCAAAGTGTTTTCCGTGGTCCATCTGCTACTTCTAGTATATCGTGTAAGCCTTACCACGTACTGTAACAATTTGCAACCCACTACTAGTAAGGCTTGGTTCCTTATCGCTACTTCTTTTATTATCTCTTAATTCCCTACTTTCTCTCCCCACTCAACATTTGTCAGTAGCATCGCAGTTCAATTATTCTCGTGTTGCATTACTCGTTATTTCTCAGTTACCACGCATCGGGCAAGGTGGTGCAGTTCAAAAACACCCGACTTACATTCGGCAAGACGGCGGTTGGAATCCCTATCCTACCCTCCAAATTTTGGTTATAGTCATTTCCGTAAATCGCTTAAGGGGCTCCGGAACGCCCTATACTTGCAATGTTAAAATAACGCTTATAAATTACATCTTTCCTCACAAAGTATTTGAGGTAGGAAGTTGAACTTTTTACAGATTATTTATTGGAATATGGGCTACAACTTAACACAGGGATTTTACAAAATTTTAGTTCAGTTATTAAAGATGATTTTTTTTCAATTGTAATGAAAATTCACAACATTTTTTTGCAATTTTTATTTATATATTAAAAAATATACAGTTTTTTGGAAAATGGCTGTGTTAAATTATGCAGAAGGTACTGTGTAACATTTACTGAAAGTTTGAAACAAATATGTTTGGAAGATCCTTCGAAAACATGTAATTAGTATGAGAAAATAAAAGTTTTGGGAATCGAGCGACAAAGATTGGATTAACTTTTTAGTGCATTCCAGGTCCATAGGATGGATTATCTTCATCCTCTGCAAACTCCTCCTCCAGCTTCCTTTGTTCCTCCTCCTGTTTACTCTTGCTTGTATTTCTAGACTCTTTACAGCCCTGTCTGCAGCCCGAAGGCGTTCCTTGTCTAAAGCAAGCATCGCTCGTACCATGTTAGAATGTTATTATTTACAGTAATAACACATACCTTTGGCTTTCCAACATTTCTCCTTTTCTTAAAAGCCTTCAGAGGATTTCTAATAACTTTACTTTTACTCATTATTATACTTCAACAAAACAGAGACTCAAGAAACAGAATTAATTACGAATATTTTCGAGATAACGACAGAGTAAATAAACATGAAACAATCGACAATCACACCAGCGATATATATTGAACCATCACAGGTTAGCCACAACACATACTTTATCTCACATCACTAAAATGTACCTGATGAACACGGACGTTAATAATAACACCATTTGACAGCAGTTTAACAGCGCCACAGTGGGTCACGCCCATGTAGAACACATTTAAAAAAAAATTAAAAATAGTTGTAGTCTTCGGAATTGAATAAATTATATATCTATTAAAAGGTAATAGTCTGCAGTTTCAGAAAACGCAAAAAAGTAAAAATTGAACTTTTCATGATTTTGAGCCTTTCCGGAGCCCCTTAAGGTGACTTGCCTATGGATTCTCTCCGAAAAAAATCGGATTTTTGTTCTACCTCTTAAATCGAAGGGCAGCGGCCTTGCCGCAGTGGCTACACCGGTCCCCATCAGATCACCGAAGTTAAGCGCTGTCGGGCGTGGCCGGCACTTGGATGGGTGACCATCCGGGCCGCTATGCGCTGATGCCATTTTTTCGGGGTGCACTCAGCCTCGTCATGCCAACTGAGGAGCTACTCGACCGAATAGTAGCCTCTCTGCTCAAAGAAAACCATCGTAACGACCGGGAATGCGGTGTGCTGACCACACGCCCATCCTATCCGCATCCTCAGCTAAGGATGACACGGCGGTCGGGTGGTCCCGATGAGCCACTTGTGGCCTGGAGACGGAGTGCTCTTAAATCGATATTTAGAGTTTTTTAAACAAGATGGTCGTTGAAAGAACTGAACTGGACATTTGGAAGATTTTTAAAAAATCAACTAAAAGGTCTCTCGGCGTGCGTCCGCACTTATCTTCTAGCTACTTCCATGCGTCAATGTTGTCATCAGACTTATGTTCTAGAAACATATAATAGAAGATACGCTTTGAGAAGCTGTTATGTTTCTCTTATATATCTTGGATTTTCCATCGTTGTTTTGCTTACAGTTTTCTGTAGTTTGAGTTGTTGCTATTTTGTCATTCCCGAAAGTTATTATGCCTGTAATTTGTTTTAATGTGGATCAGTTAGCAGGTGTGAAGTTCTAGAGTTGCTAGGAATACGAGGTCTGTTCAAAAAATTCCAGAACTTCGTCCACAAAATTTTTCTACGCTTACGTTTTACTTATTGTGCATAGTCTACTTCGAAACAGTCCTCCACAATTGATACACCGCTTCCAACGCCGTTTCCACTTCCGGAAGCAGTCTTGGTATGTCTCTGGTTGGATCGCGAGAAGAAGCGCCGTTTGCGAATTTTCTTTTATCTCGTTTGTCGTTGCAAATCTTCGTCCTTTCAACGGAGTTTTCAATTTCAGAAATAAAAAACAGTCCACAGGAACCAGGTCTGGAGAATACAGAGGATGAGGCACCACAGTGATTTCGTTTTTTGTGCAATAGTTAAGCTGCAATAGTGGTGTATGTGCGGGTGCGTTATCGTGATGCTAGAGCCACGAATTGTCTCGCCGCATTTCAGGCCGTTTCCTTCTCTCATTTTCTCGCAGCCGTCACAACACGTCCCAGTAATACCATCGAGTACAATTTGTCCCTGTGGCACGCAGTCATGATGGACTAATCCTCCAAAGTCAAAGAAAACTATCACTATGAATGTGACACTTGATCTGAGCTGGCGAGCTATTTATGGTCTTGGAGAACCTTTCCTGACCCATTGTTAAGATTGAACCTTTGCCTCATCAGCATAACCATAGACATCGCCTGTTATGATTCTCTAAAAGAACATCTCGTTCTTCGCAGATTGCGAGGAGAAGATCTTTCTGGTCTTGACGCATGAACTGTGGGGTAAACTTGGCGGTAACAAGATGCATTCCAGGATGCTGTGTCCAGATTTCATGACATGATCCAACTGGAATGTTACATTTTTCTGCTATCTCTCGGACAGTCAGTCTTCGACTGGCGTGCACAGCTTCGTTGAAGTTCCTGACATGAACGTCGTCAGTAGACGTCGAAGGGCGACTTGAGCAATGGTCACCCGTAACTCCCTTCCGGCCATTTTGAAACCGTGTGAACCATTTGTAACACCGAGTACGCCTTAGGCACTCATCACACCAACCTTCCTGCAAAGTTTGGTGTGTCTCTGTAAAGGTTTTCGGCAGATTCACGCAAGATTTAATGCTGACCTGTTGCTCCTGTAGCTCTGGCATTTCGAAATTCGCAGACTGTACGACGCAACGTTCTATTCAATGCAGCACTGAACAATAACTAACAACGGTACAACAATAAAACTACCGGCAGTTATAGATTAAACACAGGCGTGGGCAGGGATACCATCCGCATTTCTCTCCAACGCACCATTGGCGCGAAATTACAAAAGTACCGGAATTTTTTGAACTGACCTCGTATATGCTCGATTTTCCACTTTGCACATTTCGTTTCCATACGATGCTATGATCAACAAGCACGGTTTCAGAAAACCGTCCGTAAATACCGGCAGATATCTTTGGTTCAACAACAGTCGTTCACTCCAATCTGCTGAATTTCCTGCTCGCTTATGCTGTCTTGTACTATGTTATTTTCTAGGTAGCAATTATTTGACTTTTGTAGTATTTGCTCCAAAATGACGTCCAACAGAAGCGCAGAAAAAATGAACTTGCATCTCATATTAAATATACAGAACATATATTTAACAGTGAAGGATGAACAAGAGACAATGCCTGCGTCCAACATAAAGAAAAAATATCTTAATGTCTGGCACAACATTTTTAGGAATTGTTTCGAATGAAAAACAGCCCACAGTTGCACTAATTACGTTTATACTAAATCTTGACCATGCTTTCAACTATAATAATATAGCCTTCTTCAGAAGTCCTAAAAAGTGATCAAATTAACATTTATACCAGTAATGCAATCTATATATAAACTTCTAAAACTACGTATGTGATAACATATTACTTACACAAGCTTTTAAAAATGAAAAACATCTTAGCCCAGCGGCTGCGTCACGATCAATAAAATAAAATAACTTCAACAGACATAAGCCCGTTTCGATCACAAGTAAAACTACATATGACACTGTATGCCCTCCGCCACTACATCTGTTATACTAGGCGCACGGTCGTCAAATGTGCTACATCCCGCGCGCCATAGGTGGCGCACCACACATTGAGCTACAACGCACCGTTTATCAGGAACCTAGTCGACAACTAAGATAAAATATTAACCACAAGCCTACAAGTGCAACTGAAGGACCATATACTTATTAATACGACTGTCCAACAGCTAAAATGCTGCTGCATATGATCATTGAAGTGGTCAAACATTAACAAATTCATATAACAAAGTTTGCACCACTATTTGAAGCGCGGGATGTAGTAAAAATGGTTCAAATGGCTCTGAGCACTATGGGACTTAACATCTGAGGTCATCAGTCCCCTAGAACTTAGAACTACTTCAACCTGACTAACCTAAGGACATCACATACACATCCGTGCCCGAGGCAGGATTCGAACCAGCGACCGTAGCGATCGTGCGGTTCCAGACTGAAGCGCCTAGAACCGCTCAGACACCACACATGTAGCATATTTGACGACCGTGCGCCTAGTATAACAGATGTAGTGGCGGAGAACATACGGTGCCATATGTAGTTTTACTTGTGATCGACACAGGCTTATGTCAGTTGAAGTTACTTTATTATATTGATCGTGACGCAGCCGCTGGGCTAAGACGTTTTTCATTTTAAAAAGCTTATGTAAGTAATATGTTATCATATGTCGTCATTTGCCTTGTCACATGGTATAGGCCACTCTCTGGATACACGTACAGGATCATGCATCTGTCACAGAAGGTGTCATCGTCGTAGATTTTGGAGTGTACAAGAAGTCTGAACCATTTGATAAGTTGAAACTGCAGTTTGCAGAAAAATGTGAGTCATTTTACAAATAACTGCATGGGATTTTGAACAGTGTGCTGCGCATTTGGGTCAGCGGGTACTGGCTGCCAGTGATTATATTTGCTTCCTTAGGCATATCTAAGACCTGTCAATATTTTGTCAGCTGTGCTGTATGAGTGCCATAGAAGGCATACATGGACGAAATTTTATGGAAAGATATAGTCTTTTACACCAGTAACGAAAATCAAATCGTATGTTTCCATTGCGATGGAGTCTTGAAGAGTTGAGAAAAATGCACGATCCATGGTTTGAACGAGTCCTGTGGTATGCGAAGTACGTATTTGTGATCCCAGTGAGAGATAAAGATTTTATAGGCAATATATGACAGAACAGAGAGGTATTAATTACAGTAAGGGATGCAGTTAATACCTAACTTACTTCACATTTTCAGGAAACTGTAACGTTTGTTACTCCAAAAGCGTCAAGTGCATCGTCATCTGATCGGCATGTCTCTATGAGGGTTATCGACAACGTTCATCTACGCTAAATTTTCATTTATCGTTTTGTCTCTTCTAATAATGATGAACTGCGTCCAATAACAACTCAAAAATGTATGAACTGCTGTGTCCCCTCTCTCGTAATGCAACAGCTGCACTTTGAAATTCCATCTCATGTAAAAAAGTGATAACTATCTTCGACATTGCAGCAAATGGACTGTAAAGTCTCACAAACATTCAAAATGTGTGCATTACTTATACTCTGTCTCCAACACCTGAGCTGTTAAGTTTTTTAGGATATAAACATTAGGATAAAACATTTGTAACTTGTAAAAAATATTGTTTATTACTGTATACAAATTTTGATACTTCTTCTATATATCGTTAATATATATTTTTATACTTTGTTAACAGGAGAAAATAAATCACTGTCGGTTAAGCACAGTCATTCTCTTTTTCTACACGAACCCCATTTATCACTCTGTAATATTTATCAGATAACTGTTTTTTATGTACCTAAAATTTATGTTGTATTGAATTAAAACGAAATGGTGCCTTAGCACTCCGCTCGTATGGAATTTCTGTTTATAGGAGTAATACTAGCAGAGTTAGGCATAAAAGACATACATGCACTTACGCACTTGTCTAACTCCTCCTCCCCCTCATAAAAATTTATGTTCCACTACATACCTTGCAACATAATCGAAGAGCGCTGTAACATATGCTCGGCACAAATTATGTCAGTGGCAATCTGCAGTGAAGCATACAAGCTGCGCAGGTTCATGATACATAACCGCTTTAACTAAACACACTGTGTCATGTCTTCAGATGTTAAGTACAGCGCACCACCCAGAAAAATGACGATAACGAATCCAACGATGTTACCAAAGCTATCAGTATCCTGAGGATATGGGTTGAAATCAGATGTCATGCAATCCTCGACGTATTTCAGCTTGCTGCTCAGTTCAAATGGTTCAAATGGCTCTGAGCACTATGGGACGCAACTGCTGAGGTCATTAGTCCCCTAGAACTTAGAACTAGTTAAACCTAACTAACCTAAGGCCATCACAAACATCCATGCCCGAGGCAGGATTCGAACCTGCGACCGTAGCGGTCTTGCGGTTCCAGACTGCAGCGCCTTTAACCGCACGGCCACTTCGGCCGGCTTCAGTTCAAATGGCTCTGAGCACTATGGGACTTAACATCTATGGTCATCAGTCCCCTAGAACTTAGAACTACTTAAACCTGACTAACCTAAGGACAGCACACAACACCCAGCCATCACGAGGCAGAGAAAATCCCTGACCCCGCCGGGAATCGAACCCGGGAACCCGGGCGTGGGAAGCGAGAACGCTACCGCACGACCACGAGATGCGGGCTTTGCTGCTCAGTTGATTGCACTTCATGCAGCGAACTACACCATTGTATGCCGCCATCCGTTCTCTACTTCTACTAAAACTTCATATTCTGAGTTAGGTGCTAAACTGACATCAGTACATTTCGATCCCTGGCAGTCGATTGATAAGTAGTGTTGATCAGCGGCAACATTATGAAATGACTTACATGTGACTCGATGATTGGTGCAGATGTAGGATGTAGCAGGGTTCGAAGTCTGGAAACAATTCTGCGTCCTGCTCCTGTATATGACGTACTTCATCAGGGAGCTTGTCTGGAAACAGTCTGATGTGCCGACTTTATTTCCACTCCAGTGTGTCTAGAGCAGTGTCAGGAAGTGTCTGTGTGTTGATTTGATTTCTGTTGTTGCTCAGTTGTATCAGGTACTGCATCACCTCTGTCAGGGTGCTGTTGTGCTGAGGGAGAAATAAGCGAACACCATGAAAACACACAGAAATAGTAGAAAATGAGAGAGAATAGTGAGTTATAGAATAGATTCTCTGAACGAATCTTTTCTTTCTGGACGTGGTGGATCAACAATTTCCCATGGCATACATAGCATAAATGCCAAGTCCACTTGATGGCTGTGAAGCCTAGACGAAGTGGATGAGTAGTGGCGATAGGTTACTGAGGTCGCACGGATATTGGGTAACTATTATGGACTGTCAGTTTTGCAGGCTGCAACTATATCCCCCACATCAGCCATCTTGGATTCTGATGTCACTGATGATGTCCTAGATCACCATCACGGATTATGAAATCATGAGGCTATCCTAAGGTCAGCCATCTTGGATTACCGTCTTCGATTGTAAACTCAGTGGCCAACTTTACACGTGTCCATCTTGAATTCCATATTTAGTACGTGTGAGCTATAACCATTTTGCCATTAGATAAAAATTCCATACGATATGGAAAATCTGACAACCTTGCAGACTGCATGGAGTACGGAGTATTTGCGAGTTCTAAACAGATCATACAACCATTACACTATGTGAATTCAGGGGAAAACGTACTAGGATAAGACTGTGTTGGAGCTAAGAGGTCTTTCGAAACAGCACCAAACAGAATGAGATTTTCACTCTGCAGCGGAGTGTGCGCTGATATGAAACTTCCCGGCAGATTAAAACTGTGTGCCGGACCGAGACTCGAACTCGGGACCTTTGCCTTTCGCGGGCAAGTACTCTTCTGCCAGTAAATCTGTGGGGACGGGGCGTGAGTCGTGCTTGGGTAGCTCAGTTGGTAGAGTACTTGCCCGCGAAAGGCAAAGGTCCCGAGTTCGAGTCTCGGTCCGGCACACAGTTTTAATCTGCCAGGAAGTTTCAGCACCAAACAGTTATGGAAGCTATGATGCCGCATCTATTAATAGCTCCAGGTCATCACAATCTTTGTCTGAGTGATGTAGAACTTACACTACTGGCCATTAAAATTGCTACACCAAGAAGAAATGCAGATGTTAAACGGGTATTCATTGGACAAACATATTATACTAGAACTGACATGAGATTACATTTTCACGCAATTTGGGTGCATAGATCCTGAGAAATCAGTACCCAGAACAACCGCCTCTGGCCGTAATAACGGCCTTGATAAGCCTGGACATTAAGTCAAACAGAGCTTGGATGGCGTGTACGGGTACAACTACCTATGCAGCTTCAACACGATACCACAGTTCATGAAGAGTAGTGACTGGCGTATTGTGACGAGCCAGTTGCTCGGCCACCAATGACTAGACGTTTTCAATTGGTGAGAGATCTGGAGAATGCGCCAGCCAGGGCAGCAGTCGAACATGTTCTGTATCCAGAAAGGCCCGTACAGGACCTGCAACATTCGGTCGTGCATTATCCTGCTGAAATGTAGGGTTTCGCAGGGATCGAATGAAGGGGAAAGGGTCGTAACGCATCTGAAATGTAACGTCCACTGTTCAAAGTGCCATCAATGCGAACAAGAGGTGACCGAGACGTGTAACCAATGGCACCCCATATACCATCACCCCGGATGATACGCCAGTATGGCGATGACGAATACACGCTTCCAATGTGCGTTCACTGCGATGTCGCCAAACACGGATGCGACCATCATGATGCTTTAAACAGAACCTGGATTCATCCGAAAAAATGACGTTTTGCCATTCGTGCACCCAGGTTCGTCGTTGAGTACACCATCGCAGGCGCTCCTGTCTGTGATGCAGCGTCAAGGGTAACCGCAGCCACGGTCTCCGAGCTGATAATCCATGCAGCTGCAAACGTCGTCCAACTGTTCGTGCAGATAGATGTTGTCTTGCAAACGTCCCCATCTGTTGACTCAGGGATCGAGACGTGGCTGCACGATCCGTTACAGCCATGCGGATAAGATGCCTGTCATCTCGACTGTTATTTATACGAGGTCGTTAGGATCCAGCACGGCGTTTCGTATTACCCTCCTGAACACACAGATTCCATATTCTGCTAACAGTCATTGGATCTCGACCAACGCGAGCAGCAATGTCGCGATACGATAAACCGCAATCGCGATTGTGTACAATCCGACCTTTATAAAAGTCGGAAACGGGATGGTACGCATTTCTCCTCCTTGCACGAGCCATCACAAGAACGGTTCAGCAGGCAATGCCTGTCAACTGCTGTTTGTGTATGAGAAATCGATTGGAAACTTCCCTCGTGTCAGCACGCTGTAGGTGTCACCACCGGCGCCAACCTTGTGTGAATGCTCTGAAAAGCTAATCATTTGCATATCACAGTATCTTCTTCAAGTCGGTTAAATTTCGCGCCTGTAGCACGTAATCTTCGTGGTGTAGCAATTTTAATGGCCAGTAGTGTAAATGACTAATCGTGTTGGGTGTGTGGTCTACCCTACAGCTCTCTCAGAATCCTATTGCCGGCATGCGTTCAGCAAATGTTGCTGTAACGAAGTAGTGTAATGGGTAATGTTTTACAAGTTTTGTTACAACAGGAGCATTTTGTTACAATCTCGCTGTAACATGGGGCATTTTGTTACAGCTTTGATGTAACATGCAACAATTTTACTGTGACATGGAGCATTTTTTACTATTTCGTCCTAAAATTGCCTTTTTATTTGTGTGTGTTGGCAGCGCGGTAGATTGCATTATTAATACTGAAAGCGCTGTGAGCCCTCTGTAAAAGACTCTGTGGCTGGTCGGACTCGCGGTTGGAGGTGAATCGGCAGCAGTGATGGAAGTTAGAAGTTAATAGCCAGCAGTGATGGCAGTTGGAGGAGAATAGCCAGCAGTGATGGAGGATGGAAGTTTATAGTTACAGTGATGGAGGTTTGAGGTCTGAAATGGAAATGTAAGATCGTTAATGATCATATATTTATTTTGGAACTGGATGTCACGGACGATTACATAATTTTTTTAACTGGATTTCACTTGATTAAGGTAAAATCTGTAAAATACATTGTTTGCTCTGCAACAAAATCTTTCCTTTGCTAACCACATGCCTATTAGTAGTTAGAGCTTTCAGTAGTTACAACCTTTCATTCAGCTAGCTGTACTGGTGCTTGTTGTATAGCCGTAGTTCGTGTGAGGTAAGTGACTTAGGAATTGTATGGGTTATTGTTATGATTTCTTCTAATCCGAGGCCACTCTTTTGTGTTAACTACACTAGTGGCCATTAAAACTGCTACAGCAAGAAGAAATGCAGATGATAAACGGGTATTCATTGGACAAATATATTATACTAGAACTGACATGTGATTGCATTTTCACGCAAATTGGGTGCATAGATCCTGAGAAATCAGTACCCAGAACAACCACCTCTGGCCGTAATAACGGTCTTGATACGCCTGGGCATTGAGTCAGACAGAGCTTGGATGGCATGTACAGGTACAGCTGCCCATACAGCTTCAACACGATACCACAGTTCACCAAGAGTAGTGACTGGCGTATTGTGACGAGCCAGTTGGTCGGCCACCATTGACCAGACGTTTTCAATTGGTGAGAGATCTGGAGAATGTGCTTGCTAGTGCAGCAGTCGAATATTTTCTGTATCCAGAAAGGCCCGCACAGGACCTGCAACATGCGGTCGTGCATTATCCTCCTGAAATGTATGGTTTCGCAGATATTGAATGAAAGGTAGAGCCACGGGTCGTAACACATCTGAAACGTAACGTCCACTGTTCGAAGTGCCGTCAATGCGAACAAGAGGTGACCGAGACGTGTAACCAATGGCATCACTCCGGTCGATACGCCAGTATGGCGATGAAGAATACACGCTTCCAGTGTGTGTTCACCGCGATGTCGCCAAACACGGATGCGACCATGCTGTAAACAGAACCTGGATTCATCCGAAAAAAATGACGTTTTGCCGTTCGTGTACCCAGGTTCGTCGTTGAGTACACCATCGCTGGCACTCCTGTCTGTGATGCAGCGTCAAGGGTAACCACAGCCATGGTCTCCGAGCTGACAGTCCATGCTGCTGCAAACGTCGTCGAAATGTTCGTGCAGATGGTTGTTGTCTTGCAAACTCCCCATCTGTTGACTCAGGGATCGAGACATGGCTGCACGAAAGTAATATGGCCGTTGGGATCCAGCACGGCGTTTCGTATTACCCTCCTGAACCCACCGATTCCATATTCTGCTAACAGACATTGGATCTCGACCAACGCGAGCAGCAATGTCGCGATACGATAAACCGCAATCGCGATAGGCTACAATCCGACCTTTATCAAAGTCGGAAACGTGATGGTACGCATTTCTCCTCCTTACACGAGCCATCACAACAACGTTTCACCAGGCAATGTCGGTCAACTGCTGTTTGTGTATGGGAAATCGGTTGGAAACTTTCCTGGTGTCAGCACGTTGTAGGTGTCGCCACCGGCGCCAACCTTGTGTGAATGTTCTGAAAAGCTAATAATTTGCATATCACAGCATATTCTTCCAGTCGGTTAAATTTCGCGTCTGTAGCAATTTTAATGGCCAGTAGTGTATATGCAGTCAGGTTGCGTTGCGCTTGAACATAGTGGGTAATTAATGAATAGGAGTAGTTTGAGTTGTGTTTGTCAGGACAAATCCTGTAGGTAAGAAACGAAATGATAAAGACAAGCAAAGTGACAGTACATTCAATTTCACTTAGCAGTTTAAGCAGGGTCACTTGCATTCAGCTTCACTCAGCAGTTTCAGTATTAAATAAACAAGTTTCAAAATATGATTGTTTGCAGCCTTGATCAGCAAAGGCCTTCCCACACGAGCGTCGTTATAATCAAACGCAGTGTAAGATTCAAACCCTACAACAATTACCTGAGCAGCACTTATGTTGATATCTTAGGTATCAAATTCGTCTCATCTGTATGTATCTAGACACTACTGGACGTTAGCTCTGTATATGTAATTTAGAGGAATTGCGTAAGCATGTAATGCCACGTACCTCTGAAAAAATGGAAGAATTTACTGTAGCACTTTGTCACTCAATGTTTGATCTGCCAACAACGCTGAGCCACCATGCCAAGAGCTTTGTAGATCATAAAAGCCGACCATCACATGAAGACTACTTCCAGACTTGGCCACCAAAGTCTTCCCTCACAGGTGTGTTGTTGAAGAAATCAGACCTGCATTCACTGGAAATAATTTAGAAATACTGTGGAAATATGTGATGTCTATGCCTGAAAATTTATTCACTGCACATCTTCTGTAATCCTTTCGAAAGCACGTACAGTGCTGCCAATTATCTTCGCTCAGTTGTCTATTTGCAACGCTTGTGGATGTGACGCTTTGACGTTATTTCGCTCAAGCTACAAGAGGTGGGCTTAGACATTCGACTATGTGGACAGTGCCTACTTTAGGTTGGTTCCAAAGCAATCCAAATCACTGGAACATCTTTTTCAAAGGAAGGTTGCTTAATTTAGACATAAATTTAAAAGAAAAGAAAAACAAATTGTCCTCTCTATTTATGTTGGAATCCGTTGATTAAGGAAGTGAATAGGTAATACATCATTTCTCTGTCGCATCTTACCGATTTTGTGAAGTGTAGTGATATGCCTCTCTGTCAGCAGTATGTACACTTTTTTTAACCACTTACTTGACAGATATTCTGACAAAGACATCTGGATCGGCTAGTATTAGTACAATATCTGTAGCATACTGTGAAGTTCAGATTTCATATTCTGCTGCCTTTTTTTATGTCTGTTTCTGTAAATGAGCTCGCTTTCACTACATTGATCAATCAGATGGTCATTGATAACTGCCTGTTTTAAGGGTTCTCTATGTTCATTATAATGTTAACAACCTGTACCTAACACGGTTTTGTAAGTACTACATCTCATTTCTTCAAAAGAACCCCATTCACGTTCCCCAAGCACTTCTGTTTCACTTTCGTATGAAGCTGTAACAGTATGTTAAGACCGTAGTAGCACATCTCTGATTCCAATGTCTGTCGTCATGTCTTTTTTGAAAAAAGGCGTAAACGCTGGAGTAACACTCCACAACTGGAGGCACTAGCACCTTGTATGCGGTTGCCTTTAGCAAAAAAGGGATCGAAACATGTAAGTCTGGTTGAAGTAGGCCTACAAGTGTGAAGTTGTTGTACAACTCTCAGCTGTTCACCTAAATATTCAGTCTTTCACTCTTTCCGATAGATGGTTTCACAACCTTGTACTTTGATAGTATATTCCCAATACCGAAATGAACAACGTGGTTTCTGCGTTTCCTCGATGTGGTTAACTGATAGTATGTTTCCTGATGTTTGTACAAACGAGTCCGCTTTGCTCACAGTATTTGGACACCTGATTTAGCTGACTTCTTGAAGTGTTCCGATTAGGTGTGTTCGTCTCTGCGTCACTACAAGATTCTGACGATAGTACCTCCCTATACACAGCTGTGTCCTGCTGCTAACAATTTCGTAGGGATACATACGTTAAATTTCCATTCAAACTTCACCTCTGTTATATTTTCATATGGGTGTTCGATGAAAGCTATCATGTCTATTTGATAACGACACCAACCAGAGGTAGCATGTTTGCGCATCTTGGAAGATGTCTACATGTGTGTATACAGCAAAACAATCTTGTGCAAGCACGCTGCAGTTGGCTGCCTGACGACAAGTGCTGTCTGAATCGGCACTCAGAGCTGCTGCTCCGACCTCCTAGCACATCCTGCATGCAGTGACCTATGTCTCTGGAGAGTGTTTATGAAGAGACTGCACAAACTCCTGGACTGCAGGTAATGCACTTGCTACTGCGTGCATCTACCATCCGTAAGAAGTGGTTGCACTCTGTCGCTGATGGTCACTGAGTATTTTAGTCGCGAAATGCTGCGCACTATACGGCACTGATAATTACTCTTTTGAGATGTTATTCTTTTCATCATACATATTTGCCAAGTTTTTGAGGTTACGGTTCACCACGACACTTCCTCTAAATGTGTTTTGCACTCATTGTAGTGGATGCATGGTGGCCTACTATTGACTGACCTGGTTATCTTAATAGCTGCCACACATTAGTTTTTTGTCGTGAATTTCGTAAATAAAGTACCTGAATTCTATGTTCTTTTTTTCACATGAGCCACTGCAGATGTTCTCATCAGAGGACGGCCGTGCACATCCAGATTTTTTGAATTTCACGAAATGTTTAACTTCGGACACTTTTTTTGTTTGGAAATCACAGAACATGATCTGCACTTTGCATCACGCAGTCGAGTCAGCAGCACGTGTTCGATGTTCTGCAGCATCTGGTGAGAATCATGGTAGGGCACTTTGCCGGTTGTCAATTTTTTGAATTTTTCACCGATTTAAACCTAGGATAGTTGGGATCTGAGCTGTCAGAGGGGGAGGGTGAACATAGTTATTTAGAATTTCGTGCCAAGCACTGAGTTTTACACCATTTTATACAAAGGGCAACTGGCCTTTGGGACCATAGGAGTGGGGCAGGGGAAACCTGACAAAACAATGCAGACTACACCAGTACATTCCCAGCCGCACTACTTCAATATCCGAATTCTGGTTGCTCCCAAAATCTGCGTTTCAATGGGAGACTGTATGAGCGGTTTCTAATCTGTAATATGGGTGTTAAAACCTGAAATGATAGAATATCATTACCTTGGTTTCTTATGTTTCTGAAAGTAGATTGAAAGAGAAAATGGACGTAGAGTACCCAGCCACAAAGATTACTTAAAAACTGATAAATTCGCAACCTTGAAGTATTTTAGTTACAGTCAGAAAACCCTTTATTATATACTTTTTGTTTGGATTCATTTATCCATTTCATCTCTGCCTGTATTATTATTATTATTATTATTATTATTATTATTGTTGTTGCTGAAAATTTCGAGATAAAGTATTAGGCTCCCAAATAGAGCAAACACGAAATAACGATAGAGAAAGACTCATGAAACACAAAGATGTTAAATGAATGGGACTCTGGAGTGATCAGAACAATATTTCTGGCAGGGAGTAGCATTTACACGAAACTCCGTTACTGTCGTATATTTCAGAAAACGCACGTGTCAGTCAGTCCAACTTCCTTGTACGTTCGACAATCAGCGTGATGTATACATCCGATGTATCACGACAGAGACTGTGTCCACAAGAGACAGTGCCACAGGTTACCTCAAAGACATAACTAAACACATACATGCCATATTAATCCACATGCATCCACCTGATGTTGGAGGTTTAAATCTTCGAAATGGATTGTGGAAATAAGTAATCGGTGACCAATAACAGTAAACTTGTTTCATCAGAAATCGGGAGGAGGCTACAAAAAAACTATGTACCTGTAAATTCAAACTGACTGTTATGTCTTTGGTTACTCTCACCTTTCACGTTACTGATCGAAGAAAAAATATTATCATTCGCATCGCTCCTACATGAGAAAATTTCGCAAAAGCAATGTTGAATACAAAGAGGGTGTATAAAAGCTGGCCGCAATCCTTAATCTGGATCTACAACCCTCTCCGATATTATTGCTCTTTTCCTTGTGGACTTTTACCTGTTTCTTTCTTTTCTGCTCGCCATAAGACCGTGAAGCGGATGCAGCGATCGTCTCCGGCTTGGTCGTGGCAACAGCGCCCGTGATATCATCGCACGCGCTGCCGTGGTATATATATGTTTGGACAGCGAATACAAGGTAGCCCTGCTTTGTCGGCGCCGCTGATTAAGAAACAATGGAACGATTATTAGTTGTGTATCTGTCATCGGTTTTCACAAGTTACGCTCATGTTTCTGCTTCGTCAAACCCGTAAATAACATCCAGAGGCTCAGAAATCTTACGAAGTGAACTTATAAATAACCATGAGAGCTGTATGGTTTCCTTCTGAACTAGTGGAGGCAGAGTTATCGACCTCGAACTCCATAAGAAATGGAGAATCTAAGAAATCATGGCTGCTTTCAAATACATAGTTTGGTACAAGGTGATAGCTGCAAGCCTTGGCACAGATCTGGACGGTAAATTGTCTCTTTGTACGTTGTTTAAATAACCGTCTCTAGACACCTGTTGTCGCGTACAAATTTACGTCTCTCACAATGAAAACGTTTCGGACAAAAATCAACTTTCAACAACCGTCATGATGTTACTAAGGTATGAGAACGTACATTAAAATGGTGACCTCATGTAGCCCATATATCGAGAAACGTTTAACACGAAAGATTGGTTAAGATGTAGGGATGCTGCGGTCCCGACATAATGCCACATACATTTTTCCTTTACTAAGACACAAAAGTCGTTTAACATTAAAAATATTGTAAATATATCTGCATTCTGCAGTCGAAAGGTCAACCACATTTATTGTGAAAGGCGTCTGCTTTGGAACGAACACATTTCACGCAGCATATTCTGTGTTCTACGACAGTCACTCGAAGAGCTGCAGTCACTCATCAGTCAGCTGGCAGCTTTTATCTTTAGTCTTCTGACTGGTTTGAAGGTTTGAAGCGGCCCCGCCACGAATTCCTCTCCTGTTCTAAGCTTTTCATCTCAGAGTAGCACTTGAATGATGATGATGATGTTTGGTTTGTGGGGCGCTCAACTGCGTGGTTATCAGCGCCCGTACAATTACCCAATCTTTGCTCAGTCCAATTTCGCCACTTTCCTGGATGATGATGAAATGATGAGGACAACACAAACACCCAGTCATCTCGAGGCAGGTGAAAATCCCTGACCCCGCCGGGAATCGAACCCGGGACCCCGTGCTCGGGAAGCGAGAACTCTACCGCGAGACCACGAGCGGCGGACGTAGCACTTGAAACCTACGTCCTCAATTATCTGCTGGATGTATTCCAATCTCTGTCTTCCTCTACAGTTTTTGCCCTCTACAGCTACGTACAACGGAAGTCATTCCCTCATGTCTTAACAGATTTCCTATCATTCTGTCCCTTCTCCTTGTCAGTGTTCTCCACATATTCCTTTCCTATCCGATTGTGCGTAGCACCTGCTAATTCCGTACCTTATCAGTCCACCCAATTTTCAAAATTCGTCTGTAGCACCACATCTCAACTCCTTCGATTCTCTTCTGTTCCATTTTTTCCACAGTCCATGTTTCACTACCATACAATGCTGTACTCCAGACGTACATTTTCAGAAATTTCTTCCTCAAATTAAGGCCGACATTTGATATTAGTAGCCTTCTCTTGGTCAGGAATGCCCTTTTTGCCATTGCTGGTCTGCTTTTGATGTCCTCCTTGCTCCGTCCGTCATTGGTTATTTTACTGCCTAGGTAGCAGAATTCCTCAACTTCGTCTACTTCGTGACATTCAATCCTCATGTTATGTTCCTAGCTGTTCTCATTTCTATTACTTCTCATTACCTTCGTCTTTCTTCGATTTACTCTCAATTCATACTCTGTACTCATTAGACTGTTCATTCCGTTCAGTAGATCATGTAATTCTTCTTCACTTTCACTCAGGATAGCAATGTTATCACCAAATCGTATCATTGATATCCTTTCACCCTGAATTTTAAATCCAACACTGAACCTTTCTTTTATTTATATCACTGTTTCCTCAATGTGCAGATTGAACAGTTTGGGCGGAAGGCTACATCCTTGTCTTACATCCTTTTCAATACGAGCACTTCGTTCTTGGTCGTCCACTCTTATTATTCCATCTTGGCTGTTGTACATATTGTATATGACCCGTCGCTCCATTTTACATTGTCGGACGCTTTTTTCAAGTCGACAAATCCTATGGACGTGTCTTGATTATTCTTTAGTCTTGCTTCCATTATTAACGGCAACGTCAGAATTGCCTCTCTCGCGCCTTACTTTTCCTAAAGCCAAACTGATCGTAATCAAGTGCATCCCCAATTTTCTTTTCCATTCTTCTGTATATTATTCTTGTAAGGAACTTGGATGCATGAGCTGTTAAGCTGATTGCGCGGCAATTCTCGCACTTGCCAGCTCTTACCGCCTTCGGAATTGTGTGGATGATGCTTTTCTGAAAGCCAGATGGTATGTCGCCAGACTCATACATTCGACACACCAACGTAAATAGTCGTTTTGTTGCCACTTTCGCCAATGATTTTAGAAATTCTGATGGAATTTTATCGATCCCTTCTCTCTTATTTGACCTTAAGTGCTCCAAAGCTCCTTTAAATTCTGATTCTAATACTGGATTTCCTATCTCTTCTAAATCGACTCCTGTTTCTTCTTCTATCACATCATACTAATCTTCCCCCTCATAGAGGTCTTCAATGTATTCTTTCTACCTATCCGACTTTCCTCTGCATTTAACAGTGGAATTCCCGTGCAGTGTTAACGTTACCACCCTTGCTTTTAGTGTCACCGCAGGTTGTTTTGACTTTCCTGTATGCTGAGTCTGTCCTTCCGACTAGCATATCTTTTTCGATGTCTTCACATTTTTCCTGCAGCCATTTCGCCTTAGCTTCCCCGCACTTCCTATTTATTTCATTCCTCAGCGACATGAATTTCTGTATTCCTGAGTTTCCCGGAACATTTTTGTACTTCCTCCTTTCATCAATCAAATGAAGTATTTCTTCTGTTACCCATGGTTTCTTCGAAGTTACCTTCTTTGTACCTATGGTTTCCTTCCCATCTTCTGTAATGACCCTTTTTAGAGATGTCCATTCTTCTTCAACTGTACTGCCTACTGAGCTATTTCTTATTGCTGCATCTACAGCCTTAGAGAACTTCAAGCGTATCTCGTCATTCCTTGGTACTTCCGTATGCCACTTCTTTGCGTATTTATTCTTCCTAACTAATTTCTTAAACTTCAGCCTACCTTCATCAATACTGTATTGTGATCTGAGTCTACATCTGCTCCTGGGTACGCCTTACAATCAATATCTGATTTCGAAATCTCTGTCTGACCTTGATGTAATTTAACTGAAATCTTCCTGTATCACCCGACCTTTTCCAACTATACCACCTCCTCTTGTGATTCTGGAACAGGGTATTCGCTATTACTAGCTGAAACTTGTTACAGAACTCAGTTAGTCTTTCCCATCTCTCCTTACATGTCCTAAGCCTATATTCTCCTGTAACCTTTTCTTCTACTTCCTCCCATACAACTGCATACCAGTCTCCCAAGACTATTAGATTTTCTTATCCCCTTGCATACTGTATTACCCTTTCAAAATCCTCATACACTTTCTCTGTGTCTTCATCTTCAGCTTGCGTCGTCGGCATGTATACCTGAACTATCGTTGTCGGTGTTGGTTTGCAGTCGATTCTGATAAGAACAACCCTATCACTGAACTGTTCACAGTAACACACTCCCTGCCCTACCTTCCTATTCATAACGAATCCTACTCCCCTTATACCGTTTTCTGCTGCTGTTGATATTACCCTATACTCATCTGACGAGAAATCCTTGTCTTCCTTTTCAGATTTTCTAGTTTACCTACCACGTTCAAGCTTCTGACATTCCACGCCCTGACTTGTAGAACGTTATCCTTCCGTCGATTATTCAGTCTTTTTCTGATGGTAACCTTCCAATTGGCAGTTTCCTCTACTTCTCTTTACTTTTGTCTTTCTTGCAATAATTCTCGCACTTACCTTTTCTTGCTAACTACGGAATTTAATGGACCATATTTTTTCGAAAGTTTGATTGTATTTCGTCAGTCCCGTAAGTTCTGTACACCAGCTTGAATAGCTGACTGGTTGACATTTACCCCAACGATTTTTAGAAACTTCGAATGAATGTTATGTATCAATTCTGCTTCATTTGATCTCAGGTCTTCCACTGGTGCCGCGCGGGATTAGCCGAGCGGTCTATGGCGCTACAGTCATGGACTGTGCGGCTGGTCCCGGCGGAGGTTCGAGTCCTCCCTCGGGCATGGGTGTGTGTGTTAGTCCTTAGGATAGTTTAGGTTAAGGAGTGTGTAAGCTTAGGGACTGATGACCTTAGCAGTTAAGTCCCATAAGATTTCACACACATTGAACATTGAACATTCTTCCACTGGTCTTGTAAGTTCTCACTCTAACCTACATCCCCAATGTCTTCCGTATAGACTCCAGTTTCTTTTCCTGTCATGTCATCAGACAAATTCTTCCCCTCACAGAGGCATTCAATGCACTGTGTTCACCTATTCGTTCTTTCCTCTAGGTTTAATAGCGGAATTTCCATTCCACTCTTGATGCTACCACCTTTGCTTTTGATTTCAACGATGGCTGTTTTGACTTTTCTATGTGGTGAGTCAGTCCTTCCGACGATCATTTCTTTTAGATTTCTTCGAGTCTTTCCTGCAGCCAATTCGCCTTCGCTTTCCTGCAGTTCCTGTTTATTTCATACGTGAGTGATTTATATTGCTGTGCTTCTGTCTATCCATTCTATCTGTCCTGTCTAATCCTATCCTGTCTGTTCTCTCCTGTCTGTACTATCGTAATAGTTCTTCCATAGAAAGGAAGGAGAGAATTCTTAATGTGAATAAAATACGGAGTAAATTGAAAAAGGTTTACAATTAGTTTTATTATTTCGAATTATACGTAATATCCGATAACCAAAGAATATAAAATCTTCAGAATTTATCATTAAGTTCCAGAGTAAAGAAAAATCATTTCATTGTGCTGAATTGTATATTTTATGATCGCACCAAAACTATCTGATAGTCAAATGGTAATAGGTGACGTTGAATGAAAGTAATTTCATATTCGTATGCACTCTCCGACAGGCCTGTCCACTCCCTATAGACAGATTGCATAATAAAACAAAGCCTAGAGTTTCGGGGACCAAATTTTTGGCACTATTAATTTACGAAAGAAACGTGCATTTTATTACGAAATCTTGTTATTGCACAATAAATACAGAGAGAGAAAAAAAAACATTTTATTCCAAACGACCATATAAGTGGCTGCCATCCTCGTGCGTATATTACAAACTGAAATTACAGTAAATAGTAGAAACGCTATTCCAGTCTGTTGGTTATTTTCTTTTTAAGTAAGTTCAAATGGCCCTGAGCACTATGGGACTTGATATCTGAGGTCATCAGTCCCCTAGACGTAGAACTACTTAAACCTAACTAACCTAAGGACATCACACAATTCCATGCCCGAGGCAGGACCGTAGCAGCAGCGCGGTTCCGGACTGAAGTGCCTAGAACCGCCCAGCCACAGCGGCCGGCATGTAAGTAAGAAGTGGAGCAGTTTCTGCATTTTTCCTCTTAATTGTAGTGGCCACTCTCAACTGATTTGGCTGGAAGCAACAGCAAGTTATACAAATCCAGGTAGTGAAATAGGCTGCCTGTTGTACAATAACTACTGCCATGTTAAGTCCAACACACAATGTCAAAGACAATTAGCCTTTAAATAAAAGGCTTACTTTCGAAAAGTTTTCTTGGAAATCGTTTGTACTGTATACTTTTCATAAAACCTGTCTTGAAAACAACATCATCATTTTCATTCTGCAATTATACAATAAGAAAGTTGCAGGGATTGTGACTACTCGATAGAACATGCTGATAGTATCCACCGTCACAACACGATTTCTCAAGAGGCCAGAACTGGTGAGCATTGAAATGTGATGAAGCTTTATAGAAGTGTTAAACGTGATAAACACTTAATAACTAAAAAATGATCGTGACTATTTATTTTTATTCAAATTTAAAGCCGCTGCTCTCTGAGTGCATAGCAAATTATGACTCTGGTACTGATGTCCTCAAATTCTAGCCCTTAATGTGAACTTTGACCCATAGATAGAGAGAAACACGATTCGACTAAAGTAAATGAAATATCTGGTAATCAACAAACTTTCATAGTAATAAATGAAACGCACCAGTTTGCTTTGTTCTACAATATTACTTTTATTATTAACCGGTTTTCGGCTTACAAGGCCATCTTCAGACATTTACTGAGCATTATACTCAGTAAATGTCTGAAGAGGCCTTATACTCAGTAAATGTCTGAAGATGGCCTTGTAAGCCGAAAACCGATTAACAATGAAAGTAATGTTGTAGAACAAAAGCAAACTGATACTTTTCATTTATTATAATGTTGTTCTACGAAGAACCGTCGGAAGATTCTGTTAATATAAACTTTCATAGCGCAACGCAACATACACTCCTGGAAATGGAAAAAAGAACACATTGACACCGCTGTGTCAGACCCACCATACTTGCTCCGGACACTGCGAGAGGGCTGTACAAGCAATGATCACACGCACGGCACAGCGGACACACCAGGAACCGCGGTGTTGGCCGTCGAATGGCGCTAGCTGCGCAGCATTTGTGCACCGCCGCCGTCAGTGTCAGCCAGTTTGCCGTGGCATACGGAGCTCCATCGCAGTCTTTAACACTGGTCGCATGCCGCGACAGCGTGGACGTGAACCGTATGTGCAGTTGACGGACTTTGAGCGAGGGCGTATAGTGGGCATGCGGCAGGCCGGGTGGACGTACCGCCGAATTGCTCAACACATGGGGCGTGAGGTCTCCACAGTACATCGATGTTGTCGCCAGTGGTCGGCGGAAGGTGCACGTGCCCGTCGACCTGGGACCGGACCGCAGCGACGCACGGATGCACGCCAAGACCGTAGGATCCTACGCAGTGCCTTAGGGGACCGCACCGCCACTTCCCAGCAAATTAGGGACACTGTTGCTCCTGGGGTATCGGCGAGGACCATTCGCAACCGTCTCCATGAAGCTGGGCTACGGTCCCGCAGACCGTTAGGCCGTCTTCCGCTCAGGCCCCAACATCGTGCAGCCCGCCTCCAATGGTGTCGCGACAGGCGTGAATGGAGGGACGAATGGAGACGTGTCGTCTTCAGCGATGAGAGTCGCTTCTGCCTTGGTGCCAATGATGGTCGTATGCGTGTTTGGCGCCGTGTAGGTGAGCGCCACAATCAGGACTGCATACGACCGAGGCACACAGGGTCAACACCCGGCATCATGGTGTGGGGAGCGATCTCCTACACTGGCCGTACACCACTGGTGATCGTCGAGGGGACACTGAATAGTGCACGGTACATCCAAACCGTCATCGAACCCATCGTTCTACCATTCCTAGACCGGCAAGGGAACTTGCTGTTCCAACAGGACAATGCACGTCCGCATGTATCCCGTGCCACCCAACGTGCTCTAGAAGGTGTAAGTCAACTACCCTGGCCAGCAAGATCTCCGGATCTGTCCCCCATTGAGCATGTTTGGGACTGGATGAAGCGTCGTCTCACGCGGTCTGCACGTCCAGCACGAACGCTGGTCCAACTGAGGCGCCAGGTGGAAATGGCATGGCAAGCCGTTCCACAGGACTACATCCAGCATCTCTACGATCGTCTCCATGGGAGAATAGCAGCCTGCATTGCTGCGAAAGGTGGATATACACTGTACTAGTGCCGACATTGTGCATGCTCTGTTGTCTGTGTCTATGTGCCTGTGGTTCTGTCAGTGTGATCATGTGATGTATCTGACCCCAGGAATGTGTCAATAAAGTTTCCCCTTCCTGGGGAAATGAATTCACGGTGTTCTTATTTCAATTTCCAGGAGTGTATAAAAAGTGTCCTTTAACATAAATCAAGATAAATTGCAGTCAAAGTTTTCAACCACCCTAATACAACCTACCAGTGTAGATACCTATCTCCTTGGGGAGACATAAGCTATACAGGTGTAACTGCACACAGTGTTTCTTTAAACCTAACGACAAGAACAGCACACATTGCTGCAACACGTGTCTAGAAGTTCTTTACAACTCGTACTTACTTGAGACCTCTGTAGCACACGAAAACATGGACTATAAAGTCCTTGAGATATTAGAGTGGTTCCCGAGTCGCGCATTGGCACATAACACGAAAGATGTTTGTAACAGACGGCCTTCAATAGACATATTTCATCTGTTCTGGGTATTCCAAACCTTTCCTATGTCGCCATTATCAAGAATTTCGCACTCTCTGCTAGCTTCTGTTCCTAGAGATATTAATATATTCCCGGTATGGCTTCACAGCGAGTAACAGTACAATATGTTCTGTTCCAACCGAAGGTTATTGATCTGGAAAGTGTCAGTCACGTGTGTTTACTCGTCTGCTTACTGCGTGTACTGCAATTTGCCTGTCCAACGATCCAGTTTTATGTATTCCTTCATTTCCCTAATTCTATTAAGGTGAATATCGGGAAAATTAGTTTAAAGGGATGCTGCCACCTTCCTTTCCCATCCTTGTCCACGGCGAGATTGCGCTCTCCCTCTATTGACTGCAGCCTCAAAATGATGTTACGCAAAGGGCTTCCTTAGTTTTCTTACTGTAAAATTTACGGATCGGAGCTAAGGTCTAATGGGGAGAGTTAGCGTCTCTTCTGTTCCTAAGTGTATCACAGTTACAATCTTACGACGGTACTATGAATCCACATTTGTTGCCTACCATCGAGGATCAGTTGCGGAATAAGCATTGTGCATATCTACACGAAATATTAATAGTCGATACCTCTTTAATGTAATTTTCGTACCCACCCACTGACATACTCGTATTAGTATCTGCCCTTAGTACAAATCTGTCAACAGAATTCTTTTTCCCGACTAATGCTTTACCAACTAAATGTTAATGGGCCTGTAAGAATGGAAAGAGGACCATCCTGAGCAGAACTCACAATTACGTTGAGTCACGCACTCGTCAAAAAATTTTAACATCTTTCAACGCACTTGACATAGAGTTGAACTAAGACTACGACATGAAACGTTTATGCATGCCTGAAGATGTTTCAATTTTGTAGTCACAAAATCTTTTATTTGAAATTATCTATAAGACCAAAACTGGAATAAATGTGATTGCAGTTACTCTGACAAATAAGGAGAAATTGTAGCCAAGAATATTAAATGTCGTGAAGATGAAGCAAACTACCATTAGAAGCGTTTGCACGAATAAATTGAATCAGAAGTCCCAGTGAGCTGGCTCGGTGATTAAGGTACTGAAATCTGTCTCTGTTACATAAGAAGTGGAATTCACATTCCCGACCTACCTGATTTAGGTCTTCCAATATTTCTCTACACCACTTCAGGTGAAAGCTGATATGGTTTCGTTTGAAACAATAGCCTCTTTCCTTTAACAACTGTGACCTTCCATCGTTTTCTTTGAAACTTCATATAATAGTTCGGATACATCAATAAGTGTACAACCGCATAGCTCAGATGAGAATGAGCAACGTAATCATAGTAAAAGCATGAGGCATTATGAGTGTAGATTAAAATTTGAATGTGATAGGTAGACGAACAGCTGGCGTCTGCACGTCGCTTGTCACCAAGTTACTATTATAAGGTGATTCCTGCTAAGGTTTCACTTGCTGCGATATTACAGCTACGTTCAAAAAGTGCAATGGACTGTCAACATAGAAACTGGTGGCTTTATCATGCAGTGTGACTTCAGAGGCCTTCCGGATGGCTGAACAAATACCAATTGGCATCAGTGAGCTAGCGATATAGTATCAGAGGATTAGCCAGGTTTCTTTCGAAAACACGATCAATTAGTGTGAGATACGTGGCTTGCAGAATTGTTGCCATTCGAAGTTCGTTACGTACACCGAGATTAAGTAGTGACACGTAATCTGTAATATACGATATCGGTATAGTGCCTCTCCTGGAAGTTTTCGCTGAGTGTTTGAACACTCAACAAAACTATAAAACGTCCAGAAAGTCTCAGTGACCCAGTAAGCTACATACCGACCTCAAGCTTACTTGTCTCTTCTGAGCAGACGTGTGCGTCTGCAGCCCCTGGAGCGCTGCTTGCCTGCACTACTCGTTCACTGTCAGAGTGCATGTCCAGGCAGCTAAGCAGCTACGTCTCACTAGAGGACCATAGATTTTGTTTACATTTATCTTCACTGATGGCCCAAAGCCGTGATAAGTAAATGAACGTTTCTCAATACATTACATTCTGGAACAGAAAAACACGAGCTTTTTTATTGCCAATTCTTTGAGTACCTAATACGAGAGGATTCAGGAAGTAAGTGACACATTATTTTGGCAGGACAAGCAACTTTTTTTAATGCTGCAATACACTTCAAAGTGACACAGATATATCAGAGTATTTTTCAAGACATTCACCAGCTTACGTGTGCATATAGAAGGGAAAAATCACCTGATAAATAATTGTTGAAATTCATGATGAAGACCTTCAGCTGTCTTTCATATTGCACAGTGTTTACTAGTTTCGATCATAGACAATTTTCAAGCTTAACCTAAACAGGGAAATACAAATCGTTAAAGATTTTAATCCTCTAAGTTTTTGTATATCCCCGTTTAGGTTAAGCTTGGAAATGGTATATGACCGAAACTAGTAGCAATGTGCATAATAAGCGACAGCTAAAGCTTTTAACATTAATTTTAACGATCATAATCAGCAATCTCTGTAAACAACGGCCGGGAAGTTCTACCAGTCGTTCAGTAATACTGCTAGTTTCGATTATAGAACATTTTCAAAATGGTCTGTGACAGAAACTAGTAGCATTGTGCAAAATAAGCGACAGCTGAAGGTTTTCACATGAATTTTAACGACCACAATCTTAAATCTCTGCAAACAACGGTCGGAACGTTTTACCAGTTATTCAGTTCTTCGACGACAGAAATACGCTCCTTGATCACGGAGTCATTCGAGAACAGCTTTTTGAAACTCCTCTTCGTTGAAAAATCTCTTTCCCCCCCAGGTATTCTTCCTCTATTTCATGGACACTGTATTCTGTAATCGATGTAGATGGCCCCCCAATCAGCATCCCTCAAGTCTGTGCGGGCACCATTGGACTGCGGGAGGCCGGCCGCAGTGGCCGAGCGGTTCTAGGCGCTTCAGTCTGGAACCACGCGACCGCTACGGTCGCAGGTTCGAATCCTGCCTCGGGCATGGATGTGTGTGATGTCCTTAAGTTAGTTAGGTTTAAGTTGTTCTAAGTTCTAGGGGACTGATGACCTTAGAAGTTAAGTCCCATAGTGCTCAGAGCCATTTGAACCATTTGGACTGTGGGAGGATGCGACGCTGAATTTGGTCCTTAGGTATACTGCCAGGCTGTGGCAATGAAACTCTGTGCTTTTTAGATATTTTGACCGCAAGAATACTTGCGTCCCGCTTATTTTAGCTTTTGAGTACGTTTGCAGTTGCCGCGTCCCTTCACTCGCCCTGTGCGATGCACCCGTTATCCATTCCGTAGCAGAACCGTGTCGGCAGGAAATGCGGAACGTGTACTCTCTTCTGACAATGCACCACTCTTATTGCACTATGGTCTTAGCGTGGGACGAAATCTGTAACTTACTTTCTGAAGTCCATATGTATATACACTCCTGGATATTGAAATAAGAACACCGTGAATTCATTGTCCCAGGAAGGGGAAACTTTATTGACACATTTCTGGGGTCAGATACATCACATGATCACACTGACAGAACCACAGGCACATAGACACAGGCAACAGAGCATGCACAATGTCGGCACTAGTACAGTGTATATCCACCTTTCGCAGCAATGCAGGCTGCTATTCTCCCATGGAGACGATCGTAGAGATGCTGGATGTAGTCCTGTGGAACGGCTTGCCATGCCATTTCCACCTGGCGCCTCAGTTGGACCAGCGTTCGTGCTGGACGTGCAGACCGCGTGAGACGACGCTTCATCCAGTCCCAAACATGCTCCTTGGGGGACAGATCCGGAGATCTTGCTGGCCAGGGTAGTTGACTTACACCTTCTAGAGCACGTTGGGTGGCACGGGATACACGCGGACGTGCATTGTCCTGTTGGAACAGCAAGTTTCCTTGCCGGTCTAGGAATGGTAGAACGATGGGTTCGATGACGGTTTGGATGTACCGTGCACTATTCAGTGTCCCCTCGACGATCACCAGTGGTGTACGGCCAGTGTAGGAGATCGCTCCCCACACCATGATGCCGGGTGTTGGCCCTGTGTGCCTCGGTCGTATGCAGTCCTGATTGTGGCGCTCACCTGCACGGCGCCAAACACGCATACGACCATCATTGGCACCAAGGCAGAAGCGACTCTCATCGCTGAAGATGACACGTCTCCATTCGTCCCTCCATTCACGCCTGTCGCGACACCACTGGAGGCGGGTTGCACGATGTTGGGGCGCGAGTGGAAGACGGCCTAACGGTGTGCGGGACCGTAGCCCAGCTTCATGGTGACGGTTGCGAATAGTCCTCGCCGATACCCCAGGAGCAACAGTGTCCCTAATTTGCTGGGAAGTGGCGGTGCGGTCCCCTACGGCACTGCGTAGGATCCTACGGTCTTGGCGTGCATCCGTGCGTCGCTGCGGTCCGGTCCCAGGTCGACGGGCACGTGCACCTTCCGCCGACCACTGGCGACAACATCGATGTACTGTGGAGACCTCACGCCCCACGTGTTGAGCAATTCGGCGGTACGTCCACCCGGCCTCCCGCATGCCCACTATACGCCCTCGCTCAAAGTCCGTCAACTGCACATACGGTTCACGTCCACGCTGTCGCGGCATGCTACCAGTGTTAAAGACTGCGATGGAGCTCCGTATGCCACGGCAAACTGGCTGACACTGACGGCGGCGGTGCACAAATGCTGCGCAGCTAGCGCCATTCGACGGCCAACACCGCGGTTCCTGGTGTGTCCGCTGTGCCGTGCGTGTGATCATTGCTTGTACAGCCCTCTCGCAGTGTCCGGAGCAAGTATGGTGGGTCTGACACAGCGGTGTCAATGTGTTCTTTTTTCCATTTCCAGGAGTGTACTTGTGACGAAGTTACCTCCCTCCTATTCCCTAAATGTTACTAATTTATTCTTTATAGTTACCCCTTAAAACTACAACCAGCGGCTCACCGAGTTCGATCACCCTCCGCACTATTGTAGTACATAGTTAGCTGTAACAATTTCCACTCTAGTACAATTCGCTTCTTGAGCGTTTTCGGGAAATCAGGTTCATAGTTTTATGAGCCTGTTAAATAGCATACGAGAAAGCCAGTCGTCAAGCAGCTGCGTTAGTCCATCCAGCTCAGGTAGCAGACTCGACCTCTGGCAGTACCGCTTTCGAGCCACGCAAATTTCTGTCTTGTTTTTATTTTTCCAACAAACGCTTGTATCATTACAGCGAATCATGTTTCGTCGGAAAGGAAGTATAATAAAAATGATACACTCGTGATGAGATATAATCAGGATGTAATAAGAAATAGTATGAAATGATCATTTATTTATGCAAACATTCATGCGCATATCGCAGTTAAGTCATATCGAGGTGTAGATGCTTTATATATTGTACGCTATATCTGTAATACACGAATGATCCGATAAATAAACGTTCATTCATCACGGTTCTTTACTATTCCTAGATTATACCGCACCAAGAGCGTATCACCACCACAACGATTAGGACTATAGTTCCTTTCTGAAGAAACATCATTCGTTGTAGCGATACAACTGCTGCCTTCCTCACCTTATAAATCGAAGTCAGCTCACTGTAACTGCCATCAACGGCACAGTCTCTTTTGCGTACATTTCTTGCATTTGAAGACTTTTCCCCCAAAAAACAAACGGGCAGAGATGATGAGTTTAGTGAAACAGGTATTTGCTGTGAAACGAAAAATACAATTCTCTTAATAAATGAAATTAAAATTCTCTTGATATCTAAAATTTTTGGTCTTCTTGTTCTAATTCTACTTTGTTTATAAAATTACAGGTACGAAAATCACCCCTGAAACAAAAATCTGCTAGCATAGCGAAATGCTCTTTAAATGTATCCATCGCAGTTGACAAATATGTGCTTGATGCTGCTGTTTTTTTTATTATTCTTCCGTCACTGCTCGATGGCCACCGCTTTCGAATGGTGTTCAACAGGTCTGTAAAACTTTGGACCTAGAGTTGAATCTTACTATGACAACGTTCGTTGTATCTGAGAATGTGCTCCAGTCGTGGGAAAGATATGCAAAATCAATGACCCGTTATGTTTACGCTTTCCTCGTTAACAGTCGTATACGTACTAAATCACTTTTGGTAACCGAGCAGCTGTAAAACTCACCAGGTGAAATAATTAGTTCATTGAAACTTCAATGAAGCTTCAGAGCGGAGGCTTAATGAAAGCACTCTACACAAAACCATTCGCAGAAACCAGCCTTTCCTGCATCTAGATAATCTCTCCGTAAGTACCGGTAACTGTGTAGAGCATGGCCCACGTTTTGTGCTATTCCACTCGCGAACAGAGCGAGAGATATAGTACCCTCTCATACCCGCTCTAACCTTTCATGATCTTCTGATGGTCCCTATGTGAGATATACGATGGACGCTGCAAGTTGCGTCGCCTTTTTCTCCTAATGTCGATTATTTAAATTTACCCAACAGGTTTTCGTGAGAAAAATGTTACATTTTTTCCGAGGATTTCCTTTCAAGTTGCCCGAACTTACCTGTTACATTTTCATGTGGGCTGTACTGCCTTGTTACCATTCTGACAGAGTACCTCTGTCTTTGTTAGACGTGTTCTACCGTGTTTGCCCAGTGTAGGCTCTGACGTTTGGAACAGGACTCCAGAAATGGTCATCCTATCGTCTTGTAATCGATTACTTTTACAGATGTAACGCACGTTCCCAGAAATCTCCCCGTAAACTATAAGTCTTCCATCTGCTTCATCACTACTGATTCCACAAGTTAGAAGGGGGCGGGGGGGGGGGGGAAGGGGTGGCAGTGAAAAAACTTCACACTCTCATTCGGAAGGATAGCTGTTCAAACCGCTTCTGGCCATTCCGGTTCAGGTTTCTTATGGTTTCCCTATCCGGCTTTTTTTCTGAAGTTATGCTCCGGATCTAATAACATCGTCAGCGGTGGGGAGTGAAGCTAATGATCCTTTTCTCATTTGATATCGCTTCAGCTTATTACACCAAAACGACCTTTTGAAAGATGGCACGGCTGACTGGCTCGATGACCAAGTGCCAGATCAACAATCTGAAGCTCCGTTATTCGATCCTCAGTCTAGGGTGCCCTACATTTTTTTCCGTTACCTTTCGCTTGCTTCACCTTCGGTAATGAAAAGAGTTAAGTAGCACCGTGGCTTGGAGTCCACGCTATACCAGGTCTCCCTATAACTGGTTGGTTAGGGAAGCTAAGGGCATATCACCTCCAGTAGGCGTGAGGATAGTAAATCACGAAACCGTCCAAACCAGTTTCGCTCATTTGAAATGGGTGACTTGTCTCAATACGTTAATAATCAGTAAAACTATGCGGCTCTTTCACTTCAGTATGTCTATTAACTTAGATTTATCGGTGTTTAAAGAGAACTAACCTTCAAACTACAAAGCAGAAATACTGAGTAGTTCCGTTATTCATTATGACTATACACCGATGATATTTAGAACAGTGAGTATTGCGCCTGGTAAATCATTTACTTTTGTGGGAACGCTGACTGCCTTATTGATCTAAAGTGGACTCCACCGTTTTGTGCTGTTGTTGGAAATTCGTTATCGTTGTTCGTAGCCAGTCAGGTGATAGTATACGGCTGCCAATGCGAATCGCTCAATCTTATAATACTGGCTGTCACAAATCTATGTTTTTGCGAATATTTTCGCTATCTACGAGGTTGTGGTTAGTTTGGGACCTAATGATGCAGCTTAATGAAATTTATAATCTCTTTAGCACAAATATTTAGCTGTTCTTTTTTTTTTCAAATTTGTCATGATTTCTGAGATTGTGGTTAGGCTGGATCTAACAACGCAGCTTAAATTGCTGCGAGTTAAATAAAATACCAAGTAACTTCATTTACAAATCACAGGAAATTACGAACGAGCAATGTGACTGGTTACCCACATACGATTCATGATTCGTCGTGTTCACTTCCTCTCAGTCATCACGCCAACCATTCATTACCAACAACAGCAGACAACGGAAAAGCCGTGGGCAACGTGAGTGCACTTGTACCCCTTACTGTTCTTTCTTGAGTCACGCCAGCTATTACTTCCGTTTCTCTACTTTCTCACTTCAGTACAACGAACTGTTCTTTAACATTAAAAAAAATTAACACATCTCGGTACATTATAGGATTTAGTTATCAACCCTTACTTTTCTGTTCACTGGTGACACTAAAGTTGGATTGAAAACAGAAAGATTGAACATTCCTTCGAGGACGGGGTCATTAGCGACGAAGCACAAATTCAGAATGAACAGAGACTGAGGAGGAAAGCGGCCATGCCCTAGTCAAGGGAACGGCCTGTCATTTGCCTCAAGAGATTCAGTGAAGCCGGCCGCGGTGGCCGTGCTGTTCTGGCGCTGCAGTCCGGAACCGCGGGACTGCTACGGTCGCAGGTTCGAATCCTGCCTCGGGCATGGGTGTGTGTGATGTCCTTAGGTTAGTTAGGTTTAAGTAGTTATAAGTTATAGGGGACTTATGATCTAAGATGTTGAGTCCGATAGTGCTCAGAGCCATTTGAACCTTTTTTTTTTTTTTTTGAACCTAGAGAAAACCCTGAATATGGATGTCCAGGCGGGACTTAGAACCGCCGTCCTCCCGAATACTAGATTTTGAGTGAAGTTGGTGTTTGAAAGTTTTTCCTAAATCATTACTCTGCCAAGATACAATCATGTTCAGAAGAAACAGAACGCCTTGAACGACTAGAGGTTGTTGTTGTTGTGGTCTTCAGTCCTGAGACTGGTTTGATGCAGTTCTCAGGATCTTCATATTCGCGGGACACGTACGTTAGTAAGTTCTGCAGAAATGATTAGCACTTCAGTCACCTCTATTCTGCATGTGTCCTGTTGCCTAGTAGGCACAGAATCAGCCATGGGCTCTGATAACCTGTTATATGCGTGATGGCATCGATGCGCATAAGGCGTGAATGACGCGCTGTTGTATAGCCGTTCACGCTGAATTCCCCTGGTTCCAAAGTTCATCTGCAGTGTTTGGCAAAAGGCCCGCTGCACCCTTCGTTTTGTATGTAGGCTCTTTAGGTTTTTATATTGGTAACGCCACGTAGCGCTCTGTATGAAAATCACTGGCTGTGCTGTGTGCAGTCTGTGGCTGGGTGGCATTGTTGGACTTTGCCATTGTAGTGTTGGGCAGTTGGCTGTTAACAGCGCGTAGCGTTGCGCAGTTGGAGGTGAGCCGCCAGCAGTGGTGGATGTGGGGAGAGAAATGGCGGAGTTTTGAAATTTGTATGACTGGATGTCATGAACTACTATATATATAATGACTTTTGAACTCTATTAAGGTAAATACATTGTTTGTTCTCTATCAAAATCTTTCATTTGCTAACTATGCCTATCAGTAGTTAGTGCCTTCAGTAGTTTGAATCTTTTATTTAGCTGGCAGTAGTGGCGCTCGCTGTATTGCAGTAGTTCGAGTAACGAAGATTTTTGTGAGGTAAGTGATTTGTGAAAGGTATAGGTTAATGTTAGTCACGGCCATTCTTTTGAAGGGATTTTTGAAAGTCAGATCGCGTTGCGCTAAAAATACTGTGTGTCAGTTTAAGCACAGTCATGCATAATTTTTCTAAGGGGACGTTTCAGTTTCACCATATCCTGCACATTCTCGGCTGGCGACAAGTCTGGTGGTCCGGGGACCATGGCAAAAGGCTAACATCTTGTGACACCAAGAAGGTATGTGTTCATGCTGCAACATGTGGTCGTGCATTGTCATTCTGAAAAATGGCATCTGGGGTGTGGCAGAAAGGGAATGGCTACGGATCGCAGGATGTCATTCACGCAGGTCACACTGATCACTGTGACCTGGACACGCACAGACTGTGATCTGTGGTTGTACCCAATGGCACATCACACTACAAGACCTTGAGTTTGCGCTGTATGTCTTGTGCGAACGCAGTCATTGTGATGCTGTTTCCCGTCTGTGGCGAACCAAAATGCTACCATCATTCTTCCGAAAACACTATCTGATGTCATTCCTGTCGCCAGAGACGTCGTTCCACACACACCTTTGCCGTCTACCATGTTTCTGCACATTCGTCAAAAGTAGGCGGAGAAGTGGACGACGCGCGCGTACCCCATGCCTTAATAAACGGCGGCGGACTGTCAGCCTTGACAGTGTACGATGGGTTCCACTGTTGCGCAAGAGCCGAGGAGGACGCAGAGAGAGAGAATACTGTATTTATTATGCTTATGCCAAGAAGGACAAAGATTATACTCTAGGCTAGAACATCACATATAGTCTTTGTTTATACGTTATCACTTTTCTCAACACAAATTTAATTAAATAAATAATTTTAATAACATTATGAGGAAACACCACAGTACGACAAATAGACGAGGGATCAGCAACAACGAAAGCGCAATATGTGCACTACTGCCAATCAGTCACATTGGAAAAGTAATGAACAGATTGGTGCAGATGACGGTCTTGTGCATTTCAAAAGGAAGCGGGATCGCAGCTTCAGAATAGAAGAAGGCAGTAATAGGGACAAATAATTTCACTGGAGAATGGCTTCAAATTCTCGGTTATTCTCTCTGAAATTAACGGAAAAATGGGTGTGATTCCCGGATTCACATGTTGTGAGGTAATAGGAATTTATATGTTATAGTAATCTCTTAGACAGAAAAACACCGTTTTGCTTCTCGTATTCTTAGATCTCAAACAGGGTTCTGCTGAAGCCAGTTTTGGATCTCCAGTTGTTGTAAACTGTGCGCAGTAACCAAATTTTGATTCATACAGCAAGTAGTCAGCTTTCTAGCTAATAAGTCACTGAAGTGTCTTGCATTTTTTCTCTCTCTCTCGTGTATGTGATTAAATTAATAACATGCAAAAGTATTCAGCGTAGAAGGTTTTGGGCGTAGTAACTGTACGCTAAACTTAATAATAAATGTTTGCTATTGTACTCTCTTTAAATTAAAAGTGCTACAATAATCCAGGGAATATTGTTTATTCCTACTTGCACGCATTTGGAAGCATAGCTGTATTATTAAAACTTCCAAAATTTTAGTATTAAATCTTCATTGAAATTCGTTGTAAAGCGCACATACTGGCATTTTCGATAGAGTATACACAGTTAAAGCGTATAAACAACTGAAACACAAAAAAATTCGAACTTATGAAATTTACTACTGAGCACATGTGGAGAGTGTTTACTGCCTTTTACTGCTGAATCATACGTTGCTGCCTGCAATGTTATAATTTTCATTTCTGTCTTACCTCTGCTCTTGTTAACTGATTAAATTACATATAACGTTTTGTGATATTTTCGCTTCATAAGTGCAACATAAAAATTACTTTGTAAGCAAAATATTACTTCAAAATCACCACACAAGGAGAGAGTTGTATTTTAAAAGGTTTATATCAGATTCTTTGTATGTGGGGACAGTCCAAAAGATGTGTCAAGTTGATATAATGTCTATCAGACTGAAATTAATTTTCACATCATCAAACACTTCTTACTGCAACAGATTATTGTATTTATTAGTTGTGTGTATATACTGTGTCCAGATAGGTTACACCGCGTGAACACAGTTACGAAATGCAGAGGGACTTGCAGATAACCAGCGCCAGACTCAAAGACCAGCAGCATTCTAGAGATAGATAAATGTAATGGCGTAAATTGGTGAAAAGGTTTGCTGTCGTTTGATATCACCACTGGCATCGCTCAAAACCCTGAAGTATTTAGGAGTTTCTGTTCGGAACTATTCAAGGTGGTAAGACCCTACAAACCAAGCTGTGGAGTTGACGTATGGAAGACACAGATTTATTGCAAAAATCCTATGGAAATGTTACACATGAAAGAGATCGTTTTCCTAACGCTCATTCGTTCAAATTATGACGTTATTCGTCAGTCAGTGACTCATTCCAAGTTGGATTAATGGAGGAGATGGAAAAAAGATTCAAATAAGAACCGCACACTCCATCACCAATGAAGGGAGTTACGCGGATATGTTGCAAACTTGTATGATGAAGAGCTTTAAATACTAAAAATGCTTTGCCCAGTTTAGACCCCAAACCAAGAATCTTACTGCTTCCTCCAACATTACATTTCTGGTATTGACTATGACATTAACATTTCACAAGCTTAGCAAATGTAGGCATCGCCTGCAGGGGACGTATCTATCATTAGGAATTAATGAACACACAAAATCTGCCATAGGTGCATGTTATTTGATTTTTTTTCGGTTGGTTTCGCTCGGCGTTTGTAAAGAATTGTGAGGCTTTCGTTGCCCTGGTTGCAGCACGCTGCAGGATACAAGTACTTTTCGTCTCCAACGGACCAAGCGAAGTGGCGCAGTGGTTAGCACACTGGACACGCATTCGGAAGAAAGACGGCTCCAATCCACGTCTGGCTATCCTGGTCTAGGTTTCCTGTGATGTATCTACGTTGAAAGAACACGGCCAAATTCATTCCCCATCATTGAAACAATGCGAGCTTGTGTTCAAGCTCTAATGATCTCGATGTCGACGAGGCGTTAAAATCTAATCTTCCTTCCTCCACTCCTATCGTCACGAAATGGTTTTAAGTGTCAATTAAGACTTGCGAGATCCGCGCTTTTTACAAAGGTCCATCTAAAGTCTTTCTTCCCGTTCGCTGGGTATAGCGGTTATTACTGAAACGACTGATTTTCCATTATATCGGTTTTTTTCAACGCCATTTTAACAGTATGGTAACACCAATAAAAAAAACAATTTCTGAAATAAAATATTCTAAGTTTTCTATTCCTGTTATTTCCAGTAATAAACCCGCTTTCAAGATACATAGAACTAAAATATTTAAAAAAACTTAATCCGTCAACAATTCGCTGCTTTTTTCGAAAAGTGATAAGTGGTTTACTGCTACAAACAATCACCATTATTCTCCTACTGCTTTTAATTTTTTGAAAGTCTGCTCGAAAATAATGTTGCTCTTGGGGATCATACCAGTATTTTATTTTTGTATCATGAACAGTCAACGCTAAAGACTGAAAACTGCATACTTCGACCTCAGTTTTCAGCTGAAGTACTCTATCTCTCTTATTAATTTTTTCATTTTCAAGAGCTAAAAGCAGATTAAGGCATGTTACATAAGCACAGTCAGCAGATCAGCTTCTTTTTATTTTTATTGTTAACTACAGATGAAATGCTAAGTTTTACGTTTTGTCGTTATATTATGTCGCACCGTTGTTATGGCCCCTCCCGTTTTTAATCTTATAAAGCAAATGGAGCATTTCACTTCCCTGATACTACATTTCGTGAAATACTTCCAAACTAGATAGTGTCATTCTGTATGCCCGACGGTGAGAATTAGAAACTAATAGTCTGGCTTTAGCTGTCGCAGCGGTCGCACGCTCCTCAAGTTTGCTCCGTGAACGTTCAGTGTTTACGCCAGTGTTTACGTTTTTCGTGATCGTTTATTGGCGTTTTGCATGCGAATTAAGCGTTATCAATTGAGCATTTGGTCTTCGTTCGTGTCGTCTTTCTACGTAGTGCCGTTGGGATTTCGGCGTTGTCCGAGATTTCTTCGCTGCAGAACACCATGGCAAACTCCGTGAGAAAAAACACCGTGATTTTCACCTTCGACAAGTACACCCGTCGAGTACAGCCCTCTGCACTGGAAATACACGACTGGATTACCGAGGTAATTGACCTTCATTCTGAATCTGTTCATACAATGCAGCTGGACTCTGATGAATAGTGCATTTTTGTAAAGTTTAACGATTCCGTGAGTGTAGACCGCTTTCTGGCAAAATTTGGTTATGAAACGGAATTTATTCACCATGATGGTACTAAAAGTACTGTAAAACTCCGGAATTCCGAGTCTGTAATTAGGAATGTTAGGGTTTTGAATATTCCCGTAGAAGTAGGCTTGGCTCTGAGCACTATGGGACTTAACAGCTGTGGTCATCAGTCCCCTAGAACTTAGAACTACTTAAACCTGACTAACCTAAGGACATCACACACATCCATGCCCGACGCAGGATTCGAACCTGCGGCCGTAACAGTCGCGCGGTTCCGGATTGCGCGCCTAGAACCGCGAGACCACCGCGGCCGGCCCCATAGAAGTAGACAACTCGAAAATTAAAGATGTCCTTTCAAAGTATGGGGTTGTCAGGCAAATAGTCAACGAAAGGTGGGCTTCGCATTTCAAGCTGCAGTGCTTTAACGGCATTCGCTACGTGGAGATGGAAGTGAAGGCAAACATTTCCTCCCACATCTTTGTTGACGGGCACAAGGCGCATGTTATGTACTCAGGGCAAACCCCTACATGTCATGTATGTAACGAATCTGGTCACCTCCGTCAGGACTGCCCTCGCCGTGTATTTGTGCTAAAAAATAACCTTACGCAACGCCGAAAATTAACACTCAACGATTTGTTGCCAGCCAGTAATACAACAGAGCCGGCGGCTGTCGTGGAATCTGTTACTACCTCTGAAAATGTTGCATTTAATGTTAATGACTCTCCGTCTTTAAAACCTGCATTAACTGCTGAAATTCAGTCCCGTGACAGCGAGATTGCCACTAAGAAGCGTCCTCTAGAGGACACTGAAAAAAATGTTGATGAGGACTCTTCCTGTGAAACACCTGTTGCCAGGAAACCGAAGCCCAGTCCTGAAGATCTGTTGGAAGTGGAAAAAGGAGATGAAATGCAGGTCGATGTGGCTCCCACTTCCGCACAAGGGCTTATACCGCCACGAACAGATAGTGACGCAGCTGGTAGTGACCTTTCACGGAAATGTGACCGCATCAAGTGCACAGCCCATACAGTGCGAACAGTACGAGGAAATACCAAGTAAACAACCTGCTGACTCCGAAGCGCAACGCCGCGCCGAAGGAGGAAATAAACAAGCATCACCGCCTCGCCAGCAAGACAACTCAACAGACACCACGCCGGAACCAAATATTGACGACTCGCAAGCCACCGCCGTTGCGCCCGACGGCCACCGTCGGCGGCTGCGACCGAAACCAGGTCTTGCTGTCACGCGTCATCAAGCGAAAGCCACAGCAGAGACGAAAGACATCAAGAAAAAGAATATTAAATATGAAGTCATCAGGGCCAATACTGAAGAGGAGAAAGAAGAGGGCCACAGTGACTTATAGCAGTGCATTGTCAGGATTTCAGGATACTTTCCTTCTCAAGCTCTTTGTTTAAAAGCAGTGAAAATTTTTCTAGGAACTTAGTACATGTAATGGGCACACAGCTTGTAGAGAAGCACGTTGCTGCTATAATCATACCGATCGTCATCCCAAATAGCTTCTTTTGGTATGTGTGTGATGCAAGCTTATAGTTTATGAAATTGTAAATGTTTCTACGAAAGCCAATATCGGTACAGCCATTCTTATTAGGGAAGGCATTCCGGTGACTGAAATTGAACGACTAGAATCAGGAAGAGCCATAGGCATAAAAATTTTCGATGTGTAAGTGATCTACACCTTAAGGATGTGTGGGAACTTCAGCACCCGACGTCAGTCGGGTTCACGCATATAACCAGCCACTCCCGCAGCAGACTAGATAGATTTTACGTGTCACCAAATTTGCAAAATTATTTATTAAACGTTGAAACTATTCCCGTGTATTTTAGCGATCACATTACACTTTAAACTTGCTTTAATTTAAGTGTACAACCAACCCGTCGATTCAGAGGCCAATGGAATTTAAATATCTCTGTTTTAACTGACGAAGAACTGGAACAGGAAATAAGAGTAGCGTGGACTATGTGCCTCCGCACAGTAGACAAGCACCCAACAATCATTGACTGGTGGACTATGAGGGCTAAACCGAGGCTGCGGAAAGTTGTCATGCAGTTTAGTGCAGCGAGGCACAGGGAGTTGAGGAATAAAATTGAGTTTTATTATAAAATTTTAAGAGACTTATATGAACAAGCCCATGATGACGTAATTCGTCTGAATGATATCAAAAAAATAAAAGCCAATTTATTAAGCATTAAACGGCAACAGATGGAGGGCCTAAAAATTAAATCGAAAGCCACATCAGTCGTGGCAGATGAAACAGCTTTTCTGTATCACTTGGTGCGGCATGCTAAAAACAGACGTCAAACTTTTATTGATGAAGTCCAGGCGCATACTGGTACGAGGCTCACATGCCAGAAAGAAATACTGGACGAAGTCCACAGGTACTATGAAACCTTATATTCACCTGCCACAGTGGAAGATGCAGCTCTCGAGGACTTTCTCACTATTTTAGGTCCACAATTGTCGGGAACAGACATCCTGTCACCTATTACTAAAGATGAAGTGCATGAGGCAGTGCGTAACTCACCTCTCAACAAATCTCCGGGACTTGATGGCCTCCCTGTGGAGTTTTATGCCCGCTCCTGGTCTACAATTGGGGACGAGATCACTTCCATGGCAAATGAGGTCCTGAACGGAAAAACGGTCCCTGCAGAGTTTAAGGAATGTAAAATAGTATTGATTCCTAAGAGTAAAGGCAAAACCAACTTAAACAATTTTCGGCTTCTTTCGCTACTAAATTCTGATTACAAAAAAATTTTGCGTATTATCAACAAAAGACTCTCTGCCTTTTCCAACAAAATATTGAGTCATCATCAATCTTGTTCTCCGACCAGAACGATATTCGATAGTCTATCTGCATTCAGAGACGTCATTGCAATTACCTCAGTGACAAGTATAAAATGTGCTTCAATCTTTATAGATTTCAACAAAGCTTTTGACCGCGTTAGTCATAGATACCTCTTTACGACGCTGTCAAGAATGGCTTTCCACCCGCAGATTGTCAACATGCTAAGAAATATTGCAACAGGTATAAATGCGAAAATAGCAATCAATGGCCAAACATCTAAACCCATACAGATAAGGCGAGGGGTTCCACAGGGCAGTCCCTTATCTATGTTTTTATTTTCCGTATCTTTAGAGCCCTTCCTCCGCACTGTCCACGCAAGATTAACAGGCATAACATTGAGTGGTGAGAAAACTGTCATACGAGCTTATGCTGATGACGTGGGCGTTGTAATAAGGAATAAGGAGGAGACAGCTACACTGGAAAGAGAAATCCAAAGGTATTGTCTAGCGTCGGGAGCGACAACAAATGAAAACAAAAGTAAAATATTGAATCTACGGGGCCTAGATCACTTCCGACTGTCATGGGCAAAACAAGACAACAAACATAAAACTTTGGGAATAACCTTAATGGCATGTCCGATGAGGATGGCTGCTTTTAACTGGACGGAGACTAGGAGGAAAGTTCATGGTGCTGTAATGGAGAACATCCATCGAACTATGGATCTGGTGCAAAAAGTCAGATTCATCAACCCCTGCGTTTTGTCTAAAGCGTATTTCACTGCGCAGGTATTTCCAATCCCTAAACTAGTAGCGAAAGGGATCATGTCCACTGTTACCAATTATTTATGGCGAGGAGACATATTCAGGGTTGGTGCGACTACCGTTATACTGGATGTCAGAAACGGGGGCCTCGGTTTGGTGGATATTCGCAATAAAGCGTCTGCTCTGTTCCTCAAACGGACTTTCCATATACTCAGAGAACTTCCACAATGTATAACCGCAAAGCGCTTTGAGGCTGTGACACCCCATAGCCTGCAAGCACCGATTGATGTGCGAAGGATTAATGCCCGTCTGCAGTATGTGAGGAACTTTTTCCTCGAAGCAAGTTATCATAGTGACGAAATCAGAAGCAACACATGTATCACAGCGCGCGACATCATACTTGAAAGGAAGTTAAATGAGGGCAGAAACAAAATTGAAACGAAATTCCCAAATTGTGACTGGAAAGCTGTATGGCGGAACATCAATTATGCCGGGCTATCTACAGACGCTATTTCCGCATGGTAGAAAACAGTTAACAATGTCATCAGCACCAACGGGAGACTATATGGGATCCGTTTAAATCAGACACACCTTTGTGGAAAATGCAGTCTGATGGATATACTCATCCACAGATTCACCTGTGGTGGCAATGTGCATAACTGGAATTGAATCAGGCAACAAATCGCCTTTCTCACCAGATCCTCTACGGAATATATAACGCCATCGCTCCTCCTGAGACCAGACATGACATACTTTCCGAAATTAAAAACCAACGCCATTAGCTGGTTACTGGGAAAATATGTTAGTTATGTCATCTACAAACTTGGGTCGGACAACGAGATAGAATTTCGCGTTTACATGAAGTGTGAATATGCAAAAATCAGCACGTATCGCAACCACAAGAAGCATTACGGCAACATGCTGAAGATCATTTGTGAAAGAATGGGTGTTGGTTAAATATGTGGAACCTATACAACACCTTGAACGAGAACGAACAAAAGAAAATTAAATGTCACTTGGTTTCTTATTATTATTTACTATTACCTTGCTTCCGGAACTTTTATGTTACACGAAATTTTTTTTTTTTTCGAAACATTTTGTTCAGACTTATTCGTGTTCGACTTCCAAAGTATTTGTGTGATTCAAGAAGAATTGTTAAGTTTTTATCACTGTTCCGTTTCTACTCAGAGAAGAGGTCTCTTTGTCTTTCTTACATCGGAGAATGGGAATTTTGTGTTAAGATTTCTGCACACTTAGTGCTATGACCCAACAGGGGACATGAAAAAAGGGGTGGGAGGGGTTTGGGCCTCGACGCACTGGCAGTACCGTGAAGAGACCCCACTGCTAGTGCGGCGTGTACCACGCCCTGACCATCCTAAAAATTAAAAATAAAAATAAAAAAGAAATAAATTACAAATGAAATAAAGTGGTTAAGAAAATTGGATTGCTGGGAAAAGAGGATGGATAGAGCGCCTGAAAAAAAAAATATTGGTAGAGCACTTACCCGCGAAAGGCAAAGGTCCCGAGTTCGAGTCTCGATCCGGCACACAGTAAAAAAAAAGATGGTAGAGCACTTGCCCGCGAAAGGCAAAGGTCCCGAGTTCGAGTCTCAGTCGGGCACACAGTTTTAATGTTTTAATCTGCCAGGAAGTTTCACATACATTATTGTCTCAGCAATGTACACCAATTCTCATGGCCTGTGTTAGTTGCTCGCTTCTGTCAGCATTATTATTAAAACAGCACTAATCGCCTTTCCCTATTTTCTACCTTTACGCAATATTTCAAAGCAATGCAGATTTTACGAATAAAAACTATTCATTCCTTAAAAAGTTTATTTACAAACGAACCACTTTAGCACTGCAGCTATAGCTAATTGATATCTCGTTCCTTTGCCCTATTGTTAGTAAACAATAAAAATGTCTGTCATAACCGAGAGCAAACAAATACTGAAAAATACCGGTTAATAAGAATTAAAATACTAATGGTTTTAATTGGTCGGTCATTCCCATCCCTACCGCATACCATCAGCGAATGGAATCGGAAGGCCTGTATAGTGCCTTGCGGTATACGTAGGTAAATGTAGAACAGAAATCGTAAGATACTCAAAGTAGTATTTAGAGCTAACCCTTCAGAGAATGAGTCATAGCTATACACAGACGTCGCTACGCTGCCCCTGGACTCCTGTGTCTACACACACGTGCACTAATAGAAAAGTTTGCTTAGTTACGACTCCAAACCAGTGTAAGCCCGGAGGCCCCCGGCAAGAAACAAGAGCCTGTCCCTGCTTAAGGAGAAATTCTGCCGAGCCGGCCACGATCCGTTTCACAATAGCCGGCTGCACGTAATTGTTGGCGCGGCCCGGTGTTTGTCAACACGCGCCAAGTGGTCCAGCCGCTGGAGGGGTGAGTCACCGCGGTGAAAGCAGGGGCTGCCCACCCCCACCACACCCCCGCGCGGCGGCCGCCTCAGCCGGCGACGCCGCGTTGCCCAACGCGGCGCGCTACTTTCCACAGCTCATTCTCCCGATCCGCTCTGTTAGCCTCGTGCGTTAAGAGCGCTCTCATATCTCCCATCTGTGATCTGGGAGGTTCCAGGCGACACCGACAGGCTGTCCAGCCACAGCGTTGGTTCCGACAGCCGTCTGGGCTGGGACTGTGACGGAGGTGGTTTTATCAGAACCGAGGTCGGAGTAAAAGGCTGCGCAATTGTCGCAGTCGGAGGTAGAATTGGTGTTTACGTAATTACCATCTACATGAATAAAAATGTTTGTGTTCGTTCGCTCAAAATCGTGTATCTCCTACAGTTCATCACCGATTGCTTTGAAATTTTGATACAACGCTGCATTTGAATATATCCATTTTTTTAACATTGTAATCCGTAGATAAAAGTGAAATAGAGAAAGGGGAAACATTATTATCAAAAATCTCGGAAAATTATTGATCGATTTAATTGGAATTTTTACTCTGTATTGTAACAAACTTTTGGACTTTAACGTTGTCAGCAAACAGGAAAGTTTTATTTGTGGCTTATCCGTTACAAGAAGCAAGGCTCAGTGTCAGCGAGAGGGAGAAAATGATATGGACAGAGCGGTGAGAGGAAATGGAGGTAGAAAGCGGAAATGAAAAATGTGGAGAGAGCAGGAGACAAGAGAGGGGGGGGGGGAAGAAGATGAACATAGAAATGGGGGGAGGAAGTAACGGACCAGGAGAGAGATGGGGCAGGAGAAGATGAGGAGAGAGGGAGGTGGAAATGAGAGAGAAAGGGGAGATGATGGTTCAAATGGCTCTGAGCACTATGGGACTTAACTACTGAGGTCATCAGTCCCCGAGAACTTAGAACTACTTAAACCTAACTAACCTAAGGACATCACACATATCCATGCCCGAGGCAGGATTCGAACCTGCGACCGTAGCGGTCACGCGGTTCCAAACTGACGCGCTTAGAACCGCACGGCCACACCGGCCAGCCAAGGGGAGATGAGGTTGAGGTGATGAACAGAGAGAGGGGGAGACAGAGGGTGCAGGAGGAGATGGAGAGAGATATGGGTGGAGAAGACGGACAGAGAGAGGGAGAAGGAAGTAACTTACAGAGAGGGGGGAAAGGAGGAGGAGATGTGCAAAGAAAGGGGGAGAAAGAGATGGATAGAGACAGGAGGGGCGATGAGATTACGACGTTCATAGTAGAAACGTGTGTTATCCCTTTTCTTTCTTTTCCATTTAATCACAAAGAGCCACAACAATGTGTGGCTCGGAATAACTAGTATCTGAATAAAGGGTATTGCGTAACTTTCCCATTTTATTTTATTTCCATAACTAAATTAATTTTATTGTAAATTACTAACTAGATAAGAAATAACGGTTACTAGATATAAAGGAAATTAAATAAATCAAACGAGACAATTATAAAAGCGCAAGTTATATTTAATAAATAGCAATTTTGTGGCTTTGCATCCTATTACTGCATTTCTTAGGAGGCCTCATATTAACCCACGTCCGCCGAAGTTTGTTCATTTGCCAAAGGAAACAAGCGAACGAGAAAATTACTGTCGTGCGATGGGATGAAATATAGCAGAATCCTCCGCCCAGGGACGGCGTGTTGTGCTGTACTCATCATCATCCTTATCGTCCTCATCGACTGCAGGTCTCCGAAGAGGCGTCAAATTGAAAGACCAGCACCCGGAGAACAGCCTGGCCGGCGGGGGGCCCTAGCCATACGATTAAATAAATAAATAAATAAAATAGCAGAATGTGTTCATTAGTAAACGATACAGGAGGATGGACAAAAATTGTGGCACAGTTTGACTCAAAGAAGGAATCGGTTGATAAGACGCACAATGAGTGATCAAGGAATCGTCTGTGTGGTACTAGATGGAAGTGTGGTGTGTAGCCGGCCGCTGTGGACGAGCGGTTCTAGGTAATTCAGTCTGGAATCGCGCTGCTGCTACGGTCGCAGGTTCGAGTCCTGCCTCGGGCATGGATGTGAGTGATGTCCTTAGGTTAGTTAGGTTTAAGTAGTTCTTAGTCTATGCAACTGATGACCTCAGATGTTAAGTCCATAGTGCTTAGATCCATTTGAACCATTTGTGGTGTGTAAAAATAGTAGAGGGAGACCAAGAGCTGAACGTAATAAGTATGTTCAAATGGATGTAGGTTACAGTAATTATTCGGAGATGAGGAGCCTACACAGGATAGAGTCGCGTGAAGAGATGCATCACAATAGTCTTCGGACAGAAGACCACAACAACAAAACAGGTTATTTTGTTTGAGGTCAGAATATGTTCTAGTGTTCAAATACTAACACACGTGACTGATACAGGGCGGTGGTTCAGTGCTCAAATCTACCTTCTTATAAATGGATCTGTGTTCCTTACCAATCACAGGAAAAGTGTCTCTTTTTAAGAAATCTGCGTTAGTTTATGATAGTCGTGGGTTCTTAGAGGGTTTTTGACGCTTTAATCTACTTTTCAGCACCACTGTTACTGATTACTATATCACTCATTTTTAACATTGAAAGGCTATTGAATGATGACAACATTTCTTGAGCTTCATTTGTAAAGGAAAATTCTAAAACAGATCTCAGTATTTCGGTATTATTCTGCTATCTTGTATTTCGGTTTCTGGTTCGTCAATATATGCCCATGAATTCACGTCCAGCACTTCGCTGTTTCTTTTATTTCTTATAGCGGCTGTAAAGTCGATACTGGTTACCAGTTTAAATTAATTGAAAAGCGTATACTGTTTCGGAAGGAATTTTTCTGTATTTTACAAGTTTTGAAGTTAAAATTTTTCTTATGTGTTGTGAGGTGTTTAAACTCTCTTCCAATTGCTAAGGCGTGGTAGAGAAATATACTTTCTAGGGAAGGGAGGTTTTGACTGAAGTTGTCGAGTTCTACTGCATGTGAGTCTGGTTGTCGACAAAAGGATCCAACAACAGTTTTATCCCGTTGCTTATTGCCATTCGTGTCCAAAACATTGTGCATGTAGACTTATTTAATATACTGATTGATTTAAGATTTGTATCAACTGCAACGAGGACATATATTGCCACAAGTTTTTAATAGTGTTTCAAACTCTAGCGCATGCCATGAATGTGCGTTCAATAAAATGAAGTTCGCCGTTCCTCTCAATGAAAGAGCAACAGTTATTACTTTCAACAACCAGAGAAAATTTTAAACTTGTCGTTTGTGGCAAGGTGGTTCAAACTCATAACATCAGAACACCTAAAATTGGAGCCGCCTTATTTCGTTCTTGTGGTTGCTGGCTGCGATGCTTGCTAATTTCTCTGCATAGCAGCAGTTCTAAACTATGTTATAGCATTATGCCCTACACATAAAGGCACGACGTTTCTGCTATCTTGCATCACGATCTAGGACTCAAAGAAACTGGTTCGCCTTTGTCTGTCTGTTGTGTGGGAACCCTCTGAAGATTGCTGATGACTCATTGTGGTGACTCCTACAGAAAATGGGGTAATGCCGGTGTCTATAACTCACGACCCACGCTCTGTGGGAATAACAAGCTTGTCACAACCGTTAAGTGGGAATAATGTGTACGGTAAAATCAGATAAGAGTCAGGAGAGCCACCCAGTTGTTCGCGCCCTTCAGCTGGCGAAGGTTCGAGTGGTAGATGAGCTTCCTCCATCGCAGTACCATTGTTTAGATAGCTACAGCAATATTCCTCCATGGATATGACTGTGTAGGAATTCTCATTATCATGCCAATTAACTGTACTGACATATCATTGCTCCTTCCATTAATAAGGGGTCGCAGTCAGCTGAATGTTTCGACCTACAGGTAACGAAGTCAGACATCTTCTTTGACGTGGATTCTTGATGACTTTAGTTGTTGGTGACTTTACTGGGATGTTCACTATTACTTTTTGCATAGTCTAGACTTGAATCCACGCTGCAGCTGATACTCCTCGAACTACTACTTACATATTGTCGGTTGGAATAGTGGCCGATACATTAGACAATTTTTATTTGATTTAGTCTACACATACAACTGCATTTTGTCAAATAACTGACGGCTTAGGTAGTAAATACTATCGTCAGCGCACAAATAAAATGCTCTTCAGGACATATTTGTGAAATATTTGTATTCGTGGTAGTAAAGTATGGTGTGAAGTGCAATCTTAAAATGTAGGCAGGCTCTTACGCAAGTGAGTACGCAATTTTGATAAGTGTGAGCCAGAGGCACATTAACCTAGTTTGCATAGGTTAACACAAATCTACGTGCACTAGCTCGTGAACTGACTTGGCTTTAGGGTAAATTATTAAAAAGAATCTTTCTTGTTTGTCCTCTAATAAAATTACATGTGGGATTTTAGCTGCTCCCTTATATGAAATGGCTTGTGCCATACCTTTGCGTAGTGCAGTTACAGCTTAAGAATGCAGACGACCTAGTCTTTTAAGGACTGTGTTGCATTGTAAAAAAAAGGGGTATAAATGGAAAAATGAAACAAAAACCACACACAAAAACACACACACTCACGGCCCCCCCCCTCCCACACACACACACATGTACACACACAATATTGTGTATGTTCTGTTGGATTTATTTATGTACGTAACCAGTTTTCGACTTGCTAATTCATCATCAGATTTTACCTGACTGTCATAGTCAACGAAGTTACACTATCTGAACATTGGTAAAGATTGGCTTATTCGAGTAGAGTAAGCCACGAACAAAGAGTAAATGTCATCTTTGACAGTACAGTGGCAATCCAATTAAACATTTAAAAGTTGAACAGTAAATAAATAAAAAGAGAGCAAACCAGGAAAATTATGATTACTAAACTCGAAAAATAGTACTTTCATAACAATTTAAGTTAAATTAATAGTCCCAATAAAATAAAATTAATACTTGATGCATCAATAATTTTGTGTACCGGCTATTGGCTAGTTATTGGATCTTAGCTTTGCTACTGAAAATACGTTGGACTGAGGATCTCGGACATGGCAAGAAATACTATAGTTGCAGGATTTTAGCGTTTTTGCTATGTGTGTTGAGCCGTCTTGTAGCACCGGTCCACAAACACAGCACCAACATCATCAGCATATCAGAACCAGTATTTAATATTTGCATCCAAAGATTCTTTGTTGAAAAAGTGTTGTTAAAAAGTATCCATGAATATTTCATCCAAAAGGGGACTAAAAGGGAACAGTCAGAGGGATGGAAAGATGGATTAGCCATGGGGTTCCCTCTTTATCATCTTTTTGGTTGAATATTCGTGGAAAATTTTGAACAACGATTTTTGAACGAAGAATATTTGAGTGCAACTACTAAATACTAGTTCAGATAGTAGATAATGTGCTGTGCACGTGGAAAGGCACTACAAGACAGTTCAACAGCTTTTTTCGTAAGTTAAACCTGTAAGTAGGCTGTTTAGGTTTTCTTATTGGCAACGTTACGTAGCGCTCTGTATGAAAATCACTGGCTGTGCTGTGTGCAGTCTTTGGCTAGTTAGCATTGTTGGCTGCCTTTGTAGAGTTGGGCAGCGGCAGCTGGACGTGAACAGCGCGTAGCGTTGCGCAGTTGGAGGTGAGCCGCCAGCAGTGGTGGATGTGGGGAGAGAGATGGCGGAGTTTTGAAATTTGTCATGAACTGCTATATATATTATGAATATTAAGGTAAATACATTGTTTGTTCTCTATTAATATCTTTCATTTGCTAACTATGCCTACTAGTAGTTAGTGCCTTCCGTAGTTTGAATCTGTTACTTAGCTGGCAGTAGTGGCGCTCGCTGTTTTGCTGTAGCTTGAGTAACGAAGATTTTTGCGAGGTAAGTGATTTGTGAAAGGTATAGGTTAATGTTAGTCAGGGCCATTCTTTTGTAGGGATTTTTGAAAGTCAGATTGCGTTGCGCTAAAAATATTGTGTGTGAGTTTAAGCACAGTCATGTATAAATTGTTCTAAGGGGACGTTTCAAACCGTCACCATAAAAACATTAAGTTCACAGAAGATTAACAGGAAATCCATAAACTTAGTAGATATAACCACTGACATCAGTATAAAGACACATTGTTTCAAAAGTTATAGAAAAAGTACAGCTACAGAGACAGTAATACCTTCTTGCTCACAACACCCAGTAACACATAAATATGTAGCCTTTCACTAAATTGTGCTGCCCCTCATACCTGTTCCCTTGTCCAAAGAAATTTTCAAAACAGAAATGGCATTAATAAAAATTATTGTCTCAAATAATGGCCAGAGTAACCACTTCAGCATAGCGGAAATAAAACTGAACACTATACTCCTTCACTGTGCTCCCCCTACTGTTCCTTCCTTGGCGTACTATCCCATTACGTAGGATACAAATCACAGAGTTATGCACAAACGCAGAAATCCTGCAACTATTGGACTTCCTCCTATGTGAAGGACACCTCTGCCCAATGGATTTTCAATGGTAAAACTACGACTTAACTGCTAGCAAACAGTGGGGAATACAATATTACTTGTCCCTGGTGTACCAAGTTTTATATTGGTCAGTCCGGCAGACACACAGCAACAAGGTTGGCTAAACAGAAACGCAGCTGGAGGTTGTAGAGATATGACTCCACATTTTCTGAGCACGTACTGGGTGAGGGCTACAGTCCCATGTCCTTCACTTAGCAAACAAAGGCTGTAAAACGAGTCTATTGGAGACCTTGGAAATCAGCTTTTGTTTAAGATTCTTAAAAAAAAACTGTGGTAGTGTAATACGGATCTGTGCTCCCTGTTTGCACTGTTTGTCTGTAATTTTGATTTTCGCTCAAAATCCCCGTCATGTGATTAGCTTAATTGGTACACTTGATATTTTCTAAAGACACGCTAACAAGTACAGTTTGATTGTATCGTAAATGTCATTAAAATCGAAAAGCCTTTCTCTACCATTTTACTAATACTACATTTCTCCTTATTTGAGGTACGTAGAGTATATACCCTACTTCAGTCCTTCCCTTTTTGTTACGCAATAGAAAATCTGTATACAAAGGTCCTATTTCCTTCACACGTAAATTGTCATTATTTGCAGTAAGAAATTGCAAACCTGTCACACGTTTAAACTTATTTTGTCACATGGATTTTAGACATTAGCACTGAAGCACCTGAGTCTGTGTACCATTTCGTCCGTATATCCTTATCTGGAGCCGCGTTTCAGAGGAATGTTTCGCAGTCTGTCGTTTTGGCTGAAGGTTTTATATCAGTTTTGCTCATACTGTTGCAACTTTGGTGGACGTTCATATTTGTTGCAGTTGTAGGACCTGGAAGCTTTTTTGAAAATAGTAGAGTCGTTTTTGGTATTGATTCACAGAACAGCGTAGCTAATCAATGGTTTATCAGTGCTGTCATCGAACATTCTTTGCAACAACTTATTTTTATGGTATCTACCGTGACTGGTACGGTAGCGTTTTCTAAAGTCATAATTGGAGCTTTATATTCGTATTGTACTCCTGCAAGTAGAATACATCCAGTCAGTTCTTTTTTAAATCCAAAGCTCAAGTCGTTTAATATTTGTGGTGGCAGAAATTATCTTTGACTCATAATCTACTGACGAACAATTTCCAAAGCTGATTGTCAAAAAATGGCTCTGAGCACTATGGGACTCAACTGCTGTGGTCATAAGTCCCCTAGAACTTAGAACTACTTAAACCTAACTAACCTAAGGACGGCACACAACACCCAGCCATCACGAGGCAGAGAAAATCCCTGACCCCGCCGGGAATCGAACCCGGGAACCCGGGCCCAAAGCTGATTGTCAGCAGCGACGGAAACGGCCATAGTTTTTAGCTTGTCCCATTCCGTTTCACGGAGGTTGTATCTTGCAGGTGAAATAAATCAACAAATTGATGGAAAGTATAATGTTGAATCTTGTTTTGCACACTTTAATTGCATCCGTTGGTTACCAGTCACACAATTGCTCGTGTTCTAGGGAAGTAAGTATAGCGAACTGCAAAATACTATAATTTTCTCTGTCCATCAGTTTTTCAATCACACGCAATGAACTGGTATTTGAATAAATCATGGCACTGGGCTTTATGTCGTTCCAAATTGCCGGCAATTCCGCCAATACCTAATAGCATGCTAGGAAGTAATTTATTTCATTTTAATAGATTATTCCACCGAAATACGCAGTCTGGGCCCTTACAGATAGATAATTCAAGTGGAATTAGATTGGAACGAACACATTTATTGGACAGACGTTACCAAAATGACTGTAACATGAACTTCTGGTACAAAATGAGTAAAAAATGGAAGAGAGTCCACAGTTACGCCGAGGCAACGTAAAATATGCCCTAACAAGCGACGTGCAGACTTGAAATCCCTATGTTTCTTTTTGTTTACTTGAATAACTGCAGTATCTCAGATTCACGATGAATGAGTGTAAATCAAATAAATGAAACAGAACTTTATTTTTGTTAAACACCACCAGGACTTAAGTTTCAGCTGAAGAGAAAACTCCTTTGTACTCCTAACTGAGCAGGCAAGAACGTGGTAAGGAAATCCGCAGGTCGGGTGTTTGCATAGTACAAAGGGGTGGTGTGACGCACACTCCAGGGTGCAGCAGCTACGGACTATTGTGGACTGCTGCTGTCCACCTCAGCGGGTCCACAGGGCAGATGAATCACTTGTCGTGAGTCACGATAAGACGACCGCTGAAATTAGTGGGGCAGGGAAGGGTGGTTCAGTCAGCTCGGTGGTAAACACTTTGCCACGGCAACGTCGTTATCTGAATACGATTAAATCACTAACAGCGCACATTTTCAGGAAAGGATGCTTTAGTAAAGGCATCGAAGAAATAAGTCATGTCGTCTGAGGGGGGAGTAACGCGAATAGCTTCGAATGAAAAGTAAAGATACGTCGCAGTTTAAACAAATATCGGCTTAGAGGTGTCTGAAGTTGAGGTGCCCGTTACTCCAAGGGACGTTAGGCAAACGAAACTTATTTAAATTCAGGTCTTCACCACTGTTGATCGGAAAGTTAATAGAGCCTTCTTCCGGGGGCGCAAGTAAATCGACATCCTGCTTACTGAGCACCGGTGTTACGTGGTAATATCTGTTTGCGAGAGAGAACTGAAGGCGCTCTTCCAACAAGCCAGAAATATTGTACATTTGGAACGCAGCAGATTGCTCATCAAAGGCTCCTCATTCTCTTACACTTGAGTCATTTATGAAGGCTAGTTATCCAGAAGGAATGTTTACTGATTTTTTTTTAAAGCGGAAGAGATGTGTCGACAGCTAAACACAGCTGCCCTCAGAGAAATAAACGCCGTAACAAACTACAAAGAACTACTGTGAATTAAGGAAGGGACTTGCAATGAAATGGGTGGAAATTTTTTGAGAATTAAATGCAAATAAATGAAAATTATTTGATAGAAATAATGCAATAAGTAATTTCTCTCTTATTTCCAGTTTTGCAAGGTTTCTACACTTTGTATTCAAATAGTTCTATAAATGCTGCAAATGAAACTTATGTCTATATAAACATTTTTCCTGCGAAGTTATTCGCGCTTCCGTCTGTAAAATTATTATACTTTTTACAATAAAATTCAGTCATCAGTGCCGTGATATGTACAGAAATGTACATATTGTATGTGATTATTGTAAACACAGCCATGAATAAAATACTAAAATTATTAATACCACTGTAGAAATAATCTGTAATGGTGACAAGATAATTGCTACATGATTCACTGACTGCAATTCTTATCCTAGCTTCATTCTTTACCTACTCTGCAATCAAATCAACAGTATGACAAACCCAACAGTGGACACATAATACTCAATGGAACTTCAATCAGTACAGACATTTCATGTACTTTGTTCTAATCACTTTCTGTGTAAAATCTGAATGATCGTATAGGAATGTATCTCATCTACTTATATCCTGGTTTTTTTTCAATGCGGAATGGTACTGACGCCTTAGGCATGCTTCAGTATCACTGGTTTTATTACGTCTTAATTATTCATGATTATCGTGTGAAGCTGAAATGTAACTAATACATAGCTGCAGCATCGAAGGTTATGGGAGTATGTTACGCGACACCACATTTAACACACTTCACTACTCGGATTCGGTTTCATTGATTTCGGAGATCACATAAAGAACCGTACATCTATCAGGCATTAGCCGCAAAATGTGAACATCTTCACATTTATCATTAATATTTCTGAGCTCAAATAGGAATAAATTTTGATTCCTCGGATCTATATGTTCTGTAGATACTCTGGTATCTTCAACGACGATACTCCGTTCCTCCCGAGTCGGTGTTCTCATATCTATATTATAGGAGAAGTAGCAGAAACTTTCCCCGCTGCATGCAAATGTCGCACGATGGTGGAATGATCACAGCACACAGCGTTTACCAGTTCTCGAGTACACTCACGTGGATTCTTGTGGATTAGTGCGTTTAAATTATCTTAATTCAGGCCCTTCCTGAGCGTGGAGAGTCTCTAATGTCAAACGAACCCTTCTTAAAACAAGAAAACCATTTTTGCCGTGCTCTCTCCACTAGCATTATCCTCATAAACTACTGGCCATTAAAATTGCTACACCACGAAGATGTGCTACAGGCGAGAAATTTAACCAACAGGAAGAAGATACTGTGATATGCAAATGATTAGATGTTCAGAGCATTCACACAAGGTTGGTGCCAGTGGCGACACGTACAACGTGCTGACATGAGGGAAGTTTCCAACCGACTTCTCATACACAAATAGCAGTTGACGTTGTTGTGATGCTTCGTGTAAGGAGGAGAAATGCGTACCATCACGTTTCCGACTTTCATAAAGGTCGGATTGTACACAATCGCGATTGCGGTTTATCGTATCGCGACATTGCTGCTCGCGTTGATCGAGATCCAATGACTGTTAGCAGAATATGGAATCGTTGGGTTCAGGAGGGTAATACGGAACGCCGTGCTAGATCCCAACGGCCTCGTACCACTAGCAGTCGAGATGACAGGCATCTTATCCGCATGGCTGTAACGGATCGCGCAACCACGTCTCGATCCCTGAGTGAACAGATGGGGACGTTTGCAAGACAACAAACATCTGCACGAACAGTTCGACGACGTTTGCAGCAGCATGGACTATCAGCTCGGAGACCATGGCTGCGGTTACCGTTGACGCTGCATCACAGACAGGAGCGCCTGCGATGGTGTACTCAACGACGAACGTGGGTGCACGAATGGCAAAACGTCTTTTTTTCGGATGAATCCAGATTCTGTTTACAGCATCATGATGGTCGCATCCGTATTTGGCGACATCGCGGTGAACGCACTTTGGAAGCGTGTATTCGTCATCGTCATACTGGCGTATCACCCGGAGTGATGGTATGGGGTGCCATTGGTTTCACGTCTCGGTCACCTCTTGTTCGCATTGACGGCACTTTGAACAGTGGACGTTACATTTCAGATGTGTTACGACCAGTGGCTCTACCCTTCATTCGATCCCTGCGAAACCCTACATTTCAGCAGGATAATACACGACCGCATGTTGCAGGTCCTGTACAGGCCTTTCTGGATACAGAAAATGTTCGACTGTTGCCTTGACCAGCACATTCTCCAGATCTCTCACCAACTGAAAACGTCTGGTCAATGGTGGCCGAGCAACTGGCTCGACACAATACGCCAGTCACTACTCTTGATGAACTGTGATATCGTGTTGAAGCTGCTTGGGCAGCTGTACTTGTACACGCCATCCAAGCTCTTTTTGACTCAATGGCCAGACGTATCAAGGCCGTTATGACGGCCAGAGGTGGTTGTTCTGGGTACTGATTTCTCAGGATCTATGCACCAAAACTGCGTGAAAATGGAATCACATGTCAGTTGTAGTATAGTATATTTGTCCAATGAATACCCGTTTATCATCTGCATTTCTTCTTGGTGTAGCAATTTTAATGGCCAGTAGTGTATATGGCGCGAATGTTTCTGTCTGCCCGTGCTGGTGTCACCCCTCTATTGAACTGAAAAGGAAGAATATGTTCGAAATGCCCTGATTTCTCCACTTGGCACTCCATTTTCTAACATCTATAACTCCACTCTCTGTCTCCAAACGACAAAATGACAATGCGAAAACTCAGACGGCAATATTGAACCACAAATAAAATACGGCAGTCGATAAATAAACCCACATCTACCAGAATATCAATAAGGAAAAGAAAAATCCTACAAACTTGTGCAGGAATCTAATAAAATAGTGACTGAGGGTTTAAAAATTAAGAAAAGTTTATCCGAATGTAAGATGCAGACGCTGTGAAGGTAAAAATATCTGGAACTGTTCCATACCGGAGTTGCTTATTCAGAAGCCGAATAATAGAGAGTCTGTGGCGTGGGCCAATAAAGATGTCAGGAATCGAACAGGAGCTGGTCGTTGGCTTACCTGCCCGCCAAATATCGACGGTAGCGGGGTCGGCAGTTGTAACTCGCAGGTACCCGGACACGGCGAGCAAACACTCTCAATTATGAATTCATGAATACGAGTGGCGGCCGTGGGCGCCCCAGACGGCGCAGATAGCTGCCGCGGACTGCACCGTGGCGACCCTACCGCGAGCTGGTCGCCGCATTGTGGGCCCGATAGGCATCTCGCGAGCGCGTGCGCCCGCGTACCGGCGTGCGTGCGTGCAATGGCGCACAATACCGCGGCCGGCGGGAGCTATCTCCGATCGGTGTCCGTCGACAGTGTCAAATCTGTTCGGTCCTGCCGAGGGGAGGGAGGCGTGGGCGGCTGGAGATGGCTATCTGGTCGCCACTCCTCTGGTTACCGCGCGGCCGGCTACTCGTCGCTGGCGCCGTCGAACCTCGCCCGTCGATCTCGCGACCACCTGCTCGCTCCCCCCTCCACTCCTCATTATTTCCTCTCCCGTCTCGAGCGTGCTGCCGCATCGTCATCGTCTCATTACCGCTGCCCTTATGTCCTTTAGGGCAGTCACGAATATTTCTCCCACTAGCCCATCTAGGAGTAAAATGATCCCAGCAACCTGTCTTGCAGACTCCGACAGCCTTTGTAAGGAAAGTCACACTTAGCCATCGTGACCCTCTCTGAATGGTTAGTATTTATCTCGTTTGCGTTTCGTTTCCTTCTACGTTTTCTCCTCTCTTTTCGATCACGCTAACAGTAACAGCCCATTGCTGCGAGACATCATTATATCCTAGGAATCTATTTCCGCAGCACGAAATGCCAAAAGTAAACAACACTCTCGGCCTGAGAATTATGAACGTCGTGTTGTGTCAGATTAGCATAACTGCAGTGTTCCCCTTACGGATGTGCCCAGTTATGGATCTGGAAGACAGATACCAGTTAATTTTGCAGGTTTACATTCTCGTATTTCTTGAGATATTTTTCATTCTCAGTTCAAGGTAAACGTAACACCCTATAACCACATAGTTTCTCAGTAGATGAAATGACCAACAGATCAAGTAACCATTACCTCGAGGAACATAGCTGCAATTAGCTATTATTATTAAAGCAAATATTATAAACCATTCAAACTTTCATTAATATTCAGCATTTACTGCGTTGAAGGGCCTTTAAGGTCTATAGAAAAAAAGAAAAGAAAGCGCACTACAAAAGGAAAACACAGAAGCTACACACTATGAAAATTGTAAAGTAACACATTACAAAGCCGCCCTGAGTGGCCGTGCGGTTCTAGGCGCTACAGTCTGGAACCGAGCGACCGCTACGGTTGCAAGTTCGAATCCTGCCTCGGGCATGGATGTGTGTGATGTCCTTAGGTTAGTTAGGTTTAATTAGTTCTAAGTTCTAGGCGACTGATGACCTCAGAAGTTAAGTCGCATCGTGCTCAGAGCCATTTTTGAACACATTACAAACAGCAGAATAAAAAAGAAAGTCCGTTAGTCACAATGTAGGAGATATCTACTGCAGATGGTAATTCATCTTTGCCAGTCTCCAGCTTCATCTTCCACCGCTGTCAGCTCCACTTCTTTAATGACTGTTGGGACGCGATCCTTCCATCACGTCCTTGGAAGTCCCTTTGGGCAATTCCCAGCAGGTTGAGAATGGGGGACTCGGTTAGCTAGGGATCCATCGGCTCGAAAGACGTGGCCAAACCACTGTAGCCTCTTCTGCCATAATACTCGGCCAATGTGTGGCGGGTTTCTTTCGCTCTCTGTTTCTGTTTACCTTCCATGGTGTCATAGACGGGTCCTTAGGACTTTTGAAGAACCTTCGGCTCCAAGGCACAGACTGTTTCTTCAGTTGTTGCTGGGGTCGCTCAATTTTCCAACGATAGAAAAGTACCGGCCGTCCTTGCGTCATGTACATATGAATCTTATTTCTCTCTGATATCAGACGCGACTTTAATAAATTACTCAGACTAAAGACCATGCGATTAGCGTTCGTCATATGCTGATGCACTTCTTTCGTCACTTCATTTTGATTAGTGCGTATTAGTCTTTAATAATACTTTTCTCTTTTCTTCTACATCAACGTTTACTTCTGCAGTCTTCTTGTCAACCTGAATTTCTCTGATACTACCGTCGTGGTCACTAGGTGACGTGTAGTTTTGGCGAAAGTAATACGTTCCTTGTCTCGTTTTGGAAACTGAGCACAGCGCATTTCTTGCAACGTCTACCACAGCCGTTCCTTGAGAATTTCTGTGACGTCTTTCATTATGATCAGAGTCTTCCGCCAATTTTTGCACCAGACACCGTTAATCTGCAAGTCTGTCAGCATTTCATAACACGTTTCTAATAATACTGCCTCCAAGTATACGACTATATCGTCTGCAGAGAGATTCGTATGACTACAGATGTCATCCGCTACCTCATCTACTCATGTCGTGAACTCTTCCAAAGTGTTGGATAATTAACAGAAATTCTGAATTAATACAACAAGTGAATGAAGTACTCATGAAACATACAGTATGCCAAACAGCACAGAAAATTTCGGTCCTTAAACAATAAAAAAGTAACCGAACGTATGGGTGTTCCACATACAGCAAATAAACTTTGTTTTTATGAAATGCCTAACCAAAATTACAAAAATGTAACCAATGCAGTGGAGTGTAGGAGCACTGAGAATTACAAAATGGAAAAAAAACGAACAATAGACAGTTAGGGTACAATATGGGAAAACTATCATAAATGAAGTGAGTCTGCCCGAAAGACACAGGCGATCACAGCTTACCTTCAACAAAAGAGGTCGATTGGCATTCAGTAGAGAGGGACAACATTCTGAATTTGCGTGTCTGGACTACAGCATTTTGTGGAAAGGTGAGGTGGTCGTGGGAAACATAGTACATTTCATGCTTTTGAAATATCGGGCTGCAGAAGGGTACCACCACTTTAGTGCAGAAATGTAATGTAAAATGAGAAGATCTAGAAACGAAAGCAGGAGAGAAACCATCGGAAAGGGCGTTAAAGTAGAATGTGCGCTAACGTTTTAAACTTGACATCTTTACTAAGATATAGGGAGGATGAACTGGAGGGACATATAGAGACTCCAATATGTAATACAAGATTACTTTGAACTTAGGGTGTAGAAGGAAGCAGAAATGACAACAGTGGATCAAAATATGAAGAACTGAAGAATGGATCCTACCAGTTAGGCGGTATGATTCACTGGCGTACAAAACTTGAGGATGAAAGTAACTTTCGCAATACGTGTCAGAGCCAAGTATCAACAGCTCGACGAAAATTGGACCATACACACGAGAAACTGCTGCAGTATAGTACAGAAGGTATTGTATTGCATTGTATGTTAACCGGGGGCCTAGAAACGACGGAGAGGCTCCATCCCCGCCGCAGCCGCAGTGGTCCACAACTCCACGACGACTACCGCAGTCCACTTCACCCCTCCGCCGCCCCACACCGAACCTCTCAGGGTTATTGTACGGTTCGGCACCCTGTGGATCCCAGGATCCCACCCCCACCCCCCCTCCTCCAGGGAACGTCTCACACCAGACGTGTGTAGCCTGCATGTTTGCGTGGTAGAGTAGTGGTGGTGTAATCAATCGCCAACATATTGTAGCTGAGGCGGAATAAGGGGAACAAGCCCGCATTCGCCGAGGCAGATAGAAAACCGCCTAAAAGCCATCCACAAACTAGCACACTCACCGGACCTCGACACAAGTCCCCCCGGCGGATCCGTGCCGGGGACCAGGCGCTCCTTCCCAATCCGGAAAACCGTGCGTTATACCGCACGGCTAACTAGGCGGGCTGTACAGAAGGTAGCTGAAATACGTAACGAGACGAACAGAGATGACACTTTATTGGAAGACAATGATTACGCTGAAGTCACTGTGATTCATGACAGTCCCCTGGACATAACAAAAGGCGGGACGTAGCTCTCAATAGGGTGTGTGATCTGCACGCTGTGCAGAGTGCTCCCATGCTGGCCACGTGGTTGGTAAGGTGTTCTTGTGGTAGGGCGTTCCATTCCTCCACCAGGGCGGTTGACAACTCCTGGATGGTCGCTAGTGCATGTGGACGTGCTACAATACGTCTCCCCAACGCATCCTACATGTTCTCGGTAGGATTCCATTTGGGGGGTGGGGGAATGGAAAACCAGTCAACTCGTCGAATATCCTCTCGTTCGAAGAGCTCCTCCACCTGTGCAGATCGATGTGGAGGGCATTGTCATCCATAAAAATGAAGTCAGGGCCGAACGCACTCTGAAAAGACTCACCTATGGAAGGGTAACAGTGTCACAATAACACTGACCTGTTCACTGACCGTGTTCAGAGACTTGGAGGTCAGTACGCCAGTGCAATACTGTGTCTCACCACTCCTCCACGATAATCGTGTTCGGCAATGCTGGACGTACCATCATATGGAGAGAGGTGTGAACATCTTATGCACCCAGGAACGTTGCCCAACAGGGCCGTTTTGATGGTCCTCATATTACGGTGTGGGGAGGTGTGTCGCATAGGCATATCGACTTCCAAATCTTTTAACGTAGTACACTCACTGGCAAAAGCTACTGTGACGAGCTCTTGGAACGAGAGGATATTTGGTGAATGGTTTGGCCACGCTTTTCGCCCGACTTAAATCTCATCGAACACTTGTAGGATGCGTTGGAGAGACGTTTTGTAGCACGTACATGTCCACCAACGACCATCCAGGAGTTCTCAACTGTGAGGAATGGAACGCCCTATCACAGGAACATCTTACCTACCTTGTGGCCAGCTTGGGTGAACGTTGTAGAGCAAGCATCACAGTCCGTGGTGACAAAACATCATATTAAGAACCATACCCCGCCTTTCGTGAAGTCCAAGGAACCATTAACAATCGCGGTGACTTCAGTGCAGTTGTCGACTTTGAGTAAAAGTGCTATTTCTATTCGTTTCAGTGAGTATTTCTTTTAGTTACCTTCTGCACTGTAATGTACTGTAATGCAACAATTATTTTCCTGTATGGGCCAAGTTTTATCGAGATTTGTTACTTCTCGTGAAGTCAGATTTGTGTTTTCTGAGTCCAAAGCATGTAGTATGAGTTATCTCTGATTTGAATTCAGAATAATCTTGCAGAAAACCCTTGAAAAACTGAATATGCTAATTACTGTCTCTTAGCACATTTATTTTTGAAGTAAATTTGTCATAAGTATTATATTTCTCTTTCAAAACAATTTCATTGTATCAGTACCATCACTATGCAGAACAAAAAGAATTAGTCTCTTGCTTTGGTTCTGTAAGGCGTCCATTATTGAGGAATAAACATTCTCAATCATTTGGCAGCAAACCTAAAACGTTTAGCTACAAATAAAGTGCAGTTTAAGGGGAGAGTTAATTATTTTTTGGGGACCAACTCTCCATTTGGAAATTCCTCAGAAGGGCGAACTAATGTATACGTTATTTATATCACATAACCAGAGGTCTGTGAAATAATTTATTGCAATAACGTCGTACATATAAGTATGTTGTTGTTGTTGTTGTTGTTGTTGTTGTGGTCTTCAGTCCTGAGACTTGTTTGATCCAGCTCTCCATGCTACTCTATCCTGTGCAAGCTTCTCCATCTCCCAGTACTTACTGCAACCTATATCCTTCTGAATCTGCTTAGTGTATTCATCTCATGGCCTCCCTCTACGATTTTTACCCTCCACGCTGCCCTCCAATGCTAAATTTGTGATCCCCTGGTGCCTCAGAACATGACCTACCAACCGGTCCCTTCTTCTTGTCGTGTTGTGCCACTCCTCCCCAATTCTATTCAATAGCTCCTCACTAGTTATTTGATCTATCCATCTAATCTTCAGAATTCTTCTGTAGCACCACGTTTCACAAGCTTCTATTCTCTTTTTGTCCAAACTATTTATCGTCCAATTTCACTTCCATACAAGGCTACGCTCCATACAAATACTTTCATAAACGACTTCCTGACACTTACATCTATATTCGATGTTAACAAATTTCTCTTCTTCAGAAACGCTTTCCTTGCCATTGCCAGTCTACATTTTATATCCTCTCTACTTCGACCATCATCAGTTATTTTGCTCCCCAAATAGCAAAACTCCTTTGCTACTTTAATCTGATTCCCTCAGCATCACCCGAGTCAACTCGACTACATTCCATTATCCTCGTTTTGCTTTTGTTGATGTTCATATTATATCCTCCTTTCAAGACACTGTCAATTCCGTTCAACTGCTCTTCCTAGTCCTTTGCTGTCTCTGACCGAATTACAATGTCATCGGCGAACCTCGAAGTTTTTATTTCTTCTCCATGGATTTTAATACCTACTCCGAATTTTTCTTTTGTTTCCTTCACTGCTTGCTCAATATACAGATTGAATAACATTGGTGAGAGGCTACAAACCTGTCTCACTCCCTTCCCAACCACTGCTTCCCTTTCATGTCCCTCGACTCTTATAACTGCCATCTGGTTTCTGTAAGAATTGTAAATAGCCTTTCGCTCCCTGTATTTTACGCCCGCCACCTTTAGAATTTGAAAGAGAGTATTCCAGTCATCATTGTCAAAAGCTTTCTCTAAGTCTACAAATGCCAGAGACGTAGGTTTGCTTTTCCTTAATCTTTCTTCTAAGATAAGTCGTAAGGTCAGTATTGCCTCACGTGTTCCAACATTTCTACGGAATCCAAACTGATCTTCCCCGAGGTCGGCTTCTACCAGTTTTTCCATACGTCTGTAAAGAATTCGCGTTAGTATTTTGCAGCTGTGACTTATTAAACTAATAGTTCGGTAATTTTCACATCTGTCAGCACCTGCTTTCTTTGGGATTGGAATTATTATATTCTTCTTGAAGTCTGACGGTATTTCGCCTGTCTCATACATCTTGCTCACCAGATGGTAGAGTTTTGTCAGGACTGGCTCTCCCAAGGCCGTCAGTAGTTCTAATGGAATGTTGTCTACTCCCGGGGCCTTGTTTCGACTCAGGTTTTTCAGTGCTCTGTCAAACTCTTCACGCAGTATCGTATCTCCCATTTCATCTTCATTTACATCCTCTTCCATTTCCATAATATTGTCCTCAAGTACATCGCCCTTGTATAGACCCTCTATATACTCCTTCCACCTTTCTGCTTTCCCTTCTTTGCTTAGAACTGGGTTTCCATCTGAGCTCTTGATATTCATACAAGTGGCTCTCTTTTCTCCAAAGGTCTCTTTTAATTTTCCTGTAGGCAGTATCTAGTGAGATAAGCCTCTACCTCCTTACATTTGTCCTCTAGCCATCCCTGTTTGGCCATTTTGCACTTCCTGTCGATCCCATTTTTGAGACGTTTGTATTCCTTTTTGACTGCTTCATTTACTGCATTTTTATATTTTCTCCTTTCATCAGTTAAATTCAATATTTCTTCTATTACCCAAGGATTTCTACTAGCCCTCGTCTTTTTACCTATTTGATTCTCTGCTGCCTTCACTACTTCATCCCTCAGAGCTATCCATTCTTCTTCTACTGTATTTTACTGTTTTTCTTTCCCCCATTCCTGTCAACAGTTCCCTTAAGCTGTCCCTGAAACTCTGTACAATCTCTGTACAATCTCTGGTTTAGTCAGTTTATCCAGAACCCATCTCCTTAAATTCCCACCTTTTTGCAGTTTCTTCAGTTTTAATCTACAGTTCATAACCAATAGATTGTGGTCAGAGTCCACATCTGCCCCTGAAAATGTCTTACAATTTAAAACCTGGTTCCTAAATCCCTGTCTTACCATTAAATAATCTATCTGATACCTTCTAGTACGTCCAGGGTTCTTCCATGTATACAACCTTCTTTTATGATTCTTGAACCAAGTGTTAGCTATGATTAAGTTATGCTCTATGCAAAATTCACCTACTATGTTTCCTACTCTCCATTTTCCTACTCTCGAATTCCAGTCACCCATGACTATTTAATTTTCGTCTCCCATCACTACCTGAATAATTTCTTTTATCTCATCATACATTTCATCAATTTCTTCACCATTTGCAGAGCTAGTTGGCATATAAACTTGTACTACTGTAGTAGGCGTGGGCTTCGTGTCTATCTTGGCCACAATAAAGCGTTCACTATGCTGTTTGTAGTAGCTTACCCGCACTCCTATTTTTTTTATTCATTATTAAACCTACTCCTGCATTACCTCTAGCTGATTTTGTATTTATAACCCTGTATTCACCTGACCAAAAGTCTTGTTCCTCCTGCCACCGAACTTCGCTGATTCCTACTATATCTAACTTTAACCTATGCATTTCCCTTTTTGAATTTTCTAACCTACCTGCCCGATTAAGGGATCTGACATTCCACGCTCCGATCCGTAGTACGCCAGTTTTCTTTCTCCTGATAACGACGTCCTCTTGAGTAGTCCCCGCCCGGAGATCGGAACGGGGGACTATTTTACCTCCAGAATATTTTATGCAAGAGGACGCCATCATTATTTAACCATACCGTAAAGCTGTCCGCCCCGGTAGCTGAGTGGTCAGCGTGACAGACTGTCAATCCTAAGGGCCCGGGTTCGATTCCCTGGGTCGGAAATTTTCTCCGCTCTGGGACTGGGTGTTGTGTTGTCCTAATCATCATCATTTCATCCCCATCGACGCGCAGGTCGCCGAAGTGGCGTCAAATCGAAAGACCTGCATCAGGCGAACGGTCTACCCGACGGGAGGCCCTAGCCACACGACATTTACAGTAAAGATGCATGCCCTCGGGAAAAATTACGGCTGTAGTTTGCCCTTGCTTTCAGCCGTTTGCAGTACCAGCACATCAAGGCCGTTTTGGTTAGTGTTACAAGGCCAGATCAGTCAATCATCCATATAAGTAAGCCATCGAAATTGTTTTTGCTTTAATGATGATTGGCCACTTCAGCCTCGGCTTTATCTGATAGAGCTTAATACGTATATATTGAAGTGTTTTTGGTAAACTTCCTAATTAATGTACAAATATATTACAAAAACTATATTGTTCACATCCTTTAGAAATACCTCACTTGGGATCTGTGGAACGAACATTGTTAGCGCCTGAGTTCTTTCATAAATGTGCGTTGTATTTTAATGCAGTCATCAAACTGGTGTTCAATGAAATACAACCAGTAACATGAATAAACTACATGTAATGGCTGCAATAAACGAAACTAAGCGTTACATGTCTTCATAAATTTATGCCCTTTACGCGGAAGAAGTAAGATAATAAGAAATATCGTAGATGATATCGATAACCTGAAGGACGATGCGTAAATTCACAAAATCAAAAAAAGCACTCACAAGTAAATGTCTGTGAAATATGAACGAACTAGACTACATTGTGTGAAAAACGGTTTAGGGCAAGAATCACGATTAGCAAATGGTCTGCTAACAGAAGCACAGCACGAAGAAATGAAGAACTTCCTGGTGTATCTATGTCGAACTTATTATGAATACGAAAGAGCAGCTAAAATCTGGAGAAAAGAGTTAAAACTTGAAATGGAGCACTAAAAAATAGGCAGCTGTTGTTGTGTGATGCAATAAATAAGACTTTTATTAGTACAGTAGATGCCCCTTCTTCCATTCTATACAAAGGAGATGAAGTGGACAGTAACATGGAAGAGTTCACTAAACGAACGGAATAAGAAGCAACAACAGATACTAAATAAATGGCAAGTGTATTGGTTCACGAAAAGTGTTTCCAAAGTTTCTCTTTCTAAAAGTTTAGGTGTCTGTTCGATTAATGCACTTGTTGTATCCCCTAATAAATGCCGTGTTTTAGGAATAATGTATAGTAGTTTTGTCTTATGAAAATGTCTTAAACCTGACATTCTTTCTTTCGAGTATCATCATTAAAGAAAAGAGGTCGACGTTGTTGTGTTGATTCTGAAGATGACGAGCAACTGCGTTTTGAAAACGTTGAGGAGTGTCTGCAAAAATGTCACGGGAAATATGGTACAAAATAAAACTGGATAGATCTACGTAAGAAAGTTTATTGTAGGGGTTGGAACATTTCTCGAGAAATGCATGCCTGAACATAAATACAGAAACTAGACATGTTAGTGGGTTGCGCTCTTCTTTTTGACCATGAACGGCACCTGTGCAGTATCCTCAACAACTTGCAACTGACACTTGCGGTCAGGAGGGTGCTCTGTGTATCTGTGAGTACGTTATGTCGAAACTCAGAGCATTCGACGAGGGCAAATTGTTGGTGCTTGTATGATGGATTCTAAACAAGGGAGCTACACTATTTTGCAGGAAGAACGGTATAAGATTATCTTCAAAACCATACACGACCAATATTTATCCATTCTGAGATGACTGGAAGGTGTTTAGAATGCCAAGGGATTATCCACGGTAATTCTTTGTATTTTTGATGTTTCCATATTTTTGTCTAGCTCCTGCATATTTTACTATGAAATTTTACAGCTTCAATGAAAGACTAATGCAACCAGGTCATCAACAGACATGACGACTGTAGCTTCCACCGTTGACAGGACAACAAATTACCGACCATAGCTTCCAAAAGAAAGTGGATTATTAAATTACTCAGAGAAATCGAGACACTGACACACTTCGTTCTTCTTTTTGGGAAAGGGGGGGGGGGTGTTTATAGAGTTTACTCTGAGATATGTCAGTACACGCGCCAAAGTGTTATAGTGATTATAACCAGTGCACCTTGTAACGACGTCGGGAAATACTTCAGTTTTTATATTGTCTGTGAAAATTTTAATTTCATTTATTTACTACGTTTCAGTGATACATTTTTATTGTTTTATTAAAGATTCAAATAGAAAGTAAATAGTAGCATGTATAGTGTGAACGACAATATTCATTTGTCAACATTTAGTTAACATTTGAGAGAGAGCTGCACTACGTTAACCAAAGACGTTACATATTATTGAGAAAGGAGGCAAGCAGCCAGTCAGTGGCTGATAGCGCCTGTGAACATTAGTGCGTGGATAGTAGTGACATGAAGTGGGAGCATAGGTTGTCCCACGAGGAATGGTCAGTATTCGAAGTACTCGAAGCAAAAAAAAAAAAAAAAAAAAAAAAAATATGGGTTCTGAAATGCATATGAGCTATGAGCACTTCTCCATCTTCGATACTGTGAGTCACATCTCTTTTACTGAACAAGTCTTCATAGCCTTTAATGCAAGCATTTTAAAGCCCGTGTTTACTACACTTTTTTTTGCTTAGAATAGTCGCTTCTGTTATACGCCCGAATATTGACCATTAGTCATTTGACACCCTATGTACGGAGAGGATCTTTTTTTCACACTTCTTTCTCCAGTCAGAACATAGATCGAGATGTTTTAGATCGGGTCCATTATAGAGTTCTCCTTAGCAAAGCATCAGGCGAGGGCGCTGGCAGTAGGGAACAAAACGCAACGGAGTATTAGCCACAAAATTGTACTGGATGTTGTCGGAGAGAGGAGAAAATACCAGTCCGACACTAAAAGTACGACGCCCACGCCAACGACTGCAAACTGCTGCTCTCGGCATTTCTTGAATATTCAAAGTAAAGTATTTTGTGTGATTTCAGAGTTTTAATGACTGTTCTACGATCATGAAAACAAATCATATTGGAGGTGAAGTACTGAAATAGTGATTAAAAGAATTAATTGTTGCAGTGATATAAAATTATAATTTCAGTTAGCGGCCCTTAAGTTCATTAATGGCACATGGCATTAAAATTTGTTTTACAGGACGATATTTTGCTTCATGAAATTATTGCGCTACGTTACGGTTTGAAAAGTCATCTCAGTCATTTCACTACTAGGTTTGGGTATTATTTTTGTGCATGCTTTATAATAACGTAGTGTACACGAGTGTGTCTGTGAAAGTTTCTCTGTGGCTGAGTTAAATTACTCGGTGCGTAAAAGCATAAATCATTGACCACATCTTCGTCAACCGTGATTCCGTTGTATGATTTCTTTAAATTATTTAATATCAGAAACACACATGTGGAGGTACAGTATTCATGGTAGGTGTATTTGAAATGTTTTTTTGTAAATGACGTTGAGTGTTCGATTAGCATACCGACATTATTTCTCACTGTGAAAGATGTTTAAAATGTAAAAGCCGACGGATCGTTGCAATACGTGACCCACCTCTTAGCACACAACATTTGGGAGGAGGGCATTAAAATCCACATCTTGCCATTCACTCGTTCTTGAATATTCAGTCTGTGTTCCGTCTCCAGAGCCCTCATTGAAGACGGGACGTAAAACGTCAATATTGTTTTTTTGCCCGCTTTCGTGAAGTTGAGAATCAAAGGAACTAACTTTAGGATAGACGCAGCGTCTACATTAGAAACGGTTATGTGCAAATCCGACCAGATGTGCGCCTCGCATAGGAAATGTCGGCTCGGTGGGCTGTGTCACACCAGCTGGTGAGTCACCGCACGACGCTCTTATATCTTCTAAGAGGAACGGCTTTCGCTGATTGTGAAAGCTTGTTACTCGGTTCACGGGTCTAGCCTAACTGTCGTCTGCAAACCACGGGCGCAAAAGGTAACTTACGTCTCATTGTAATTCCTGTGCATAAGAGTCGCCGTATAAAGCCGTGACGACCAAGAAAAATCTCTAGTGAACCCAAATAAATACGGATGTACATCACGTACTGCACATCGACTACAGAAGTATGCAACTGATGACACGCTTTTGAATCCATTGCCTCCTTTGACTTGTTTTGTCATGTCGGTTGTAGGCGAACAAGCAAAATATTTGGTCTATAATCTTTCTAGAAATAGAAGCGCAGGAGCAATGATGATGTTTTTGGATTTCGTCTTCCAAGCCTTATCCCGCCAACGTCTGCATTCAGTTTTCTGTTACCTGATTTTTTTTTTTTTTTTTTGGAATATGAGTGATTCATACACCTGAAGGATTTATCCATACTTTAAAAAAAGAAAATAAAACCAAAGCAGGAGCAGTCGGCGTCACCTTCTATTCCGTGGAGATGGATATGCGAACGTTCTGTTACCTGTGTTTCCGTTGATAATGCTGAATTATACTGGCAAAGTATGCTTTCGTGTTGCATTAGAATAACCTCGTATTATATGGAATGAAGAGTCCGTCAGAAGAAAATAACTATAAGAGAAGACAAGAAACCTGATTTGTTGCTTTACCTCTGAATTATCTGTCGTAAATATTCATGTTGTCATAATGTGCTTTAGGCCTCTTTTCTTCTGCGCTATAAATGTCGCGGAAAGCGGCGCTATCATTGTGAGAAACCTATTAACAGTCCGATACTGTATTTGTAAAACTTCAACAGGACTGAGAAAGAGTCAGAGGTACGAGGAGTAAAAAAATATTGTTTTTCTTCTGGCGTCAAATTAGATTTCTCCTTCGCCGAATAAATATTTTTATTACTTATTAATGGCAGAAAAATTAAGAAGGTCGTCAGACAAAGTAAGTAGGAATTTGTAGCCTGTGCTTGACTGAATCTTCGACTAAAAGAACATTTGACTGTGCAACTCATACCTATGCACTTTTTTCAGTCGATGTGCGATATAAGTATGTAATACGCAACAAAGCACTCTTCGGAAATGTGTCTGTAACATAAGGTTTTGTAAATTTAGACTGTAGTTTTAGTAAAGCATAAAGATAAATGTATTAAATATAGTGCTGGCTAAACGGATCCACACCAAACTCACAAAAGGCTGAATGACTGCCAAAGTACAATCCGCATGTCATAAAGGTTTGTATCTCAGTATTGCTACCAAGAATCGTAGACTTTGGGATACGCTGCACATCAATCTATTTCCAAAACTTCTTTCATATGAGTTTCCCAACTTGTAACCAATGAGTCACCTCCCAATTTATCGAAGGCGCTACTTTTCACTGTGTTTTCATTTCCGAAGGAAGGCTTGTGTTATAACCCTCAGACCTTATCCGGTATGGAATTTTATCGTAATGATGTAGTTTCGATTTTTCATTATTCGTTCTTCCTGTATGTTCCTTCTTAATGCTTCACGTCCCCGACATATTAGAACGAGTTATCTGTTTCACCGTATCAACCACGAGAATGAAAACATCACCCACAGAACACACTACGAGAGGTCTGACTCACGAGGGTGCTTCCATCTATGAACTATATGGCGCCCACGAACGGAGCAAGTCTGTTTGCCGGCACGTCATCCACTGAGAAGTAAGCAAATACACTTTCAGTGAGTCACACAAACGTTACTAATAGCAAACGCGGGAGGTGTTTGTCATCCAGTGTAAGCAGCAGGCTATAAGCAGAGGACCGATTCCGACCACAATAAAATGTATTCATAACGAAGCCTACTCCGCGCATAATTAAATGAGACTATTCGGAAGTCGGTGCGCAGCGAGCATCCAGATAACAGGCGAGACAAATGGTTCTAATCGGAGGTGGCTGTAATTTACGACTGCCTGCTAATCAACGACGGATCTGTGCGCAATCACTGCGGTCCTAGCGGCAGCCGCCAGCGGCAGTAGCCGGCTGTCCAGACAAATATACCGCGCAGAGCACGTGTCTTGATATACGATGGCGGCGCATGGCCGCCGAATTAATCCATCGAGGGCCGAGGGCACACCATCTGTGTAGTGTGAGCTCGCAATGCACTCCCAGGTGAGTAAAAGTGAAATACTGGGCAACGGGTGACACAACGACTTCAGGAAATACACTCCTGGAAATTGAAATAAGAACACCGTGAATTCATTGTCCCAGGAAGGGGAAACTTTATTGACACATTCCTGGGGTCAGATACATCACATGATCACACTGACAGAACCACAGGCACATAGACACAGGCAACAGAGCATGCACAATGTCGGCACTAGTACAGTGTATATCCACCTTTCGCAGCAATGCAGGCTGCTATTCTCCCATGGAGACGATCGTAGAGATGCTGGATGTAGTCCTGTGGAACGGCTTGCCATGCCATTTCCACCTGGCGCCTCAGTTGGACCAGCGTTCGTGCTGGACGTGCAGACCGCGTGAGACGACGCTTCATCCAGTCCCAAACATGCTCAATGGGGGACAGATCCGGAGATCTTGCTGGCCAGGGTAGTTGACTTACACCTTCTAGAGCACGTTGGGTGGCACGGGATACATGCGGACGTGCATAGTCCTGTTGGAACAGCAAGTTCCCTTGCCGGTCTAGGAATGGTAGAACGATGGGTTCGATGATGGTTTGGATGTACCGTGCACTATTCAGTGTCCCCTCGACGATCACCAATGGTGTACGGTCAGTGTAGGAGATCGCTCCCCACACCATGATGCCGGGTGTTGGCCCTGTGTGCCTCGGTCGTATGCAGTCCTGATTGTGGCGCTCACCTGCACGGCGCCAAACACGCATACGACCATCATTGGCACCAAGGCAGAAGCGACTCTCATCACTGAAGACGACACGTCTCCATTCGTCCCTCCATTCACGCCTGTCGCGACACCACTGGAGGCGGGCTGCACGATGTTGGGGCGTGAGCGGAAGACGGCCTAACGGTGTGCGGGACCGTAGCCCAGCTTCATGGAGATGGTTGCGAATGGTCCTCGCCGATACCCCAGGAGCAACAGTGTCCCTAATTTGCTGGGAAGTGGCGGTGCGGTCCCCTACGGCACTGCGTAGGATCCTACGGTCTTGGCGTGCATCCGTGCGTCGCTGCGGTCCGGTCCCAGGTCGATGGGCACGTGCACCTTCCGCCGACCACTGGCGACAACATCGATGTACTGTGGAGATCTCACGCCCCACGTGTTGAGCAATTCGGCGGTACGTTCACCCGGCCTCCCACATGCCCACTATACGCCCTCGCTCAAAGTCCGTCAACTGCACATACGGTTCACGTCCACGCTGTCGCGGCATGCTACCAGAGTTAAAGACTGCGATAGAGCTCCGTATGCCACGGCAAACTGGCTGACACTGACGGCGGCGGTGCACAAATGCTGCGCAGCTAGCGCCATTCGACGGCCAACACCGCGGTTCCTGGTGTGTCCGCTGTGCCGTGCGTGTGATCATTGCTTGTACAGTCCTCTCGCAGTGTCTGGAGCAAGTATGGTGGGTCTGACACACCGGTGTCAATGTGTTCTTTTTTCCATTTCCAGGAGTGTAGTTACAAACGTCGTCCCACGCTAAGACCAATGTAGAATAGTTTTGTCAAAAAGTAGTATTAGGTCTACAACTTCGCTTCCGACGTTTTGCAATTGACGGCAGTAGCGGCAAATGGGGTTCAGGTGGTTGGTCATAGGTGTAATACAATAAGATTAGACATCTGTAAAGATAATGCCATAAAAACATTAGTCAATTTGGGATTGCATCATAAAGTTAATCTCAATCAAGTACGTCAACTTACGTACTGATTTCTCGCTATTTACGGAAGTTTTAATTTTCTGCTTTAACATGAAGAAATCTGCGGCTGTGGCTCTTAAAATGCTGGGTAAGACCAATGGTGAGGGAAATATTAGTGGAAGAACGTGCAGAGAATGTTTTCAACGCCCTAAGAATGCTGATTTTGATGTCGAAGACCGGCATGGCGGGGGAAGACAGAACGTTTTCGTAGCTACTGAAACAGACGAAGACAGTTACAGGACATCATTATTGATAGCAATTGATGCGTTCGAGCTCAGAACTGAAACACAAACGGCTACAATACACCGATATACACGTCAAGGTAATTTTGCAGCTAGTCAGTGCTCGACCCAATGTCGCAAAACCCGTCAAAATATACATCGAAACGTTGAAATGAAAAGTACTATCCCTCCCGCCGTATTCTCCATACGTTGCGCTCTCTCTCTGACTACCACCTTGGCAGTGGCATACAGTCAGGGTGGCCAGCACTTCTGATCATATGGGAAAGTGCAAAATTGAATCGATTCATGGATCCCCACAAAAGACGCACAGTTCTTCCGCCAGCGAATTCGTATGCTATCCGAAATCTGGGAGAATGTAGTGGCCAGCGATGAGCCGTACTGTGAATCATTATTTTTTTTGTTAAGTTTTTCTCAATAGAGCCCACCGAGCGAGGTGGCGCAGTGGTTAGCACACTGGACTCGCATTCGGGAGGACGACGGTTCAATCCCGTCTCCGGCCATCCTGATTTAGGTTTTCCGTGATTTCCCTAAATCGCTTCAGGCAAATGCCGGGATGGTTCCTTTGAAAGGGTACGGCCGATTTCCTTCCCCATTCTTCCCCCACCCGAACTTGTGCTCCGTCTCTAATGACCTCGTTGTCGACGGGACGTTAAACACTAATCTCCTCCTCCTCCTCAATAGAGCCCCGAACTTCGAGAAAAAACGGCGGAAGCAAAGTTGTAGATCTAGTACATTTTCCCGGTTTCCTGCAGACACAGTTCTACTGCTGTAAGTATAACACGTCTATCAAAGCGTGGGACTAAAATGGCTGGTTCAAATGGCTCTGAGCACAATGGGACTCAACATCTGAGGTCATCAGTCCCCTAGAACTTAGAACTACTTAAACCTAACTAACCTAAGGACATCACACACATCCATGCCCGAGGCAGGATTCGAACCTGGCGCGGCTCCAGACTGAAGCGCCTAGAACCGCTCGGCCACACCAGCCGGCGGACTAAAATGGCACGACAAAGTTGAAGTACGCGAGACAATACGATTATTGTGGACGACACGTCTAAATTGCACACGGATTCGCAGTGAAATTCTGGCGGTGTTCTGACAGAACGCAATGTCACGTACCGCTGTACAGATCTTGCACCACACGATTTCCGTCTTTTCGGCAAGCTGAAAGAACGTCTGTGAGGGTAAAAGTTTACCAACGGTGAGGACTATCATACAGCGGTTCCCAAATGGCTTCGTGACCAACGTGCGGAATTCTGTCGTCGAAGAACTGAGCAACTGGCGGAACGATCGTGTCGTTGTTTACGGAGACTCGCTGATTGTATGGGAAAATATTGTTATGAATCTGTGTCGGTTTGACGTGTAGTGCAGCATTCAATAAAAGTTATTTCAGAATAAAAATTGTATCGTTTGCAAAGTTTCACCCTTTCGGAGCATCATCAGATTGTGAAAAAATAGCTGGATATGTAGCACATACGTCATAAAGCCATATAAAATGGAGCCATTGATATTAAATACTTCGCAACCAAAACTGTTTTTATTCTGAAATAAATGAAAACTGGTTGCTGTCCATCCTGCCACAGTGGAATTAATAAATTTTTACAGTAAAATTTATTTGGCGTGCCATAATAATGTGTAATTTTTTCTTTTTTTTTATGTCTGCCCCTGGTAGTTGAGTGATCAGAGCGACGGAGTGTCATACCTAACGGCCCGGGTTCGATTCCCGGCTGGATCGGAGATTTTCTCCGCTCAGGGACTGGGTGTCGTGTTGTCCTTATCATCATCATTTCATCCCCATCGACACGTAAGTCGCCGAAGTGGCGTCAACTCAATAGACTTTCACCAAGCGAACGGTTTACCCGACGGGAGGCCCTAGTCACATGGCATTATTATTATTTTTTGATGTCCTCTCATAAAACAGATAAAAGTATATTCATCTGCAGTGATAATCTGCGAAAATGTCCGCTTCCTCAATTTTGTTGCATTGTAAACATCACCTTTTTTACGCTGATCTTTTCTTATTATGTGGCAGTTTTTTCATCTCTGTCTGACTACAACACCCCATATCTGTAGCCTGTTTTGCATAGTCTTTATATGCTCCTCGTACAGTGCTTTAAAGTGTCTAGTTAACTGTTCCTGGACGCTGCAGCAGCAGTCCCTCTAACTTTTACCATCCTCCGGTAATTCTTCTTTATTTCATACTTTAACAGTTCACTTATTTGTTTATATTTTATAAAATGTTACACAAGTTCTGTTCATTACTCCTGATTGTCTGTGAAAAGTGGCCAACAATAATTGTTTTCTCCACGTCTTCTCAGCTCTTATCTAATGGAACAGTCAGAATGGAAACCTGTAACGCTACGACCTACCTTGTGCTTTGCAGTGTGTAGCGACTATCGGGCAGGACATTAGCAGATCATCACTATCGTTGTCTGCCACCTATCCTCTGCTAGAAAAAAGACCTTCTCTAGACCTTTCTGTGTAGTAGCCTACGGTCTGCAGCCAACACTGCTTGAGAGAGGTCATCTGAATATGGGCGCTGATGTAGCAAGCGTGGAAATTAGTCCACATCTCCGGGCGTGAAAGCGAGAGGTCATGACGTGATTCCGCAACCTCGGACTTGATGCGCCCACTCCCTCACTTTCAGTGGCGCCACTGGTAGCTGAATACGTTACGCTATCCCGTCAATACCAGCTGACATAGAGAGACACAATGCAGACTTATGTCATTAGTTTGAAATGACGAAACATTTGAAATCTGTTGAAGGCACATAACTACATATTACGAAAGTACATACACTTCCGGTGGAAATTCTTTTAGTTTTAACTCTCTCTGTCTCATTTGTCTCTATTTTAGCAAGGACGGTAATAATCACAACGTTGAGTGCCATAAGTCCACACACATACACACACAAACATACACACACATTCAGTTCTGTGGTGAGTCTTCCATGTGTTTCTAGACAGGAAGGTCGTTGAAAGTATGTGTGTGTGTGAGAGAGAGAGAGAGATGGTGGTAGGACACGGAAATCGTATTCGGGAGAACTGAAGTTCTAATTTCTGTCGGCAAATTCGCTAGTTCCCAAAATCGTATAAGGCGAAAGCCTGGATGGTCCCTTTGAAATGATACGGCCGAAATCCTTGCTTATTCTACCCCACTCCGAGATTGTTCTCCGTCCCTAAAGATCTAGACGTCGATGGGACGTTGAATCTCATCTTCCTCTCTGCCCTCGTCCTTTTCTTCGCAACTGACCCCCATCAGGTCTCTTTTGCCTGTTTGTCTGTGTGCGCTGTTTTCATAAATAGTGAAAACTACCCTTTTGTGTTTGTGTAGCCTTACGCTAAATATAAGTGCGAACTGATATGCGAAATGAAGAAGTAAGAGCTAACGGCCGTACCGAGCGAGGTGGCGCAGTGGTTAGCACACTGGACTCGCATTCGGGAGGACGACGGTTCAATCCCGTCTCCAACCATCCTGATTTAGGTTTTCCGTGATTTCCCTAAATCGTTTCAGGCAAATTCCGGGATGGTTCCTTTGAAAGGGCACGGCCGATTTCCTTCCCGATCCTTCCCTAACCCGAGCTTGCGCTCTGTCTCTCATGACCTCGTTGTCGACGGGACGTTAAACACTAACCACCTGCCTACCTACCAGCTAACGGCCGTGCCGAGGTGGGTACAACGGTTCCGGTGTGGGTTAGGACCTTACCTTCGGGGTATCTGACTTTACTTGAGAATGGCAACAAATAATAAGCCCTATATGTAGAAGGTGTAGCTGCAGCCTATGGAGAATATATTGTCACATGCAAGATAACTAGGAGTGGAAATATGAGCAAATGAGAAAAACTGAAAAGTCTGACGTTAACTATGGTGGACAGAGAGAGATTGAAAACTTGCATATCACTGAAAAAGTGATGGACGTCGTGAAGCCAGTCGAAGACGTAACAATTAAGAAGAGCTTTTTACGCATAGTACTGCCAACAACAACTCAAATAACGCGAATGACGGAGTATTGGTTGACTTTCGAGTTAATTAAGTCTACAGCAAAAGTTGTGGCTAGAGACGGTGAGGCATGTTTTTCACGTATACATCGGGTTTTTGTATCGGTGTTCATTCTGGAAGCTGTATTTGACTGTTTCGAATGATAACCTAGACATTTTGGAGCACACCTCTGCACAGCTAATTTCGCTGCAGACAGATATTTCAGATGCTCTGCACTTAATGGGTAAGGGACAATCAAATGAATACGAAACACATGGAAAAAAAGTAAGGAAAATGTTTACTGTTTAAAAAGTAATCGCCATAACTGTTGATACATTTGTCCCATTGAGAGACAAGACGGTCAGTGCCTTTGCGTAAAAATGTTTGCAGTTGCCTACAGAACCATGATTGTACCCAGGCGTGCATTTAATCACCTGAAGCAAATTGAAGACCACCAATGTTTTTGTTCGGTGCTCCAAAAATAGGCGAACCTCCCCACATATTGCTAAGATGATTCGTCTACGCTGCAGAAGTTTCGATGGGAAGCCCTTACAAATCTTCCACACAGTCCCAATCCCTCCCGATGCGATTTCCGTATTTTTGAAGTCCTGAAAAATGACTTTGGTGGCCCTCCATCTTCTTCGTGTGAAGAGGTGCACAGCTCGATAAAATCATGGTTCTGTAGGCAACAGCAGACATTTCTCCATGAGGACACTAACCGTCTTGTCTCAAAGTGGGATAAAACTATTAACAGTTATGCTGGCTTCTTTTGAAGTAATAAACAGTTTATCCAATTTTTTCCATCAGCCTCGTTTTCATCTGACTGCCCCTTACATTACACATGCTGTCCACAATGATTAAAGAACAAATAAATGCAGACAAAGATTTCATTTACCATCTGCAGACTCCAAATATGTTTTTGTCAAATGGTTGAAATGGCTCCGAGCACTATGGGACTTAACATCGGAGGTCATCAGTCCCCTAAAACTTAGAACTACTTAAACCTAACTAAACTAAGGACATCACATACATCCATGCCCGAGGCAGGATTCGAACCTGCGACCGTAGCTGTCGCGCTGTTCCGGACTGAAGCGCCTAGATCCGCTCGGCCACCGGCCACCGAGGCCGGCCTGTTTGTGTCTTCTTCAGTGTTCATATTGTATGTTTTGTCGTCGCTGTTTAACTTTTGAATGTGAAAACTGGCTTCATGTACTATCGGTGCTACTCCATCCTGGACAATTCTCTTCATTTTTACATAAGTACTGTGGGCTGCATCCATTTGAACCTCCTTACAGTAGTCAGATCTTGCCACCCCCCCCTGACCCCCTTACAGGGGGTATGCAGCATCACACTTCAAAAGCGTCTATTTCCATCATGCCTCTACTGTTTGTTGCTCGCATTTCAAAAAAGATTTTGTTGTTACTGCTAATCTGAATTTTATATTCTGTTTACATTTACGATAATAGATTCTCTAATACCCGATTAGCAAAACATGGCTACTTGTTCCTTATTTAATTCCCACAATATTGTCTCACAATATCTCCCTTACATTCGATTTCTTTTGTTTCACTTTCTTTGATATTTATCTTATAACCTGTCAGTAACTGCCTAATTTGGTTGTCTAATTATTATTCTCTTCTTGAAGTGCAAAGTACACTGAAAAGCAAAACAAACTGGTACACCTGTCTCACATCATGTAGGGCCCCCGCAAGCACGCAGAAGTACCGCAACACTACATAACATGGACTCAAATAATGTCTGGAGTAATGTTGGAGGGAAGTGATACCATGAAACCTGCAGGACTGTCCATAAATCCGTAAGAGTACGAAGGAGTGGCGATCTCTTCTGAACAGTACGCTGCAAGGCATCCTAGATGGGGAGCTGGGGCCAGCGGAAGTGTTTAAACTCAGAAGAGTGTTCCTGGAGCCACTCTGAAGCAATTCTGGACGTGTGGGGTGTCCCATAGTCCTGCTGGAATTGCTCAAGTCCGTCGGAATGCACAATGGATGTGAATAGACGCAGGTGATCAGACAGGACGCGTCACTTGTCAGACTCGTATCTAGACGTATCAGGGGTCCCATATCACTGCAGCTGCATACTCCCCACACCATTACAGAGCCCCTACCAGCCTGAACAGTCCCCTGCCGCCATGCAGGATCCACGGATTCATGAGGTTGTCTCCATACCCGTATAGTTCCATCCGTTCGATACAATTTGAAACGAGACTCTTCCGACCAGGCAACATGTTTCCAATCATCAACAGTCCAATGTCGGTGTTGATGGGCCCAGGCAAGGCGTAAAGCTTTGTGTCGTGCAGTCATGAAGGGTACGCGAGTGGGCCTTCGGCTCGGATAGCCCATATCGATTCTGTTTCGTTGAACAGTTCGCACGCTGACACTTGTTGACGGCCCAGCCTTGAAATCTGCAGCAATTTACGGAAGGGTTGCACTTCTGTCACGTTGACCCATTCTCTCTAGTCGTCGATTGTCCATTCTTGGAGGATCTCGTGAATAGGTCGAATGGAAAAATCCCCACTTCATTGGTACCTCGGAGATGCTGTCTCCCATCGCTCGTGCGCCAACTATAACACCATGTTCAAAATCACTTAAATCTTCATAAACTGCCACTGTAGCAGCAGTAACCGATCTTGCAACTGCGCCAGACACTTGCTGCAAGCGCAGCGCCGTATTCTGCCTGTTTACATTTCTCTGTATTTGAATACGCAAGCTTTTGGTTTGTTTGGCAATTCAGTGTATTTCACCAGTCTCATGTACACTGCATTTCGGGTGGAGCAGTTTTGTCATGGAAATCTCTCCCCAAAATCTCAATAAGTCTACGGGAATGTCGTTCTTATTTCTACTTGAGTCCTTCAGTGTTCCGTTAAGTTCTTCTTACGTTATCGCAACTCCCCGTTCCACATTGATCTACTTCGTCTGCCCTTTCCAAAATATTGTTTCCAAATTTCTGTCCATTATATAACCCTTGCATGTAGTCCCTCCACCTTTTCACCTTTCTATTTCGTTTGGCAGTAGCTTGATATCTGAGCTCTTGATCTTCATTTAGCTGCTTTTATCCAAATGTTTCTTTGATTTTCTTTTCATCAACATTTATCTTTCCTATTATCATGTATGCTTGTACAACTTTGAATTTCTCCTTAAGGCATTTGTACTTTACCTTTTTAAGTTTCTGCAAATCTCAATGTACAGACGTCTGTATTCCCTTGTCCCTGGTTCATTTCCTGCATTTTTAAAATGTTTTCTGCTTCCGTCAGCTGAAGTCAGTATATCTTAATTTTTTTATCGGAGAAGTTCTATCATGTGTTCTCATTTTGCCTATTTGTTTCTCCGCTATCTTCACTATTTACCCTTTCTAGATCACTATTTACCCGTTCATCTTCTGTTGAATACCTTTTGCGTACTTCAGATGGTCTTAGCGAAACGATTCTCTTAGACTCTTAATAACATTTGATTTTTGAAAGTCCGGTATGCTAAGATTTCTCTGCTTTCAAAGGATTCCAAACCTGCTTACCTGCATTGCTACAGGCAACGAAAGCTACAGTCAGCCATCCGTTACCCAAACTAGAGGAAGAAGATACCTTCATTAAAGAAAAATTAAACCTAGCCCCACAAAACAAAGTAGGACCATGAATAAGAACAAATTGAGCAGTTTTAGAAACTGCTCTCGTTTCGTTCTTTTTGCCCTTGCCAGAAGATGTAGAAGCGCCAAGGGTGCCGTCCACATTGACAAGTGATTTGTAAACTAGCAATCGCCGGCGACGACGATAACAACGTCTTCTTACAATGATGCGTAAACGTTGTTATCGTCGTCGCCGGCGATTGCTAGTTTACAAATCACTGGTCAATGTGGACGGCACCCTTGGCGCTTCTACATCTTCTGGCAAGGGCAAAAATAACGAAACGAGAGCAGATACCATCTTCTTAATTACCTACATTATTGCAAGTTCTTCAGTTGGAATCTGTATCTCATACCTAACAGATTGTGAAGAAGCAACATCCACGCCTGAGAACAATTTGCAGTTTCATATCAGGTTTCTAAATCTCACTCTTACCAGTATACAAATTATCCGACATATCCAGGTGTCATATCAGTATACAACCTCCTTTCACGATACTTAAAGCAAGTATTTCCAAGGGATAAATTGTAATTTATGCAAAACTGTATCAGTAGTTTCCCCTTTAGTTCCTTTCCCACAGTTCACCTTCTCCGATTTTCCCTTCTTCTCATCGAATTTAATCCCCTGTCACAATTCAATACCCATTCCTCTTAATGTATTGAATAATTTTACAAGAGCATACAGTTTTCAATCTCAACATCATCTGCATAGCTAGCACGCATCCATACTTACGTTAACAAAGTGGGTCACAGTTTCGGTAACTCGATCATTATGCTGTTCATTGAAGTTTACGTGCAACCTTATTTTGTTGTTTATAATTAGACCTATGCCTGCATTACTCCTGTTGGATTTTTTGTTTATAATCGTGTAGTAACGTAAGTGTAAAATTTGTTTCCCTGCCAGAGTGGTTCTTCAATTGTCACTGTACCTAACTTCAAGCTATCTGTTTTTCTTTTCAACGCTTTTAACCTACCAAAGGAATTAAATGACCTAACACTTTTTACCTTGACCCGTAGGATACCAGGTTCTTTTATGATATCTTTGAAATTAATTTTGAGGACAAGCAGTTTGAAAAGCGATAGACAAAGCAGTGATACCATGTAAAACGTAGACAGTCGATGTAAGTGACTGGCAGAAAAGACACCTTTAGAGTGAGAAAAATAAGAAGAAGAGGAAGATTGCTCTATATAATCAAGGGCGCCCTTGACGAACATTCTAAGGGTGGTAGTTACATTGTCTGATAGATCGTTTAGACTGATTGCGGGGAACAATTCCATAAGAATCTCCGAACATACAGACCAACGTAATAGCGCAGTGCTACAGGTCAGGGCGCCTGTTATTTCTCTTCGACCTAATACCGAGGCAGTTCTCCTTCGTAGTTCACCGGCTGACGTATGTGGAGCGGCGCGTTTCGCTGCCGTTTTCTTCCGCGTGGCGCACGGCGTGTATCATTAACAGGAGCGCAGTCATTACGCCTCATGATCGCCAGCCGAACTTAATTGTTCTCCCTGCCGGCCGTGAATCACGAGCGCCGGCGTAGCGGTACCGCCGCGTTTACAAGGGTCAGGGCACCCCGGTCGGTGGGCGACTAATCTCCGGCACGCGGCTCAACAGCGGTCGCTAACACCTGGACCCGTAAGTCCACACGAGTTACTCAGCACGGCGTGAGTCGCTCCCCTTTCTATTCACTATAATAAAAGGGACTATTTATATCAGTCACAGCTGCGAAACGATGCAGATGATAAGACGCAAAGGAATTACAGACATTGGCTGTGAGTGGACATTAAGTGAAATAATTGGGGGAAGATTAAAATTTGTGCGGAATCGGTGTTCTAGCCCGTGTCTCCCGCTTACTAGGCATATGCTCCGACCACTAAGCCATCCAGACACAGAGGTCACTGCAATTGCAACTGAACAGACACCATATATACGTATAATTAAGGCCAGATGGCCGTCTATCTAAGCTCGAACACTTATGGAAGTCGACGAAATGTGAGTAATGAGGCTAATGGGCAAGGGGCACTACATTAGCAGTGTGTGGATAAGTTGAGCATTTGGGTCTTATAGAGCGCGCTGGGGTAGTCCGTGCAGTTGCGATGGCTTTGTGGTCAGAGCATCTGCCTAGGAAGCAGGAAGGCCAGGTTCGAATCCCTGTCCGGCACAAATTTTCAACTTTCTCCATTGATTTCAGTGAATGTCCACTCGCAGCCAATGCCTATAATTCCCTTCTTCTTAATTCATAGTGGCTACTAGATCAGTATTGTGTCTGTTCTTTCGGACATGTCCGAAAGTAGAGAAACCAGTTTATATATATATATATATATATATATATATATATATATATATATATATATATATATATATATATATATATAAAGGTCATCATGACCTGTTTCGACTGCAGTATCTTCTGACCTACGTTGGTTCTTTAGAATGTAACACGTCAGATACCTTGCCATGAATGCCTGCCTCCACGTCTTAACTCACTGACAGCTACTCTTGTAAAGTATGTCTGCAGAACTGTAAACGGATCCTAATCAAGGTTCGACATACGTTACGTACCAGGAATAATGGAGATGTGCGCAAATTCTGGTTAAGTCACCTCACAAGGACAATTACAAATTTAAGAATTACAGTGTCGCCACCAGCCCAAGCCCTTCCTAAGAATTAAGAAAAGGCCGAACTGGAAATCATCAGTTCGATTAAATTAAGAATTTAATTATAAGAATGCATTTATTAAAGACACTAACAAGATGAACAGCATTGTATGTCGTATGTCAATGAGCTTGGTTAATTAAATTGATTTTTGCTCCCATTTTTCTTCGTCACAAGCAAGCAGATTAACTTTTAAAATATCAGGTAATAGAAAATTAATTTGAAAACTGACACCATTGAGAAAGATAAAGGACGCAGAGTTTATCTTTTATGTAGCTCATTTATTTCATTACTGAATTTGATACACATCCTATGAATACACATGACTGGTGCCTGAATGAAAAATTCAACTAAATAAATCGCCAAAATTGCTAGAATAGCGCAATTAAAAAAGGAAAAAAACATACATACATACATACCCACAACAGAAATAGTTCAGAGAGATACCTATCACCATTATGCTCATGCACTAGCTTGAAAAGAGGTTTATCCGATTCGCAAGGTTTGTATAGTAGACTAGCTGACCCGGCGAACTCTGTTCCTCCTTAAAGCCAATAAATAATCAGATTTTGGATGTTAAGTTCAATTTTTTATTAGGAAATACAAATAAAAGAATTAATTATTTTAATGATTCTTTATTCTTTATGTTTTTTGGTTCATAGCTTCCACTCTTCAATTAAGTACCTTGTGATACACGACATTTTTTGTTTTATTATCGGGCGCAAGAACAAACAACGCAAATGGTCTTCCGACCCGTGAACATGCCACATATAAATGACCATGTGAAAAACTTGGATATTCCAGATTTAAACCACAAACTTTCAAGGATTGGCTTTGTGATTTGTTAATGGTCATGGCGAATACAAGACAGATCGGAAATTGCAGTCTTTCAAACTCAAACGGCATATCGGTTGGAGTCATCGGGATCCTCTGAATGAGAACTTCCTCACCTTCGAATTTTACTTTGAGTATCGTCGCGTAAATAACATTGTTCATCAGTTTACTTACCACCAAACGCGTACCGTTGCATAGTTTTGGTTGGTTTATGTTTCGAAGCATGATTATTACGGAGCCAACTTTTAGACGTAAATTGCGTAAATTGTGCGGTGGTAAGCCAGGCACATCCAAGGAGTTTCAGATATTCGTGGCAGTTGCCCAGTATCGTGACGTGTAAGCACAATATTGCGTGTTTCCAAGTGTTCACCAACAATCAGGATGGCAACTTCATCTATTGTTGGAGCGTTAAATGTGCGTTCGTGTGTTCCAGATGGTCGTTTATCTGCTCTGATCACGACTTTGTAGTCATCACTTGACAAGCGCTCTAAAGCATGAACAGCCTGACCAAAGCATGATGTTCATGAAGTAGTTGCTGCAAATCTTGAAGAGTTGCTCTTTTCATTGCTGCATTGATCTTTTGACGTCGATCAAGTTGTTCTTCCATGTTGCCCATGAAGTATATTTGTAAAAATTTATGCTGTGCATCTTCGAGAGGTAGCAATGATCCAATTCGATGGTGAATCTGTCCTTGTATCTACAAAATAAAATACTACTGATTTAGAAACACTTTCTTTAGAATTAGCAAACATAATACGTACGAATAAGTATAGTAAGTTATTCTTCACTATATTGTGTGTAAGTACAAAAATAAATAAATAAATACCTTGAACGTCGGATTAAATCCTCGTTCTTCGATACTGTCTACCACAAATGAGGTCATCTGGAAACAACTATTGTATTTTTGGGTGTTTACAAGAAAATGACGTGATTCGGGTGTTCGCCACAAAGCAATGAATGCAATGGCTCAGGTGGCGGAGTCAAAAATGGCAATTTCACTTTCCCACATCCGTGCTTTCCTCCGGATAACTTCAATGCGCCACAGTACTCGCAAACAATGTCCATCGGCCCAATGCAAACGCAAGGATGCAAGCAGTAATCAGAGCTGCAATCGTATCTAAATGCTGTTCGATTCAAATCATAACGTGATAAATCTCTTCTCGTGCGTCGAAAATTATCTACATGTTGTTCGCTCGACGATTTCGCATTGCCAACCGAGCCGTTTCACGGGGTGCCTCACTTTGCTCTTGTGATTAAGAAGCACGAAGTCGAGCCACACTAACGCGGCTCTCTTCACGGGCAATTTGTTGTTCTTCTTCAGTCCTTTCATTCGCAATGTTTTATATTCTTCTTGCATTACGGCTTTGTCGAGAAATATTCGATCGTCTTGGTCGCGGCATTGTTAATGATGATTCAAAGGAAATACAAATTATTTCTTTAAATTTTTAATTAATGATATATACTGACACTTAACCACAGACGTTTAACTGTCATTTGCGTTTTGTTATTCCACGTCAGATGCGTTTTTGTTATACAACGTTTTATAGTGACGTTTAGCTGACATTTGCGTTTTGTTATTCCATGCTAGATGCGTTTTTGTTATACCACGTTTTATAGCGGTCGAACGGGATAAAAAGATTCCTATGTGCGTCTCCTGGTTCTAAGCTACCTCTCCACCAATTTTCAGCCAAATCGGTCCAGCCGTTCTTGAGTTATAAATAGTGTAACTAACACGACTTTCTTTAATATATATAGGTACACGAAATGGAATCCGCGCCTGTCGCTTACGAGTGGCCGAACTTCAGCAGGCAGTTAACTTGATTACGAGTTAACTGTTCAGAAATGAGACATTAAACCAGGCACAAATGTAAGAAATTTTAATGGTGCAATAGCAGAATGATTTTGCCGTCACGAAATAAAATTAATTCTGCAAGGCAGAAACTCTCTCTAGGAGCTACGAACTGTACTCACCAACCGCTAGCTGTAGAGTGTCTTTTCTCCACCGAGCTTCGTCTAACTACCGGTGCAGTGGAAGCTACCAGAGGGGTATGCTTCCGCCACCAACCTGACAGACAAACCAACCTCAGACTAAAAGGGGTCAACCGCTCTGTCCAGATACTGGGATCCTAAGTTGGTAATCCTGTGCTACCCTCCAAACGAGAAGCAAACATCACCTGCTCCTAACAGACGGACAACCAACTCAGCGTCCCCCACAAAAGAAACCCGTAACCACTCGTAAAAACACTCATTCAGTCACATTTACGCACACACAGGGTAGGGTGAAGGGGAAAGCCGGCCGCAGTGGCCGAGCGGTTCTAGGTTCTACAGTCTGGAACCGGGCGACCGCTACGGTCGCAGGTTCGAATCCTGCCTCGGGCATGGATGTGTGTGATGTCCTTAGGTTAGTTAGGTTTAAGTTGTTCTAAGTTCTAGGGGACTGATGACCTCAGAAGTTAAGTCCCATAGTGCTCAGAGCCATTTTTTGAAGGGGAAAACATAATAAATACAGGTCATGATTTCCTATGGAACACAAAAAAATCAAACATAATATCATTTAATAAGCCTTACTTTGACAGCTCAGTCTTTCTGGGAGGGTTAATAAATTAAACCGTAATCAGGCGGTGGACAGAATAGGATGTACAGAATCCAGTGAGACAAGCGTCTATGAAACGGCTCCACAGAGACGTTTCACTCTGTATCCCAAATATTCTGTATTCCAAATGTTCGTTGGTGTAATACGACTTCTAAATATGCACTGCTCACATGCGTTACTTTCCTTTTTCGTTGCCAAGTAATGCCAGTCATGCAAGCGGCACATTTGTTTGAAAGATTACGTAAATTACCGATTTTCTAAATTTTGTCAACTGGTTCTCGTGGTAGGAATATCTCTGTAGATTCCTTTCAATAACGTTGGAAGGTCATGGTTCGTAACAACTCTCTGAATTCATTAACATTTTTTTATGCGGCTGTAATTGTGCACCAAACAACTATTTAGTGCTTACATTGGTCTGAACTAAATTTTGCTGTATTATCCTAGAAACGGAACTCTTTCATTCGCCTTTATTGCAACTATTATTACTGTTTGATCGCTCCAGAAATTATTCATGTTTTTTCCTCTCGGTTTTAGTTTTACTCTCCTACATTCTGAATATCACTGAAACACTTGTGCAAGAAATGATATCGCGAGCAGATGGCTTTTTGACTCAAAAATTATAGGCAATATTCCCATAATAATCATTTTATTCCATAGTGGCGTGTATGCTGTTTCAAAACTTCCTGGTAATGCGAAACTGTGCCGAATTCGGACAATACCTAATCTGCGATATTATTTTTCAAGCGCAAGTTATGAGTCTTATACGGAGTGCTCAGTCGGTTAGAGCAAAACCTTGAAAAGTCTAATTTCGGGGGTCGAGAAATGCAAAGAATCTTTAAAAAACACAGAAAGAACTATACTAAAACTCTATAAAAACAATGGCAGGATCAGTATTAACACGTTGATACGAAAATAGATTATAGGAAGGAAAGAAGAATGAAAAACTCAAGTTCCTGAAACGCAGTTTCAAAGAACCGTGAAGGTATGGGAACAGAAGCAAACAGCAAAGGGCTAAATGTCATACTATCGATGGACACAGTAATACAATAAAGGCAAACCAGCACTTCCTTCTCTAACGGAAAAAATCACAAATACAGTAGCAATCAAGAAGCGAATATATTTACAGCAAGAATGTGGTGGACGTAGCACAAGGCTTTCTTGCTTAATCCATACCTATAACATGATGTTGAACTTTACTTTTTTGTTATTTCATTGAATTGCTATAGATCATACATGACAATGTGTCATAATGATACAAACTGGGCATTTGTTGGTATTGTCTACAAATATCTATTTAGATTATTTTCCAACAAAGTGTAGTTTGACAATAGGAGGAATGACAACAATATGTAAAGGATGTGGTACTACTGAGTGAAAACGAAAAGACGGCTAACAATGTGTTAAAAGGACTGAACACCAGCTGTGAGCAATATGAAATCAAGATAAATGTTAAAAAGACTGAGGCAATTATCTTTACAAAGTAATAAAGGAAGATAAAAATGAAAATTTGTGAAGTGTTTATTGAGCAAATTCAGAACTTGAAATAGCTGGGATGCAAAATTACCAGTAACATAACACGTAATCAAAAAATAAATACAAGATTCGATATGCCAAAAGAGATGTTTTACAGATGGAGGAGTTTTCTGTGGTCCATTACATAAACAAGGAAAAAGATTTTTGGATGGATTTTTGCCCTTTTATGTTGCTGTAGTTTTCAATCCGAAGACTGGTTTCATCCAGTTCTCCATGCTGCTTTATCTTGCGCAAGTCTCTTCATCTCTGAATGACTACTGCAACTTACATCCTTCTGAATGTTAACTGTATTCATCTGTTGGTCTCCCTCTACGATTTTTACCCTCCAAAATGGGTGAATCCTCGATTTCCCAGAATATCTCCCATCAACCAATCCCTCCTTGTACACATACCGTGCCATTCAGTGCCTCATTAGTTACATGAACCACCCATCTGATCGACAGCGCTCTTCTGTCTCAGCACATTTCAAAAGCTTCTATTTTCTTCTTGTCTAAACAGTTCATCGTCTATGTTTCGCTTCCATATATGGTTACACTCCCTACAAATACTTCCAGAAAAGATTTCCTCACACTTAAATCTATATTCCGTGTTAACGAATTCCTCTTCTTCGGAAAAGCTTTTCTTGCCATTGCGTCTACATTTTGTGTCCTCACTACTTCACCCATCGTCAGCTATTTTCAGATTGAAAGTTCCACTCTGCAAGGAAGTTTACGCTCATATGAAACTTCCTGGCAGACTAAAACTGTGTGAAGGACTGAGACCCGAACTCGGGACCTGATCTAATTAGACTAAATTCCATTATCCTTGTTTTGATTTTGCTGTTATTCCTCCTATATCCTCCTGTCCAGACACTGTGCATTTCGTTCAACTGCTCTTCCAAGGCCTTTTCAGTCTCTGGCAGAAGTACAAAGTCATCGGAAAACCGGTCCGCCCCGATAGCTGAATGATCAGCATGACAGACTGCCGTCCTAAGGGGCCCGGGTTCGATTCCCGGCTGGTTCGGGGGTTTTCTCCGCTCAATGACTGCGTGTTGTGTTGTCTTCATCATCATTTCATCTCCATCCGGCGCGCAGCTCGCCCAATATGGTGTCGAATGTAACAAGACCTGCACCAAGGCGGCCGGACCTGCCCCATGAGGGGCCTCCCGACCAATGACGCCAAACGCTCATTTCCATTTCCATCGGCAAACCTCTTAAGTTTTTATTTCTTCTCCTTGAACTTTAATTTCTACTCCAAGTTTTCCTTGTTGCCGAAACATGGACATGGCAGTGGAGAGAGGAGAAATGCGTTAGGACTTCTGAGATCTGGATTTGAATATTAATGGAAGTTGTGGAAGGGACAGCTAAAATAAGGAATATGGTTCTGTGACAAAGGGCGAACAGAGAAGACTAATTGGGGACGGCATTGTACTTGAAACACATTTTAGACTTCCGCCTCTAGCCAGCCCTGTAATAGAAGTCGAATATATTTTCTTATTCCATTTTGAAATGATAGCATTCACTTTATGTCTGTTGCAGTCGTTTTCTGAAATTAAATAGATTGCTGTGGAAAAGTAAGGTTTCTCCAAACGTGACAAAACTTTCAACATATAAGTACACTAGACTCTCGCTAATCCGGCCATTCCTGGCACATAAGGGTGCCGGATTAGCGAAAGTGCCGGATTATTGAGTGTCTGAAATTTATTTTACTCATTTATTTTGTTTTCTATTTATTTTGAAAACATAGAGGATATACTGTACTGTGCTTTATTAAACCGAAGGATACAATTTTAAAACATAGAGATTATACTTTATTAAATCCAAAAATACAATAATTTTCAAAGAAAACTTAGTCCTCGAGTGTATACTGTACATAATAATACATTCGTATCACTCACTATGAAACATGTCTCTGATTTTTAACTGTCGCAATGATGATACGCGACGGTGGCATGCTTTATCGCGCAACCGCTTTACAAGCATTACATCGATACTGCATGTATCTGGTTGTTGCATAATGTACTCCAGGAAGACCTCGGCAGCTTCTGCACCAGCAGCGTGAGAAATCTTCATGCTCTCTCCTCCTGTGTCTTCTTCATCACTTTCATCATTACTTTCTTCCACACTTTTGATTATTTCTTAATCTGTTAAAGTTGGTCCGTATCACAGTTTTCCTCATTCAGTCACTTAGTAACATCTTCATCATAAATTTTCTCCTCCTGGTAGGTTGTGGAACACGTCAGTGTACATAGTAATGGATGATTCCGACTTGACTGGCTCATCGCTGTCACTCACTACTGGTTAGAACTGGGCATCAATGGATGGCCACAATTTTCTCCAGCTCATCATTTGGTAGCACTCTCTACTTTATCCCATGCTTCGGCTACTTGGAAAACAACATCACGTATGTTAATTGCTTTCCAGGCTTTCAGCGTAGTCTCGATAGAGACGTTTCCGCTTTCGTTCACCAAGGAGACGAGGAGTGAATGCCGATAATGACGTTTAATTGATTCCAAAATTCCCTGGTACATGGGCTGAATTAGGACTGTCACAGTGGGTGGGAGAAAGAGTGCTTGTATATGTATACCATCGGACTTTAGAGAAACATCTGAAGGATGACTGGGAGCATTGTCAATTATAAGGATAGCTTTCAGTTGAAGCTTTTTCCTCTTTAGATATTTTCTCACTCCTGGTACAAACGTTCCATGAAACCACCGAGGGAATATTTGTCTGTCCATCCATGCTTTCTTCTGAGGGCAATATTACACTGGTAGAGTACTGTATTTATATATGTCCGAAAGAACAGATACCATCTTCATATGACCATCTTCTTCTGTGCGGATACACTAACAGTGCCGGAACTCTTACGGGAATTGGCAAAAAGCTACGAGTAATGAGTATAATGGGCAGGGGCGCTATGAATATAGTGCGGGAGAATAAGTCGTGAATGTGGGTCTCAACGGGAGGCGTGCCAGAGATCCTGCAGTCGCATTATCCTCTGTATCCTCGGTGGCTCAGATGGATAGAGCCTCTGTCATGTAAGCAGGAGATCCCGGTTTCGAGTACCGGTTGGGCCACACATTTTCAACTGTCCCCGTTTTATATCAACGCCTGTATGCAGCTAGGGGTGTCCATTTCATTGTCCTGTATTTATGTCAGTGTGTTGGAAACAACGTGGATGTTGGGATTTTCCAATCATCATAAGTGGTAGTTTATGACTCCTATTTGCATTACAACACGCTATTAATGTCACGCGCTCTTTCTGTTCCTTGTAACCACGAGCTTCAGTCTCGTTCTTGGCAGCTAATGTTTTTGAAGGAAGCACCTTGTAAAAGAGGCCTCTTTCATCAGCATTATACAAGGCATCAGCAGTTAAATCTTCTTCCTCTATTATCTTCCGTTTCTTGCTCACAAACTCATTAGTATCCTTATCGTTAGCTGAGCGACTTTCCCCGGAGACTGTCAGCTGACGAATGGCATGTCATTTTTTCCAGTTTGATAGCCAACCTTCGCTCGCTGCAAACAAGTTACTCCCGCCAAGTTGTTTGTTAAATGGAGTTGCTTTTTCCTTTATAATCGGGCCACTGACTGGAATTCTTTTACTGCGTTGTTGTATGAAACATCTATAAACAGCTACGTCCTGTTCTGCATTCTCACCCTTTCTCATTACCTGCCGTTTTCCCAACTCACTATCCATTTGTGTTGAATACTGTCGAATAACATCTTCTTTCTTTTTGATGTCATAAATAGCTGCTCGTCCAACGCTGAACTCAGCAGCAATATCTTTCTGCGTAGAACCTCTATTTAACTTATCTAAAATTTTGAGTTTCTGCTTGTGGTCTAGCGTAACGTGTTTCCTTTAGGAAGATATGATTCCGAACTGTAAAGAAAACTATAATTTTAAATACAGTATATAAAGCATTGTTAATTAAGCATTGTTGCGCACGATAATTCATTGTGCACTTGTTTCTGGATGTGTGCCGAAGTACTGAGATGTCGGACTACTGAGGGCCGGATTAGCAACAGTGTAGTGTACATGCTCACATAGCAACGAACAAATATTCTGTGTACATTTAAAAGTGTTGCACTCGAGAAAATCTTGTCAGTACTGTATTTAATAATCATGTGTTACATTACTACTCTGCTACACAGTAATAACCAGTAACTGAAATCAAATGAAGAAGAAGTATTATCAAAAACCAGTAACAAGTTAAAAACATTTTGAAGTAGGAGCTATTGTCAACTAACTCAAATTTCCATTTCTGAGACAAGGAAAATTGTTGAAATATTAAAGAAACTCAGTTCATTTGCAAATCTCACATGTGCCGCTTTAAAAAGACCTTCCGTGTCAAGGAACAAAATGGTCACCGCTGACGAAATATTGCTTGACCGTGCACAGGATATGTAACTAGTTGTAACTGAAGTATTAACAATATCCTCAATTTAGCTTTAATATTTTAAACAACGCTTAACAACTTTTAAACGCTGCATAAAACATAACCGTGTGTCTCCCAACAACAAGAACAGCAGAAAATACTGGAAACTGCGTACGGCGATCTCTAGTGCGCGATCCCTGACGTGATCCTAAAATCGGTCACTAGACTGAAACATCGAGCAGGAAACATGCTGTGTACCTATCCTCCAGGTACAACAGTCTCACTTACTGAAAAAAAAAATCAAGAGGAGGGAAAGAAACATGTTAGGACAATGGACGAGAAGAGACTGCGTGATAGACGATTCATTGAAAGGAATGGTGACTGGAAAGAGATAGAAGAAGATAACAGATAATTGACGACATCAAGATGAATGCATCGCACACAGCTACGAAAAATATGGCGAGGAAGGGGGAGGACAGAGGCATTCTATTTTAATTATTAGTCTGTTAGTCGTGTGCTCCAAGATGAGTGAAAGCACAGGTGTCGTGGAATTTGTTCCGTATCGAGAAATGTCAGGTGGTTCCATGTTACGGTGCAAGTATAGTGACACTGTCCATTCAGTTTCATTTTTGCTTTCTTGGTAATCGAACTATGAAAATAACTCTGCGAAAGCGGGAGCTCTCTAAGAAGTACTTCCTGCCACAGCTGTTCACATCCCTGATTAGCATCGCTGTTTTGAGCTAAGCTGAAAACATGTTTCCTTTACTTGTCCCTGAGGATGTGCGTGTGTGCGTGTGTGTGCACGTGAGTGCGTTGTCCCACCTAATTTCAGAGAACTGGGCACGGTTCCGTGGTTTGCAACCGGCGCTGGACCTACAACTCTATTCACAGGGTTCCAGCTAAAAAGAAGAAGACCGCGGGTCATTTCACGCACCCCTTTTGCCTTATGGAGGACAGCAGGTAATTTGGTGGCTGCACGACCTTCTTAGCCGGCCGCCGACAAATAAGTCACAGCGGGCCCACGCCACGCTCTGTCTGAAAGGGCCCAGCTTGCACGGCGCCGGCGTGGGTGGCGGCCGCCGAATGTGTGTGTGTGTGGGGGGGGGGGGGGGGTGACGGTGTAGTCGCAGCAGTTCATGGCTGCCGCCGGACAAGTATTCTGACTCGTTGCGTGACATTTCAGATTCAGAGCAGCGAACAAAATGTTATTTCTCTTAAAGGGAAACTATTGCTCATTTTCAACTCACCAAGAACGATGCACTTAAACACTGTGATGATCGTAGGCTTCTTTCACATATTTATAAACACAGTGAAACGAAACATGCTTTTGGTGTAAACAGTGATATCGTCCCTCAAAACATTCCCCTTTGGAATTTTTACAGTTGAGTATGCAATCGAACAAATTGTGGAAACATTTTTTTTTTCATTTCTATGGTGGTATCTGAAGCATATAGTGCATGGGGGCTTAATTAAAATAAAGATATAAGAATGCAATGCAAATACTTTTTAATTTTCTGTCGCTGTATGTCCGATTACGCAAGTCTCGTAAACGGCTGGCCCTGACTAGTTTTTAGTACGCAATCTGACTGCTTAGAATGACAACAAAGAATGTAAGGAAATTTCTGTTAGCACAATTAATTAATTAAGTCCCCAGCAACTATAAAACCTACGAAACAACAAACACAAGTGTAGCTGTTCCGTATGTGGTAGTATGACTCAACGCACATCTGGCACGGTTCTTCTTCAACAAGACAAGAATTTTTAAATACCAATTATACTGACGTGATAAAAGAAAATTAGAAATACTATAATTGCACAAGAAAATCAGAATTACACTCTAATACAAGAACACACGCCAGATGCTTTGTTGACTGAACCTGTCATGACACACTATTCAGGACACTGAAAGAATAAAAGAATAAAGGAAAATACCTCCATATATATTGACGAAATGCACTCTGACCATTACAATATCTCCATTAGAACAACATCTGCTATCTCTCCCATCAAACCACTGCATAAACATGGAACAACACTCTCCACTACCACATCTCACTCTGACTTCACGACAAGCAGTGTCCACCACAACTTCTCGGTAAGAACTGCCTGCCGCTACGTCTCAATAAGCACTGCCAGTGGAGGCGGCGGAACAATACTCTCTGGCGCGATCTTTGGCGCTGTGGCTCAGTGTAGCCACCTTTCAATAGTTTTGGAAGGATTCCACAGCCTCTTTGTGTGATAAAAATCACTGTATACACATTATTTTGTTCCACGTAAGTCTACAAAAAGAAGTCAGTATATTAGGAGAATACGGGCAGTAAGACACAAAATTTTACTTTTTTCATTGTCAAATTATCGTTTGTGGTGCTGTGTGGTTACTGCCATAGTCACGATGAAGAACGATGCGACGTTTTCGACTGTTTTTCCTGATTTCATCAATGGCTTGTGGCAAATTATTTATTATAATACATTCAGCATTAACTCTTCGTGGATCATGTAGAGGAATAATAGCGACGTATTCATTGTAACGAAAGAAACAAGCAATAATTTACTTAGAAGTGCTTCCTGAGTGAAGACAAATGGTTAAAATGGCTCTGAGCACTATGGGACTTAACATCTGAGGTCATAAGTCCCCTAGAACTTTAAATAAGTTTGCCACTTAATTTAACTGGGGTGAAATTACATTAGGTGTTCCACAGGGTTCAATCATGGGTCCCCTTCTGTTCTTGATATATGTGAACGACCTCCCTTTCTATCTGAAACAGGAAGTGGAACTGACGCTGTTTGCTCATTATACAAGCATCATTATTAATCCAGTAAAAGAAACACCAATTGAAAATGATACAAATAAGGTCTTTGGAAACGTCATTAATTGGTTTTCTGCAAATGGGCTTGCTCTAAACTTTGGAAAAGCGCAGTACATCCAGTTTTCTGCTGCAAAAGCTACAGCTCCTTCAATAAATATAACGCATCAACAGAAGTCGGTAGACAGGATAGAACATACTAAGTTTTTGGGTGTACATATAGATGAGGATCTTAATTGGAAAATTCATATTTTGGATCTTCTAAAGCGATTAGGTTCTGCAACTTTTGCAATCAGAATAATTGCCAACTTTGAGGATATAGAAATTAGTAAGCTAACATACTTTGCATGCTTTCACTCTCTGATGTCGTATGGAATAATATTTTGGGGTAACTCAACATTTAGCCAAAAAGTATTCACTGCTCAAAAGAAAGTGGTTAGAATAATGTGTGGGGTTCATAGTCGCACATCTTGTAGGCATCTTTTTAAAAGATTGGGAATTCTAACAACAGACTCACAGTACATTTACTCACTAATTAAATTTGTTCCAAATAACATGGAAGAGTTTAAAAACAACAGCGACATTCGTGATTATAATACCAGAAAAAGGAAAGACTTACACTATCCTTTACTCAACCTATCTTTGGCACAGAAAGGGGTAAAATATGCTGCTATAAAAATTTTAGACAAATTACCAGATGAAATAAAATGTCTGACAGAGAGCAGTAATAGCCTCAAAAATAAATTGAAATCATATCTCCTTGACAACTCCTTCTATATCATAGATGAATTCTTATATATATATATTAAAAAATCATGTTTCTTGACACGTTCCACATCATAACGGCTACTGTACCATGCGATTGATCAATGGAACACGTACTCAACTAACTAACTGAACTACTTAAACCTAACCTAAGGACATCACACACATCCATGCCAGAGGCAGGATTCGAACCTGCGTCCGTAGCGATAGCGCTGTTCCAGACCGAAGCGCCTAGAACCGCTTGGCCACAGCGGCCGGCCCTGAGTCAACTGATTTCGTTCGGTTCGGTTCGGGATTGGATCACTTACGCGCAGTGACACTTCCGTGAAGATACATTTCTGTGGAGCATATTGCTGTTGCTGTCTTTTTTCTGGCCTTTATCCCGTGTTCTTTAGAGAGGCGACGTGTTAATTTTCGGAGGAGGGGGAGGAGGAAATAAAGTGTTTAACGACTCGTCGACATCGAGGCCATTAGAGACGGTGCAAAAGCTCGGACTGTGCCAAGGATGGGGAAGGAAATCGGATGTGCCCTTTCAGAGGAACTATCCTGGCATTTGCCTGTTGGGGAAATCAAGGAAGACCTAAATCTGGATGGCCGAACGCTGGTTTGAACCGTCGTCCTCCCGAATGCGAATCCAAAGACCGATTGAGGTGGCGCAGTGGTTAGCAACAATGGACTCGCATTCGAGAGGACAATGGTTCAAACCCACGTTCGGCCATCTAGATTTAGGTTATCCGTTCTTCCCCTAAATCGCTCCAGACAAATGCCAGGATGGTTCCTTCGAAAGAGCACGGCCGATCTCCTTGCACATCCTTGACACAATCCGACCTTGTGCTCTGCCTCTACCTCGATGTCGACGGGAAGTCAAATCAATCTTCCTTCGTCCTGTGTGCCAACCACTGCGCTACCTTGTTCGGTTTAAATTTCGGACTTAGTAACGTTAGTGGTAGAAGCTGGTCGCTTATCCTTCACGTCGCCTCTCCTTTTCCCTCTGGGACGGAATTTGTATACCTCATACTGTGTGTGCCTAGCGTAATTCCATGTGAAAGTATGCGAATGTGTTCTGAATGTTTACGAATTATGGAGATGAGGCGGGACGTAGACGCCATGCGGATATTTGGATGTGGGAAACCGCCAAAAATACGTACCCAAGCTGGCCGGCACGCATCAGCCCTCATCGTTAACCCGCCTTGTGGATCCGATTCGGGGCCGGAGCTACTCCCCTAATCCCCGAAGCGGCAAACTGATGCACATGGCCGTCCGGGTGGGTTTGGGAATGCAACAAATGTGAAAGCCCAAAATCTGCTTGTGGTGACAGACTGATCTGCAGCTAAGCCCGAGGTCTACGTTTGGAAAGTGACAGTTTGATTGTGAATCTGCGAAGATAACAAATGAGAAACAAGAAGTCTGTTACGACTCAGCGCCCGCGGCCCACCCGTCTGGCCTGTTTGTGTGACCTATCGGCAGAACATCAGTAGAAGCGACGCAGTCTTATGACCATGTACTGTAGTACTAACATTTTAAGTCTGACAAGGCCAATATGTGGCATGTTTTAATTTAATTTTATATTGTGACATTTCTGAAGAAGGCTACATTATTATAGCCGAAACCTAGGTAAAGTTTCTTTGCTTATGCAACTGGAGGGTGAAATTTAATAGAATTGTTAAAAAAATGGCTCTGAGCACTATGGGACTTAACATCTTAGGTCATCAGTCCCCTAGAACTTAGAACTACCTAAACCTAACTAACCTAAGGACATCACACACACCCATGCCCGGGGCAGGATTCGAACCTGCGACCGTAGCAGTCGCGCGCTCCGGACTGCAGCGCCTAGAACCGCACGGCCACCGCGGCCGGTTAATATAATTGTAATTTACAGTTGCTGACTCTGCTGTGCCATGCTAAAAATGATAACAAATAGGCTAAAGGTACTTTTGGAAACGTTTCTTACTGAGAACAGAATGTGTTTTGAATGGGAAGATCTTGGTTAGACAGTGTTTCTTGAATCTACCATATTGTTGAAAAACATAGAGAATACAATCGTTCCACAAACTAAACGTAACCTTTATTAACTATGAGAAAACTTTTGATACAGTTAACTGAGTTAAATTATTGGAAATTTTAGAAAAGAATAAGTGAAATTTAAAGTAAATTTACGCACAACAAAATAAAAGTACAAAAAGGGGCCCATTTGCGAGTAAGATCTGTCATGGAGTGAAACAAAGGTATCCTTTATCGCCCACAATATTTAATATATACGTAGACGACGTCATAAAGACATAGCAGAATAAAGTCTGCAGATGATCAAATAATCTTAGCTGGCTCAGAAGATAAATTACAGAGAAAAAGTTGGTTCTTGCACAATGTTGCTAATCAATATAGTATGATAATATCTAAAAGTAAAACTAAGATTATGGCATTCCATGGTAAGGAGAATTTAAGAGGAAAAGTAATAACTGACTATAAGTTGCTAGTAGAAATAAATACTTTTAAATACCTGGGATGTGAGGTCACAAATTTCACAATGATCAAGGATACAAACTGCGAAATTTACAGAAGTTAGTAGATGCTCTAAATCGCATTTTCCTCAAAAAAGTTAAAAAAAGACGGTACTAAAGTTTTGTGTTGTGATGGCAGTACCAGTTCTAATGAATGTGTCAGAAGCTTGGACTCAGTCCAAGGAGGAGAACTGAGGTAGCAGAGATTGGCCTCCTAAGACCTCTAGCTGGTTACAAACTCATAGATCGGATACAAAATAGCGAAATAAAGAATGAAATGGGTGGTAAAAGCATACTTCAGAAAATAGAGGAGTACAGAAAGAAATGTCATAAACACATGCAAAGAAGAACGAATACCTAAAATAATATACAAGTATACGCCTCAAGGGAAAAGGAATATTGGGAGTCCTAAGAAGAGATGGACAGATCAGCTACAATCTGAAATTGGAACAGGCAAGATAGCCTAAACGACAACTGGATATCATGCTGATGAAGACCTATGTAGCAAAGGAGCGTTGCGATAAACTGAAGAAAGATGCAAACCAATCACGTTTTTAAACATGAAAATGTGACAAAAGCAAGTAAATATGCTGACGAGCTAAAACATCATGAACACCTGCTTAATAGCGTGTTGATCCACCTCAGGAACGCAATAAAACAGTGATTCTGCACGGAACGGCCTCGAAAATCCTTTGTGAGTTACCAGGGGCATGTGAACAAATGGCTACGTACAGGTACGTAGCTCCCGTAACTTGATGGATGGTGGTTTATGAGCTTGGAGCTGGTGCCCGATGGTGTCCCAGGTATGTCTCATCGGGAAGCGACGTTGATTCGTGGGTCGGACGACAGCAGCGAAGGTTCAGATCAGGTGAATTTAATGGCCAAAACATGACCGTGAACTCACCGACATGTTCATCTCACCAATGCAGCATGATTCTGACCTTGTGACGTGGACGGTTATGGGAAGACATAAAGCACGGAGAGGTGCAACTAGTCGGCCACAACGCTCACGTAGTCCACAGTTGTCGAGGTGGAAAGGTGGCCATATTCCCGGAGACCTCAGATGTCACCTCACATTTTTATTATGCACACGATTCCAATTCTTCATACGTTAATGAATATACAAATTCGCTTCTGAGCTCAGTGGCCTTTAGACGTAGCTGTTTGATTATAAAAAAGTGGCGTAAGGAAAATAAAATTTTCACAAGAGTATTGCGCTCTTCTGACGATCACGTGAAAGCGACATGTTTTGTTGCCGCTCACGTGATTGTGGCGTGCGATCCAGATGGTCACGCCGGAGGGAAGCGACGTTGATTCGTGGGTCGGACGACAGCAGCGAAGGTACAGACGGCGGATCACGTGAGTGTGTGCACAGTAATCTTGATACAATTAACATTTGGTACAGAGTATCTACGGTGCAAGGAAGTCGCGAGGATTGCAAGTGAAATAAATAAATATATTCGAAAATGTGTTTGACATGATTAACCAACGAAGTACAAACGGCACTAGTTTTATATATTAATAGTTAGTGCCGAAAAGCAAAGTGAAAAATAACAATTTAGAACTCAAAACAAATAACTGTGAATTTCTTCTTTCTTTTCATTATTTTCCCACAGAATTTCACCACACATGGACTAAAGTACCCAACCAGCACTCGCCACCATCCTTACAGTAAAACACAGCACATTATTGGCATGCTCCGGAAGCGTGAAAGACTTATCACGACACACATTTAACATAAAGTCTATGGGAGTCACTGTTCAACTACAAATATTGATTGCTGCAGACTTTTTCAGTAACATCCGCTTTTTCAGTCACCTTAAGTCATACAAAAATTAGGACCAATAGACAGTTCTGCAGCCGCTGTAAACTTCTTGAGGGAAATCATTGTCCCGCGTAGGCTGTTTTTATTTTTGAAATAATCACTTTCTTTCATGTTTAACCATTAGCCTAGGCAGGAAAATTACTTCCCTCAAGAAAACTATAATCGTTGCGAAAATGACATTTTAAGAGTCACAAACAGGCAGTTTTGCACGACAGAACAAACATTCAAAAGCGGAGCAATTAATTAATACTATGAATGCCAATTAACTATGTACGAGATTCCTGCAGTAATAATATACATGTCACAACATGCAAACTAACTGTATACCGCTTGTGTTGCAATGGTAGCATCGAATTGTACCACAGGTCCGTTGGAAGCACGGGCGAGTGTCCTCCATAGCATGGTACTGCCCACACTGTGTCCGTGTGGCCACGCACGATTCAAGCACCCATTCGCTTGGATGACGGGGTATGTGGAAACAACCTTCCACCTGGTGTAACAAACTGTTTGATTTGTTTGATTCATCCATTCAGATGACACGTTCTCATTGATCCACTAACCAGTCTCGATGATGCCGTGCACACTGCAACCGTAACAAACGATGTCGTTGGGTCAACATAGGTGTTCTCTGCTGCAGAGCCCTATGTTCGACAATGTGCCTTGAACTGTGTGCTCCGAAAGCCTATGCCACAGCAGTATTGTCGTCTGTCACCATCGCTGCCACAGAACGCTACCTATCGTGCTCTAGAATGTGGGCGAGCTTCCGAGTTCCACATTAGGGTGATGAGGCGTGCTTCAATAACTTCTCATACAAGCTCACGATGGAAGCATTCGAACATCCGACCAGCTTCGGCGCTTCCGAGATGCTCAATCGCAATTAGCGAGCCATAACGATGTACCCTTTGTCAAAATCGCTTATAGCAATTTATTTCCACATTTGCGTTCCGCGTTCTTTTGTTGTTATTTCAGTTCTCCACAATGGGCCCGGTTGGCAGCAGATAATATCGCGCTTCATCCAAGTGCTACACAAATATAAAATACTTTTCACATTACATAAAAACCAGACCACACTACATGAGGTTTTTTTAAACACGCTGGTGGACAGGTTTTATGATTTTTAAAACTTTCTAGATTATTTTATTTTACAGTAAAAATATAACCACAGAAAGTGTACAAACTTAACGTGGACGCTCTACAATAAAATAAATAATTCAAGACAGGCTAAGCACAGCCACTACAGTACAGTTGTACAACCAGAAGCACTCTACGCACCAGAAACGAACACAATCGGAGCTTCAGGCATCACAGAGAGAGAAAAAATACAACGTAAAACCCTCAGACAAACTTTTGGATCAGTACACAGAGATGGTATATCGGTGAAGAGACCAACCAAAGAATTATGTGAACACATAGATAGGCTGACAGAAATGATCAAGAAAGCCGACTAACATTCTATGGACACATACACAGAATGAACAACAACAGGCTCACAAAGAGTATTTTTGACGTAGTAAACAATTCAATCAAAGAAACCAATTGGTTCCAAGAAATAGATGAATGCCTCAAACAAGCAGGGATTAGTTCTGAAATGGTGAATGAAAGAGACAAATTCAGGACCAAAATTATGAACACGAAATTTGAACTAAAAGAAAAAAAGAAAACAGGGAAAATACTCTCAGAGCAAAGGAAATATGAAAGTAGCCGAAGAATGAAGAGGTTTAGGGAAGAGAAAAAGAAGAAAGAAACAAAAAAAATGAATAATAACGTAACATTCACATCGACCACTGTCCTGGAGGCAAAAAGTGTAATAGTAATAATAATAATAATAATAATAATAATAACCACTTATGATATTATTAATGATGCTATGGTATAATGATGATGCTGGTGTGTATGAAAGTTCTCATGATCTGGATCATCATGGAGGTGGAATGATAAATATGGCTATGTGGCCTTGTGCGAAGGTATAATGATGATGCCCGTGGTGTATGAAAGTTATCATGATCTGGATCAGAATGCAGGTAGTAGAATGATAAGCATGGCTATGGGGCCTTGTGCTATCGTAGGAAGCGACTATCAGTGTTTGAGGAGGATGAGGGAAAGCGGAAGTGTCAGGGGTGGTTCAGGATGGAGAGAGAGGTATATCTCTGGACGGATGTCATCATTTGGTAGTGGATGTTGGTTGAAGTTTCGGCAACAGATTCCCCAGTCGTCTCTACTCCAATTGAATTGTTTCCTTGCCGTATCTAGTACCCGCAGCGCGAGCAAGCAGCTCCGTCTCATCGCTGACAGCGGTCATAATGTCTTGGCTCAAGCAGTAGATAACGGCTTCAGATCTGTTGCTGTGTTTGATTTCCGGCGCTCGATGTAGTTCCGAGCTGTCAACTAGTGAACAAAACGTGAGTTACATGAATATCGCACCAACTATATAATCTTACCGCAGACAAACCGGCAGATGTCAAAATTATTTAAAGCGTTCTCCAAATGAGCGTTATAAGGTCGTTATTGGCATTTGGTCCTTAACATAACTAAATGTAAATGTTGCACATAAACCCTCCATTTATTACTGGAACTAGTATGCCTGACAACTGTGAAATATCTAGTAATCATCCGGAGTGACATGAAAGGGAACGATTACGTAAAACAAATTTAAGAAAAGCAAATGTCGACCTTAGATTTACTGGAAAAATATCTCGGAAATGTAGTTCAACTACGAAGGAGGTAGTTCAGAGAACACTCATACGACAGACTCTTCAGTCTCCAAGTCAGTCTCCTTACCAAGTAGGAGTAATACAGGAGCTAAAGAAGATAAAAAAAATAGCGACACCATTCTTCATGAAGAACAGTCGTTATTTGATGATCGAAGGGATCGCTGTGTCAAGAAGAAATCTACGGATACCAATAATTGAATGCTGGCCATGTTTTGACTGGATCAGAAGTGGGAGTCTTCCTATACTTCGGTCAGGGAGCCTGAAGACGGAATGTAGCGCTGAAACTGGTTGCTCAGATAAAATAACTGAAAATTTAGACTGCCGAAGGTGTTTTTATTCGACTTTTATGATGAACAGCCAAGGGTCCCGCACCATCTGTATAAAGATGGACTTACACAGACCATTCGTAATGGGTTCGTTTGGAAGGCGCGAGATCGTCGCAGATATTGCTCATCAAACCCCAACAACAGACGCGAAAAGAACAGCATTTCGATTAATGGTGAGATGTAACATTTCAATTGAGAGGTGGTGCTTTCCAAGCAATCAGGCAACATATTAGTGTCACCTAAGTTCGACTCACGAAATGACGATGGCAACAAAGAAATTAGGCCTCGTACTCGTACCTAGTCCTGTCGTTCTTTCCGCGTAGCTTTCGCTAACGGAACAGGAAAAGGACTTAAAAGACAGTAACACCACAGGTACCGTCTGCTATGCACTGTAAGGTGGCTCGTTTACTGTAGGGCTACATGTAAATGAAGCTCTGGGTGCAGTTGTATTTCAGAGTTATTGTATTTCAGAGTTACAGGTTCACTTTCGGGGACTTCAAGCAGACTTTTGAGTTTTTCCCTTCTCTTTAAAGATATCTGCTAATTATGTAATGTACGTGTATGAGAGGTAACTTCGTGTGGACAACTACCAATAACAGGAATCATTCATTAGTTACCTCTAGTACCGTATGCATTGTACGCTCGTTTTCAGAACTGATGGCGAACATCATTATACGCTTATATAACGTCAAATGTGCAGAATAATAAGAATGTCCAGCTAGCTAAAAAAGCTGAAATTCATAATCGAACAGCTAAACGCAAAGTACGTTTCATAGACACAAATACAAATCCCCGTTTCGGACTGAGTGTGGTCAACGTAACATGGAACAGCCGAAAGATTTTTGCTACGATTACGAATACAGTTTTATCACGCTGTTTATATACCATACGAAGAGTATGACGATATGGCGATTGATAAGTATGTGTCCACATCATTTTGATAGTGAAATCTGCTGATGGCCTCCAGCATGCATTGAAAGGTCTCTGTTGGATTCCTTTCATGTTTAATTTCTTAAATCTGTTGCCATTTATGGAATAAATTCCTCTTCTAAATGTACTGTGGCGTTTCTGACTATCTGGGAGGAGACTGAGCAGTGGAACGTGTTACTTTTACACATAAACAAGAACGATCTGTCACACTACCACACTTTAAAGCACAGTTTATATGTAATTCTTATATGTAATTCATGTCACACAGTCTCATACGAAACCTACATCCGCTTTCTATTATATACTGTATATGATAAGATACTGTCATCCCCCTTCTCTTTTGTGTGAGAGGATGAATGAGCATATGTATTTCTAGTTGCATGCTTGAGGGTAACAGACAAGGCTGTCTGCTAGAGAACAGTAGGACCAACGTCGGAACAGGTAGCTATGCTTCCTAAAAGCAAAGAGGTTTCTATCCTTAGTATAGTCCTGTCCGTCCGTTGTCATGTTGGTATAGGAAGCTGCCCCTCTGGCCACTTCCGTTGGTCTTTGTGAGCCTCCCTCAGGAAGCACGCTCGGCAGTAGGGCAGTTGCAGTGTGGCCGTGGCGAGCGTCTGAAGTGGTAAGATCTCCGGCTAAGCGCGTGTCTGTTAAGTCCGTAGGACAATGGATTTCTTAAGTTCAGCCTAACTGAAAATTTAATCACCTTGATTTCAGGTTTAGCTCTAAAATATCTAATGCTATCTTAAAGTGCAGCGGAGTGTAATTCTCGTGTTAAATTCAGATTATTTTGCGGTAGTTGCTTTGTTACTACTTTGTGAGTAAAGTGGAACCACGTGTTGATCAGTAACTCTAACTAAGTTCATCAATCTTAAATCCGAATGTGCGTGAGATTATAACGTCTCGTCTTGAGAATATTTTTTTTTAATATAGCAACTTTTCTTTATGCTTTTCTTTATGTTCAACCCACGTGGGGTGTACTTTGCGAGACCACTACCACATGCTTATATAACTGTTTGACCCATCAGGTTAATAGTAAGACGTTAGTAACCAGTTCAAGGTTTTTCTTTTGTCAATTGCTTTTCGATCTAATGTATTTTAATTATCAAAATTATTGTGGAGTTGTACGCTTTGTGTAAACCAAGTTGACCACGTGAAGCATGTGGTGTAATCATCAAAGTAGCCCTCAGCTATTCTTTTTGCGAAGACTTCACAAAGAGTTAATATGAATTTAGTATACCAGTGTGTGGTAATTACATGACGGACAGGATTGTGGTATGAACGTAATTTCTTTGGGTAAAAACTGAATCTGTTGGTTGTGGTTAATTTCTTCTTGCTTATGTTTCAATGTTCTTCGTGTGTGATTTTATGAATGCAGTGTTGTATACAGTCTCCCAATCTTGGCTCCATATTTTATGTGTTCCGTAAAATTACAATCTCACATTTTTTTAAATCGTAAATAAGGCACCAGCTCAGTTATAACTCACGTATAATACGCTGAAATTTCAATGAACAATCTTAAAATAAATTTCCAAATATAAACTGATTTCTTTCTTTTTATTTAAATTATCCTTTATATATATATATTACCGGTTTTGTATGACTATTAAAAGATTATCATTAATGTTAGTCTGGTTGGTAAACCAAGACTAAATATCTGATGAAACAGTTGCCCAGTAATTCACGGTTAACGTCCCCAGACAGATCACGGCTTTTAACCCAGCTTTTATTGTCTATTAGCACCGATCTCAGCATAACAAAATTAAAGTTACAATATTACACATCAGCATACCAAATTAAAGTAACAATCTTACAGCATCAGTTACTTAAGAAGACGGCTCAAGGCTCTCTTATGCACTATGTGTTACATTCACAATATCCAGGTTCACGGACATTCTGACATACTGAAATATGTCAATAGAAATCCAACCAGGCCGAAACATAAATAAATCAAAGTAATAAACTGATGAAAAATATTTATAAGCTACGAAATATGTAAATAACAATTATGGCATGTAAGAAAAATGTTAAGAAAAATGATTTGTAAAATTTATTGAAGTTCTTTGCGTATCGATGGTGACAGTGAAGTATCTGCACCAAGCTCTTTGTTGGCGGGAGAGCACGCGCATTGATACATAGGGAGCGCGGCGAGAAGCGCGCCGCATTGTCAATAGAACACTCTTGAGTCAACCTTTGTGCAGTGAAGTTGTGTCTAGAGAATTATTTATGAATTTTTAAAAATCGACGTCATAAAGACATCAAAGGTATATAAGCGCTAACTGAATATTGTAAGTTCGTTGTTACATTTTTAATCTGTTTTATATAAACGATCCCCAGACTAAAGTTCTATAAATTGAATCATTATAAAGAGTTAAAAATTTATATTCAGTCGTTTTCAGAATAGATCAGTTTATCTCAGTCAATATCGTGTTGAAACTTCCTGGCAGATTAAAACTGTGTGCCGGGCCGAGACTCGAACTCGGGACCTTTGCCTTTCGCGGGCACTTTCGAGTTCGAGTCTCGGTCCGGCACACAGTTTTAATCTGCCAGGAAGTTTCATATCAGCGCACAATCCGCTGTAGAGTGAAAATTTCATTCTAGAAATATCGTGTTATTTGTCAATGAACACAGTAACCACAAGATTTAACTTCTGTTGAGTTTTCTCATTTTTTAAATTTAATAATGACATTGAATTTTGCACCAGTAGCTTCAATCAAAAAAGCAAATGAATAATAAGTAAAGTTTTAGCGCACAGATTTGCAATCCTAGTAAATGAATGCCAGCATAAATAATAATCAACAATGGATCAGAGTGAGTATATTCAGACATGCAGTCAGATGACGTTATCCAGACGCGGCCCAGTGAAATAAAAAGTAAGGAAAATATATATGAATGTTTTCTGGTTCACTGTATAGACAACCAGTACTGAGCGTCATGGCGTATGCTTATGTGTTCACGTCGAAATAATCTTATTTTGATTGATCTTCTTTTGACTGATCTACATGTAGATGTAGATGTAGTCACATTAATATTGTTACCAATAAAGGCACAAGGCGTACAACACTGTGTACGGTAAAGACTATCAGAGCAGACAGGTTGTCAAAAGCAAGTCCTGACATGAAAGCTGCAAGGCACAAAAAGTTCAATTTTCTTTCTTTCTTTCATTGGACGGAAAGTAAGTTATATTATTTTGTTCCAGACGGGAAGGTTATCGTCTAAACGCATTAAGTTCAATCATTATTTCTTTTATTTATTCGACGGGAAAGTTTCAATGTAAAGTGCTGTCTTCCCTTCCACGAAAATTCTAAATTGTTATTACATGTACTAGCATTAAACAGCGATCTTGGAAACTATGCAGTCTTCAAGTTAATCAGCAATAACAAGACTTGTCAGATGGAGATAGATCTCCAAGAAATGGTTGAAACCCGTTGAATAATTTTGGTATGATTCGAAATAAGAACTTCCCACCAGTTTTGTGTACTCAGTATAAATTGCAACAAATTACTTTTGAAGGTGGAGAGAGCAGTGTCCGGGGGAACGTTTATCCTCTCATCTTGACCTCAAAGTCTGAGTTGATCGAAGGCCGCACCTTAGCGACTAGTCTTTGAATGCAAGAGGTGGTGCCTGGTTTCTGGTGCATGCTTAAATTTCCGCAAATGTTTGTACTACAAGTCTCGTTGTGATGACGGATCATGATGGGTCGGTTTTCCGTAATCCACCTAAGAGAACTGTAGCAGAGAGTTACAATTCCTGCTGACTATTGGATCGCAAGTCTGTGAGGCTGATTTAGCGACTGGATACTTGCTAGTGACATTAAGATATTCTGTGACTACCTTGAAGATGGAAATAGTTGGAAGTCTGTACGGATGCGGATATCTACGAATATATGTATGCTGATACTGATCTGATGCATAAAATAATGGGCCTATAGGTGTACCTGCGCGTGTGTCAGCGTGGATGTGGCACGAGCAAGATAGGTGAATGAATCGAAAACCGCGTACCGGATGAAGAGCAGCACTCATGCCTATTCAAGAGACTCATTCCAGTCACAGCTAGTCGGAACACGATCCTACAAATGGATTTAGGATTTTAAATATCTGTGGCTTACCTTTACACAGAATGCATTCTGCATTCTGTGAGACAGACCCCAAACCAATGATCAAAGCCGTAAACTGATCGCACTTCAATCTCAGCGAGACTTTTATATGTTGCAGTCTGTCAAGAAACTGCAGACTCCAGCTGTACAAGGCACTGATCCATACCATACGTCTGTATTGTTGTATGGTTGTGAAACTTGGAGTGTTCGAATAGAAGACTTAAATAATGTCGTCTTCGAGCAGAAAGTCGGAAGAAGGCAATATTCTACATCTACATGTATACTCCGCAAACCACCCAACGGTGTGTGGCGGAAGGCACTATACGTGCCACTGTCATTATCTCCCTTTCCTGTTCTAGTCGCGTATGGTTCGCGGGAAGAACGACTGCCGGAAAGCCTCCGTGCGCGCTCGAACCTCTCTAATTTTACATTCGTGATCTCCTCGGGAGGTATAAGTAGGGGGAAGCAATATATTTGATACCTCATTCAGAAACGCACCCTCTCGAAACCTGGAACAATGGAAGATTCAGCCTACTTGTGAGCTGGGTATGATTTACAATCGCACGAATATTGCAGGTCTGATGAGAATCGAACCGCCTGAATGGGCAAGTCAAGTTGCTCAGATGGACAAACATCGATGGTGTCCGTTTGCTTTGCTGGGTGATAAAATGCTCGCCTCCCAGGGAAAGGGGGTCCGGGTTAAAGTCTCGGCCGGGTTGGAGATTTTCTCCGCTCGTGGCTTGGGCGTTGTGTTGCCCTCATCATCATTTCATCTTCATCACCGGCGCGCAAGTCATCCAATGAGGTGCCGAACGAAATAAAACTTGCACTTGGCGGCCGAACTTCCCCGGATGGGGCCTCCCGGCCAAAGATGCCATACACTCATTTCCATTTTTCCACGTCGATGGTCTTTCAAGTCGCCGCAGAAGGAAACGGCTAGGTAGACCAAAGAAAAGATGGAGAGACGGAATCTACAAGGACTTGTCGCAGATCGTCAAGAACGGTGACTGTTGGCAGAGGGCAGGAAATAGAATCCAATGGAAGTAGTGTCTTCCAGCTACGCTCAGTGCTCTGGCCATGGTCTTGTAACGTAAAGCAAAATAAAGTATCTGTGAATATCCACAATAAGAATTACTCTGTGATTAGATGTTAGTCAAGTGTTACGATTTTCATCAGTTTTCCCTATATGAGTGATCGATAATAATTATTATTATGGTTTACCCGCCGGCCGGAGTGGCGCTACAGTCTGGAACCGCGCGACCGCTACGGTCGCAGGTTCGAATCCTGCCCCGGGCATGGATGTGTGTGATGTCCTTAGGTTAGTTAGGTTTAATTAGTTCTAAGTTCTCGGCGACTGATGACCTCAGAAGTTAAGTCGCATAGTGCTCAGAGCCATTTTATGGTTTACCCATTAGGATTGGAGTGCCGCTTTGTTGGCTAGAACGGACAATGTTCCGTCGACAGTTACCGCGTTCTTGACAAGTTCACCAACAAATGTGTCCTTCTTAAGCACGTGGCACAATACGAAGCGTAGTTTCTCTTGCAAGCCGCTTATCGTTTGGGGGTGCGTCGATTCTGGCCGCAAATTTACTATGATACCCCAACAGGACTGAAGTCGAGATCGAGGAACGTTTAAAAAAGTCTGTAATGAAAAAATGAAAGATTTTTCTCTGTAATTCACAATTCGTGTGCAGAATTTAGACTGCAATTTCAGATATGGATGCACCTATTGGAGGCCACGAATGGTGAATGTCAGCTGTAATCATATCTCAAAACCAGTAATTTTATCACCCAAGCTTTCACTTCCCTACGAGATTACACTAAAGACAGATACCTCCAAGAAAGAAACTCCCAACACTTAAACTTCGCCGGCCGTCGTAGCCGAGCGGCTCCAGGCGCTTCAGTCTGCAACCGCGCGACCACTACGGTCGCAGGTTCTAATTCTGCCTCGGGCATGGATGTGTGTGATGTCCTTATGTTAGTTAGGTTTAAGTAGTTCAGATGTTAAGTCCCATAGTGCTCAGAGCCATTTGAACTATCTGAACTTAAACTTCTATTCAAAGTTAACAAATTCCCCTCTTTCCAGATATGCTTTCCTTGTTATTGCCTGTTTACATATTAATAATCTCTTCTTCGGCCATCGTCAGTTATTTTGTTGCTCTTATAGCAAATCTCGTCTGCTACATTTACTATCTCATCTCCTAATCTAAATCCATCAGCAGTGACTGATTAATTCTACTAAAATCCATTACCCTAGTTTCACTTTTGTTGATGTTTATTTATAACCTCTTTTCAAGTCACTATCCACTCCGTTTAATTGTTCTTTCACGCCCTTCGCCGTCCCTGTCCGAATGCTTTGCCATAAACAAACCTCAGAGTTACTATTTCTTTTCCATGAAACTGAATTTCCTTTCCAAATATCTCCTTTTCTTTCCTTTACTGCTTGCGCAAAGCACATACTAAATAACCTTTCTGAGTTCCTCCTCATCTACTGCTTCTCTTTCATGTCCTATAAGTCTCATAACACGTCAGGTTTCTTTAAACGTTGTAAACAACCTACTGCTCTCTGTATTCTGTCCATTTTACCTTAAGAATTTCAAAGAGGACATTCCAGTCAACACTGTCAATAGATTTCTGTAAATCTACGTACAAGTAAATTTTTCTTTTTTCAACCGATCTTTTAACATAAGTCACACTGTTAGTGTTACCTAGCGTGTTCATACTATTCCCAAGGACCCAAATCGATCTTCCCGAAGGCGATGTTCTTCCAAATTTTCCATTCTTTTGTAAATAATTATTATTAGTATTTAGCAACTACGGCACCTACCAGCACCTGCACCTGCCTTCTTAAGAACAGGAATTATTATATTCTTACCGTTTGAACTCATACAGAAGCATAAACTTCAACTACAGTTTTATATTCGGATGCAGATACATTAAACTTGTAGTGTGTTCTTTGTTGTTACTGAAATTCAGGAATATTAAATCTGTTGTTAGAATTCTGTTGTGAAACAAGCAAAGGTTTATTTCTGTCTGGAAGCTAGATATAAAATTGCTGACATGATATGCCCGAATACAATTTAAACCTGACTATATGAACAACGCGTTGCAAGAGTGAAATACAATTAGACTGAGTGAGGTCCGAAAGTAGATGAAATGTCTTGAAAACCGACAGAATGAATTCAATTATTGATAGGTAAAACAAAATATTGACAGATTGCAGTAAAATGTTGACAGAATGAAAAACGAGGTACGAGGGGCATTCAATAAGTAAGGCAACATATTTTTTTTTTGAAAGCAGGTTGGTTTTATTCAGAATTCCAGTACACCATATTATTCCGCATTCTTATGGCTACAAAATCCTATTTTTCAATATAATCTTCGTTCAATGCAACGGTCTTACGCCACGTTACTGAGAGCGCCTGTAGTCACACATGATACTACTCTACTGGTCGACGTCAGAGCCAACGCCTTGCTGCATCAATAACCTTCCTGTCATCCACGCACTGCGTCCCGCGGAGTGCATCCTTCATTGGGCCAAACAGATGGAAGGCGGAAGGTGCGAGATCCGAGCTGTAGGATGAATGAGGAAGAAAAGTCCAATCAGTCCAATGAAGCTCTGTGGGCTCCTCCCGGGTGCACAGACTTGTGTAAGACTGTACGTAGTCATGGAGACCGAGAAGTTTGTTTGCATTTTTTGGCGACAAATACGCTGAAGTCTCGACGGTAGAAAAAAAAAAAAACTTCAGAGTTGATCGTTGCGCCATGAGGGAGGACGAGTGTGTCAACAGTACTAACAGAGACGTCTACTTGAGCAACAAGGTGTTTGTGATCCATCGATCACTTCAAATGAGAGTGTCCGCACGTTCCAACAACGCAGGAGTCACAGCTGTGTGCGGATGGCCGGCACACGGGAAGTCGGACAGGTCTGCGCGACATTGGGCGATGACAGACGCGTCGCCCTACGACTCACCGTGCTTTTGTTCACTACGAGGCCTCCGTAGATATTCAGCAAGCGCCTGTTAATATCTGCGGAACTCTGGTTTTCCGCCAGAAGAAACATAGTGACAGCTCTTGAAACTGTATGGGCTGAAGCAGGCATATTGCACGATGTCCCACAACAAACTCCGCCTTTTCTTCAACCGACATTGGCCGAGAAAAAAGTGCGTTGCATTACTTATTGAATGCCCCTAGTATTAGGAGGAAAAGTGTATCTGAACAGCTGTGATGTTAATGAAGAAGGCAATAAAGGTGCGCGTGTGACCAAGAAGGAAACAGCAGCAAATGAACGGACAAGTAAATACCTGCGCGGCAGCTAATGGAGACGACGCCTGAGGTAGAGCGTGATGTATGCGGGCGGCCCCCGCGCTACCGAGGGCGCAATTAGCATTGTGCGCAGTCCGCCGTGGCAGCCGCTGCGGCCCGGAGGAATGACCCAGCAGCCGGCAGCCGGCAGCCGGCAGCTCGCGGAAGTGCCCTGCCGGCCTGCGGGGGCGGGGCCGCCCTCCCGACACCCCCGGCCCGTTACCCGTGAGGTCCTCGGCCTCACCTCAGCTCGCCCCGCCCCGCCTCTGCCGCTGCGGCCGACAGCCGCCACGCGACGCTTAAGCCCCGACCGAGTGATTTACACGGACGTTCATTTGCCGCCGGACGTTTAACAAGTGGCGTTAATACCTTGAAAAATTGGTCAGCTCCAGACCATTCAAATTAAACAACGCTGGGCGTTGCCGTAACCTTTCTCGGATGCTATAGCACGCAGCTTTGCCTCGTCTCGGTCGCCGAAAAGGTTGGCCCGAATACAGAATGCTGACTAACGATACAAAATATATCGAAAGTTCGAGGGCGAAGCGATAATTTTTTGGAATGGCAGCCAAAGCAGTTAACGTGAATATAGTGTGGCTGAAAAGTACACTTCAGTGGCCAACAGTTTTCAGATCATCAGATTCCAACTCTAACAATACCACCACTTGCAAAGTAGGTTAGAAATCAGATTAATAATGTTGCTCACGCAGCATATGTTCGCTTTATCGGGCAACAACAAAGTTATTGACTGTGGATGGTATCGTCAGAATGGAAGTAACTGTAAAAAAGTCATTAATTTTGGCACTTATCTTGAATGGATTCCCGCGTTGATTTCGTCTAAGTTGTTATGGCTCATCTTGTTGATTCTAGGGTGATTCCACTTTGACTGCTAGAAGGTCCAGATCTGTATTTTAGCAATATTTGAAGACCTAAAAAATGCGTTGTCAGGAAATTCTTAATGGTCAACCAATCCCAGATCAGAACAATAGTATGGTAGAAATAATTTTTGACTTGGTGTTCACGATCCACATTTTTATTAAACTTCTTGTAAATTCACATATACTACTTCTTAATTGTCACATCATCAAGGAAACAGTTTTGTATCAATCTTCATATATTTAATTTCCACTTTAACCAAACACAAGACTTGACTGTTCTTTTACAAAGCGAAATAACATCTTAACTTCTGCAAAGTGAAACAAAGACTGCTCTGTGCGCATTCGCGCCAAAACGGTTACAAGTAAGTCAAAGATTATGACAGTCTCACAGAAATGAATACACACAAGAACCATATCACTGTAAGATATCGATACATCGGAGTACCTATACATTAATAAAATCAAATGTGAATATTGTCACAAAAATATGTCTGTTACTTCGCAGAAAAGTAGTACGATAATACTGGTATCGAGATCTGGTATTGGAGTGCCGTAATGGTCACGTAAATAAAGAACCATTACACAACGCATAAGCATCATTTTATTTACTTTACTAACGAGGCGCATGTCGAATTTGCTGTGGGACATTGTGAAATATCTACCGCTTCACGCCCGTAGTTTCATGAAGTTGCGACAGGTAGGCTTCAGAATGGCATCTGCAACAGACGTGCGTTCTAATCAGAGAGCTGTAACTAAGTTTCTTTTGGAGGAAAACCACAACACTGCAGATATGCATAAGCGCTTGCAGGGCGTTTACGGAGACCTGGTAGTGAAGAAAAGCACGGTGAGTCGTTGGGGGTCACACAGGTGTGACACATGCAGTGTTGGAACGTGCGGACACTCTCATTCGAGGTGATAGACGATCACAATCAAACACCTCGCTGCTCAGTAGGACGTCTCTGTTGGTAGTGCTGATACACTCGTCCTCCAGTCTGGGTACTCAAAGGTGTGTGCCACCCTCGGTTCCCCGCCTACCGACTTCCACCTGTTTGGTCCAGTGAAGGGTGCACTCCACGGAAAGCAATAAGTGGATGATCGGGAGGTTACTGATGCATCAAAACGATGGCTCCGATGTCGAACAGTAGAACAGGCCTTCCATGTAAAGTAGCGTAAGGCCGTCCATTGAACGGAGACCGTTTTGAAAAATCAGGTTTTTTGTCAAATGAGTGTATTGAAATCCCGAATAAAACCAATCTGCTTTCAGAGAAGAAAGTGTTGCACTACTTATTGAATGCTCCTCGTATTTTATTTACTGTCATTTACAAATGCCCTGCCACCTAGTTACTAAGACGAGTCGTGCTTCCACAATATTGTACATACAAATAATATTTGATTTCTCATTATTTCAACAATGTTCAGAAGTGTTGCAGGTATAAATACTTGTAAACTTAAAACTACCTGGGGCACGAAAATGCTTAAGATTAACAATTTGTGTGTTAAAAAGGTGTGAAAGAGTTTATTTATGATTGCCACCACCGATGCTGTCCAGGAGGAAGTACCTCAGAAAGACATAGGCTCTCGCCATTGGACATCAAACGGTTCAAATGGCTCTAAGCACTATGGGACTTAACATTTGAGGTCATCAGTCCCCTAGACTTAGAACTACTCAAACGTATCTAACCTAAGGACATCATACACATCCATGCCCGAAGCAGGATTGGAACCTGCGACCGTAACAGCAGCGCGGATCCAGACTGAAACGCCTAGAACCGCTCGGTCACAGCGGCCGGCCGTTGGACATCGCCGACCCGTCTGCTAATGCTCGCCACCCGAGCGCGCGGACGTCACCAATACTTGAGCTTGGCGCTCTCAGATGGCATGATTCTACATCTAAGTTAGGTTACTTTGCACAACAAAGAGTGATGTCCTCTATTTCCATATCACTCTTACAGTCTAATATTACTAACTGCTGAGTACTTTTTTTTCCTGACGCTCCAGTGACTAAACATTTAGTCTCTATGCTACGTTTGTCTGTCTTCGCCTGTGCCGCTGTCGACTGCTGTTGTCGACTGGCTCGCTAGAAATGCAGCGCTCTACGTATTACGTCTACATAGTCGATGAGACCAGTCCATAAGAACTGGTCCCTAAGTGATTGTGTTATGTCATCGTGTGTGTTAGTCGTCTCTCGTGCGACCAGCGGTCACAGTATAGAAGTGAATGTTCAGGGGTCACACGCTCTCTAAAAGGCGTAACCAATCACCTGAAGCGAGGTTTACACGCAGCAATTGAGAAGGATATGGCTCATCGTCGGTTAAGAAATGGGCCATGACTCAGCTGAGGTTAACATTTTTAATCCTCGAAGGCTCCCTGGTGTGCGGTAGAACATATATACGGTACGGGTCTTTTCGCAGTTGTCCCACTCCCTTTGCCATGAATTCACTCTCCAGGTTTTGAGCTTTCTGTAGGTCTGCATTTCCTCTTCTGAGAGGTGTCTCACTGTGTATTGTCTGCCAGTTTGCAGTCAATATCTTGCAACGCGGTGAAGAATAGTCATGTCTTTTGGACATATCCCGAGCACCACGCATAGTGCTTCCAGTGATGCGCCGAAGCCGGCCGCGGTGGTCGTGCGGTTACAGGCGCTCCAGTCTGGAGCCGCGCTGCTGCTACGGTCGCAGGTTCGAATCCTGCCTCGGGCATGGATGTGTGTGATGTCCTTAGGTTAGTTAGGTTTAATTAGTTCTAAGTTCTAGGGGACTGATGACCACAGCAGTTGAGTCCCATAGTGCTCAGAGCCATTTGAACCATTTGATGTGTCGAAAACTTCAGACAGTAGCAGGAGCACAGTCCTCTGCTCGCGCCTTACCACAATGGTATTCGCCGCGGGGCAGAGTCTTTCTGCCAACACGCTGACATGATGTTGACTTTAAGAGAGCGCAGATGCATGTTCGTATTATAGTCATGGCTAGTAAGTAGTTCACTGTGTTGATATAGCAAATGTATGCTATAACTTGCATGCCTTTTCTGTAGTTGTTTTGATATGTAGATTAAAGTTTAAGTTTTGGTCTAGGTATATACCCAAGTATCTTGTAACCGCATTTCTTTTTATTCTATTTCCATCCAGTCTCTCAAGTTTTCTTGGCACAATTGATCGATAGTGAGGTACAGGTGTTCTGTCGATTTGTTTCCATTTTATGCACAATATTTAGACGACCGACCCAGTCATCTTCGTCAGGCGTTGTGAGTTTTGCTGTTCTGTGTACTCCAAGCAGACTGAGAAGCACTGTTAGTGTCACGGCGCTGTTTATGGCCGAGTTCGACTCCTAGCACCCGCTATGCCTGTTAAAACTCACTTGTTTCTCCGAGTCCGCACTGTTATCCTGTGAAACACACATTCGATAAGCGTTTTCAAGCTCTGATAGATGATACCCCCGACGAGATGTTAATAAATTGAGTGCTTGATTGCAGTCCTTATTTAACAGGGACGGAGGGTCCAGTTTAAAGGAAAATATGTTGGGGCCTGACGCTCAGTTTATTATGATCTCGCCTCCAGCTAGCAAATGACTCCACGCTCCTATAGGTCTCTCGCTGCCGAGCAGGTGCACGCTCATTAAGAGACAACACTTGTATAGACAACTTAGGAGAACGCAAATTGTTGTACGTTTCCTGCCTTGGAAAAGTAATTCTACTGACGACGGAAGATCACTGACTCCCAACATCATTTTCTCTGACCCAGAGTGCACACAACTTGCCTCCTAAACCCAGAAGGGGTGCTGCCTTATTATTCGATTTTGTGAGCTCTCCGAACCTGTATGATATTGTTTTAACATTCAGGCCTTTCAGAGAACTAGCTACAGGAAAAGAATGCAGTTATTTTCATTCGACGTTTCCTTGTCCCAATAACAGCTCCCGCAGGAAATTCTGGTTATTGCTAGGACTACTCAGAATTTTTTTCCAGAGGATACCAGAAAACACGTCTTCATGGGAAAGTTACAAGCCCTAAATTATGCTAAGTGAGGCCCACCATCTACTTATGGTGGATTAGTGGGATAACCAGCCGATCGAGCTCCTGCCTGGCAAAGCCCACCAGCTAATTCGCCAACCATCTTGCGTGAAGCTGTCTCTTTTTTTCCCGTAATACAGTCCGCACTCTTTCAAGTACACTACAGGACATTAAAATTGATACACCACGAAGATGACGTGCTACAGACGCGAAATTTAACCGACAGGAAGAAGATGCTGCGATATGCAAATGATTAGCTTTTCAGAGCATTCACACAACGTTGACGCCGGTGGCGACACCTACAGCGTGCTGACATGAGAAAAGTTTCCAAAGGATTTCTCATACACAAACAGCAGTTGACCGGCATTGCCTGGTGAAACGTTGTTCTGATGCCTCGTGTAAGGAGGAGAAATGTGTACCATCACGTTTCCGACTCTGATAAAAGTCCGATTGTAGCCTATCGCGAGTGCGGTTTATCGTATCGCAACATTGCTGCTCGCGTTGGTCGAGATCCAGTGACTGTTATCAGAATATGGAATCGGTGGGTTCAGGAGGGTAATACGGAACGCCGTGCTGGATCCCAACGGCCTCGTATCACTAGTAGTCGAGATGACAGGCATCTTATCCGCATGGCTGTAACGGATCGTGCAGCCAGGTCTCGATCCCTGAGTCAACAGATGGGGACGTTTGCAAGACAACAACCATCTGCACGAACAGTTCGACGACGTTTGCAGCAGCATGGACTATCAGCTCGGAGACCATGACTGCGGTTACTCTTTACGCTTCATCACAGACAGGAGTACCTGCGATGAGGTACTCAGCGACGAGCCTGGGTGCACGAATGGCAAAACGTCATTTTTTCGGATGAATCCAGTTTCTGTTTACAGCATCATGATGGTCGCATCCGTGTTTGACGACATCGCGGTGAACGCACATTGGAAGCGTGATAGTATGGGGTGCCATTGGTTACACGTCTCGGTCACCTCTTGTTCGTATTGACGGCACTTTGAGCAGTGGACGTTACATTTCAGATGTGTTACGACCCGTGGCTCTACCCTTCATTTGATCCCTGCGAAATCCTAAATTTCAGCAGGATAATGCACGACCGCATGTTGCAGGTCCTGTACGGGCCTTTCCGGATACAGAAAATGTTCGACTGCTGCCCTGGCCGGGACATTCTCCAGATCTCTCACCAACTGAAAACGTCTGGTGAATGGTGGCCGAGCAACTGGCTCATAACAATACGCCAGTCACTACCCTTGATGAACTGTGGTATCGTGTTGAAGCTGCTTGGACAGCTGTACCTGTACACGCCATCGAAGTTCTGTTTGACTCAATGCCCAGGCGTAACAAGGCCGTTATTACAGCCCGAGGTGGTTGTTCTGGGTACTGATTTCTCAGGATCTATGCACCCAAATTGCGTGAAAATGTAATCACATCTCAGTTATAGGATAATATATTTGTCCAACAATATGATCTGCATTTCTTCTTGCTGTAGCAATTTTAATGGCCAGTAGTGTAATATGCCTGTGGCGACAGCTGTTACATATACTCCTCACACTCACCAATCTTAGAATATCATACTCTGCTCTTTCCGAACGTTTTCATAAGGGGATTTAAATTTGGTACGACCATCACGTTGATTATCTTGTGTGGAAGCGCAGCACGTTCCAATTTCGGATGAATTTCTGTTGACGGCGGCAAACCATTCGAAACAAAACAAAAATGTTGACGACATAGCACTCCTATCCATCCATTTACATGAAATACACGCAACATAATTATTTTAAAAACCTGCGTGAAGAAAAGTACTGTGCAGGCCAAGTTGACATTTAAGCTACTGTACCAACAAAAGGAAACCAAAGTTTCTCTGTTATCAATACTATCTCTGTTCCATTCAGACAATTTTTCTCTTGTCCTCGTATTTACTAATAATAATAGATTAGTATTACTGTCCACTGATTACAAACCGAAAGGATTCTACCCATTGTCGTAACTTGAAAGGTACGGACAAATTAAACATACGTGGGTAGGTTATCACCGTTGGTAAGATGTTGAAAGTACAAGAAAGAGAACCGCGAACTGAGTGACTGGGATGCTTTGACCTGACAACTTTCATTTCGGAGGAATAGAATTCACAACAGACAGAGCAACCAGGGAGCATTTTTTCTGAATGTTGAGTGCTATTGTCCACAACGAGACTTGAAGTGCTAGACTGCAATCACGTACAAGTGATATAAATGAAGGTTATGCAAGGTATCTGAGCCCTTCAATGTGACATTTATCCACAAGATAGAAAATAGTAAACTGCGTATTTCGAGATACCGAACCAATGGTAGGAAATGAGGCTCTTGAGATGAAGAATGAGTAATGCACAGGAGACGCGTTAGAAAACTGCTTGGGTTTATAGATCCAGTATAGTAGCACTGTTTTAAAAAACAATACGTGATCTTCGTGGCATCCACGGTGAAATTTTTTGACAGTGTTACTTGAAGTCGTTGGTGTATAGAATCGGAACAAAAAAATTAATGATGAATTGGTTGATAGCTTCTCTCTCACTGACCAAGAGACTTTAGGGATATTAAAGAAATAGAGTCAAAAATTTTGTGCTACGTCGCAGTGTTTTCATTAAAACTAGTGGCCATCACTCCGAACAGTTGCTAGGCGTGTAAGTAGATACAAAAATGTCTATGAAAAAGTAAATAATAATTTTAGAGCATTTTTTCTCATCTAAAAAAATCAGTACTACGCTTACGCATATTGTCGAAAGTACGATCATATGAGGTATCGAGTGAAATTTGTGACTGGAATGAGGACTTTTTGGTAGAGAGGATAGAGGATGCTATTTTGGATGGAATCATCATCAGATGTAGAAGTAACATTGGGTGTGCCACAGAGAAATGTGTCGGAACCCTTTTTGTTCATGTTGTATATTAATGACATTGCAGACAATATTAATAGTAACCTTAGGCTTTTTACAGATGATTCCGTTATGTATGATGAAGTACTGTCTGAAATCTTATCAATATCTGACTGAATATTTATCTGCTTCTTTCAAAGTGGTGCAAAGATTGGCAACTTCCATTAAATGTTCAAAAATGTAAAATTGTGCACTTCACAAAACGAAAAAGCGTAGTACCCTATGACCATAAAATCAATGAGTCACTGTTGGAATCAGATAACTCATACAAATACCTGAGTGTAACACTTTGTAGGGAAACGAAATGGAATGATCACATAGGCTCAGCTGTGGGTAAAGCGGGTGGTAGACTTCGGTTTGTTGATAGATTATTGGGGAAGTTCAATCAGTCTACAAACGAGATTGCTTACAAATCATTCATGGCACGAATGTTCGAATATTGCTCGAGGGTGTGGCACCCGTACCAATTACGGCTAACAGGGGATACTCAACGTATACAGAGAAGCGCTGCACAAATGGTCACAGAGGTAATGAAGAAACCGAACTGGCAGACTCTTGAAGATAGACTTAAACTATCTGGAGGAAGTCCACTAACAAAATTCCAAGAACTGTCCAAATGATGACTCTGGAAATATAGTAAAGATGTCCTCACATGGGGATCATGAGGATATGATTAGAATAATTGCAACACGCACAGAGCCATTCAAGCAATCATTCTTCCCGCGCTCCATACGTGAATGGACCAGGAAGAAACCCTAATAACTGGTACAATGGGACGTACCTGTGCCATGCACTTCATAGTGGTCTGTAGAGTATAGATGTAGATGTAGCTGTAGATGTGGATGAATAATTGTAAAAGCTAAAATTTTTGGGGTATTTTGTAGATCTCATAGTACGTATTCTACCTTGGAAAAACAGGTGATGAGTTCATTCAGCAAGACTAAATTGTTCTATCTGCTAGGCGAACATCGTTACCAGTAAACAGTTCACGTCTTGGAGCGTGAAGTATTCGGCATGCTGTCAGCCGCCGGTATCAGTACTCTCAGACCCCTTTCCCAGCCTCTACTTCGGATATTAGCTTAGCATGAAGAAAGGCGCTAATTTTCGGGGACATAGGAGCAATGCCGTCTGACCACAGACAGGACAGTCGGCCCCGACCGACCGCCGGGTCATCCATCAGCCAATGACGTCACGTGAATGCGGTATGGAAGGGCGTGAGGTCGTCACAATCGCCCTCTGCACCAGTGCCTGGTTAGCAGACATGGTGCCGCTACTTTTTATTCAATTAGCTCCTCAACTGGCATCTTGGGGCTGAGCTCACCGCCTCCCAGTCCTCCCACCGAGGAAGACTCCCTGGCTGTACCGGGAATCGAACCAGGTCCCCCTCAGGCAGCCATTGCGCTGATTGCTCAGCTACAAGGGCGGACACGGGGACGTAGGAAATACCATCAAGTGAACCGTTCTTGACTGCATGTGTTACATTACTGATCTGGTTAGCTGCCCTCTGTATTAACACTTCTTCTGTAACAAACTGACATATCTATTTCGAACTTTTCAGACCTGATCCAAGTTGGAACATAAAGTATTTTCCTAGGCTCCTGTATTTACCTTTCATTTCAGACAAATCACTACGTTGCCTTAGCGTAAGTTTACTCATACTGGACGCAAAATTTATTAGCTATCGATAATTTGTGGACATACAACTCAGCGTATTAATTCTTCATGATTCTACTTACAGAACTGGAACCCTGAAACTGAACTCAGTGACGTGGAATATATATGAAAAAACGATTGAAATTGAAATTAGTCAATAACACGTAATTGTAGGGTGTATAACAGTGCTCAACCGCAATAAGTGTAGCTAAAGATGGTTGAATTCCAAGTAATAGAAGGATCAGTCGATTTCGAGGTCATTGAAGGCGAGGCACTTGAATGACGAGGAAGGAAACGCCTGTACCGGTAACCTGCTTCATAAACATAAAACTATTCGCCTTGACTGATTTAGAGAATTAACGAAAACCTTAATAAGGAAGGCTGCACATATATTTGAATTCGTTCCTAAGGTGAGCCTAGTAGGCTAGCAAATGCGACACACATACGCTACATGGACATATTAACCCGAGAAAACTACTCAGCGAAATTCACCGAGAAAGTCTGCATAGCATGTAGAACTTCTCCATACACTTATCTTTATAGTTTTATGTTTTTTTCTCCGGTGAGGGTTATCTCTCTCCTTTTCTTTATGTTTATGTTACAGAGTTGCTTCTTTTTCGCCACGTGTTTTGACATCCATCTACATCTACATCTACATGGATACTCTGCAAATCACATTTATGTGCCTAGGAGAGGGTTCATCGAACCACCTTCACCTTCACAGTTCTCTGTTTTTCCAATCTCTTACAGCGGGCGGAAAGAATGAACACCTGCATCTTTCCGTACGAGCTCTGATTTCCCTTATTGATCGTGATGATCTTTTCTCCTTGTGTAGGTCGGTGTCAACAAAATATTTTCGCATTCAGAGGAGAGAGTTGGTGATTGGCATTTCGTGAGAAGATTCCGTCGCAACGAAAAACGCCTTTCTTTTAATGAGGTCCAGCCCAAATCCTGTATCATTTCTGTGACACTCTCTCCCATATTTAGCGATAATACAAAACGTGCTGCCTTTCTTTGAACTTTTTCGATGTACTCCGTCAGTCCGATCTGGTAAGGATCCCACACCGCGCAACAGTATTCTAAAAGAGGACGGTCATGCGTAGTGTAGGCAGTCTCGTTAGTAAGTTAGTTACATTTTCTAAGTGTCCTGCCAATAAAACGCAGTCTTTGGTTAGCCTTCCCCATAACATTTTCTATGTGTTCCTTCCAATTTAAGTTGTTCTTTATTTCAATACCTAGGTATTTAGTTGAATTTACGTCTTTTAGATTAGACTGGCTTAACGTGTAACCGCAGTTTAACGAGTTCCTTTCAGCACTCATGTGGATGACCTCACACTTTTCGTTATTTAAGGTCAACTGCCACTTTTCGCACCTTTCAGATACCTTTTCTAAATCGTTTTGCAGTTTGTTTTGGTCTTCTGATGATTTTATTAGTCGATAACCGACAGTGTCATCTGCAAACAACCGAAGACGGCTTCTCAGATTGTCTCCAAAATCGTTAATACATATAAGGAACAGCAAAGGGCCAATTACACTACCTTGGGGAACGCCAGAAATCACTTCTGTTTTACTCTATGACTTCCCGTCATTACTACCAACTGTGACCTCTCTGACAGGAAGTCACAAATCCAGTCACATAACTGAGACGGTATTCCATAAACACGCAATTTCACTACGAGCTGCTTGTGTGGTACAGTGTCAAAAGCTTTCCGGAAATCCAGGAATGCGGAATCCATCTGAAATCCCTTGTCACTATTGTTTCAAAAAATAATTTCCTGCCAAAACAACCCTTACTCGAAGGACGTATGTACATAAAACGCTCATTACTGATGGAAGCTCCACTTCATTAACAATTCGAAGCATCTGACGATTTTCGTACTGGGAACCTTGCCGCTACTCGTAGTTGACACTAAGTTGGCGCGGCTAGAGATCGCTGAACTGTCTGGACACCAAGCATGGGAGTAGGATACAAGCTCGTCGGTGGACCCAGGTCTTCGTACAACGCCCCCTCCCCACCTCCTCCTCTCGGTGGAGTGGCACTGTGCGATGGGCGTGGCCATCCGCCCTGTGCCGTTAGTCTCCAGAATGCGGTCACAGTGACCGCTCCACAGCAGACAATAGGCGCAGGGGCGCACCCTCCCGTCTCCTAGAAACTATTGTCACTGTCTCGTTTACAGCCATACGGCGCCGCTCTGTAATCTATTTTAATTGCCTTTCTCTTGGTCTGAGTAGTAATGTGAAAAGTCGGTAGATCCATTGTGCATATCACAAGAGATGTACCGAGCAACGTTGTGCAGTCGTAAGGAGGACGGAAATACAAAACCCGTCTCGTCCATCTGCATTTAGATTTTCCTTAGGTGCATTAAATCGCTTAAGACAATTTGCAGATTATGTCTTCGATATGGCCACGGCCTGTTTCCTTCGCTGTCTTTCCCTTTTCCTAATGCTTCGTTTCTAATGACCTTTCTCTTGACAATAAAACCTAACTGATATTCCTTCTTTCCCCAGAAGCAACACACCCATTCGGCTAGGAAAGAATACACATGAGCTATCTGGGTATCACAACCACTTATTAATATCAAAGCCGCTCATTCAGTAAGTGTTCATACATACGAATTTTTCGTTTAAAATAATATAGAACGGTAAGTAAATAGCACTGTAATCTCCACTGTCATCTATGAGCTTAACAGTAAAGGTCTTCCACTAGGTAATAACTGATGTTACCACAACAAAAAGAGATTGAGGTGACAAAAATCATGCAACAGTGATTTACACATATGCAGAATGCGGTAGTAACGTTTACATAAGGTATAAAAGGGCAGTGCAGTTGCACACAGATGATTCATGTGATTGTTGCCGCATCCCATTTCGAAAAATTTAGGGCACTCAGTATTCCGAGATCCACACTATCAAGATTGTGCCTACAGTACCAAGTTTCAGGCATTACCTCTCACCACTGACAACGCAGTGACCGAAGGCCTTGCGTAGAGTTGTCAGTGCTAACAGACAAGCAACACTGTTTGAAATAACCGCAGAAATCAATGTTGGTCGTACGAATTTAGGACAGTGCGGCGAAATTTGGCATTAATGGGCTATGGCAGCGAGTGCCTTTCCTGACAGCATGATATCGCCTGCTGTGCCTCTCCTGGACTCGTGACCCTGTCGGTTGGACACTAGACCACTGGAAAACCGTGGCCTGGTCAGATGAATTTGGTGTGAGCCCATGGTAGGTTTCGAGTGTGGCGCAGACCCCACGAAGTCGTGAAGCCGAGTTGTCAACAAGGCACTGTGCAAGTTGGTAGTGCCTCCATAATGCTGTGGGCTGTGTTTACATGGAATGGATTGGGTCCTTTGATCCAACAGAAATGATCATTGACTGGAAATGGTTCTGTGCGGCTACTTGGAGACCATTTGCATCCCAAAAAATATGGAATTGTTATGGATGACTCTCGAGACTTCCACTCGAAGACAGTACTTTTGTTTCAACGAGTTTTCGTAATGTGGCCTGTCACAGGCTCACAATTGTTCGTGACTGGTTTCGCTGACATTCTGGACAGTTCGAGCGAATGATTTGGCCACCAAGATCGCCCGACATGAATCCCATCGAACATATACGGGACAAATCGGGAGGTCAGGCCGTGCACAAAACGCTGCACTGGCCACAGTTTCGCAATTATGGACGGCTATAGAGGCAGCATGGCTCAGTATTTCTGTAGCGGACTTTCAACGACTCGTTGAGTCCATGTCAAATCGATTTGCTGCACTGTACCAAGTAAAAGGAGATGCGACGTGATGTTAAGAGGTATTCCATGACTTTTGCCACCTCAGTGTAAAGTTCTGAGAGTTTCATCCGCCTACGTAGCTCAGTGGACAGCGTGTCCGCTATGCGGAGGACCCGCGTTCTATTCCCGACATTGATAGTGATTTTTCCAGGATGAGATTTTCACTCTGCAGCGGAGTGTGCGCTGATATGAAACTTCCTGGCAGATTAAAATTGTGTGGCCGACCGAGACTCGAACTCGGGACCTTTGCCTTTCGCGGGCAAGTGCTCTACCATCTGAGCTACCGAAGCACGACTCACGCCCGGAACTCACAGCTTTACTTTTGCCAGTACCTCGTCTCCTACCTTCCAAACTTTACAGAAGCTCTCCTGCGAACCTTGCAGAACTAGCACTCCTGAAAGAAAGGATACTGCGGAGACATGGCTTAGCCACAGCCTAGGGAATGTTTCCAGAATGAGATTTTCACTCTGCAGCGGAGTGTGCACTGATATGAAACTTCCTGGCAGATTAAAACTGTGTGCCCGACCGAGACTCGAACTCGGGACCTTTGCCTTTCGCGGGCAAGTGCTCTACCATCTGAGCTACCGAAGCACGACTCACGACCGGTACTCACAGCTTTATTTCTGCCAGTATCTCGTCTCCTACCTTCCAAACTTTACAGAAGCTCTCCTGCGAACCTTGCAGAAGTAGCAGTCCTGAAAGAAAGGATACTGCCGAGACAGGGCTTAGCCACAGCCTGGGGGATGGTGATTTTTGCTTGATGGGTGGACTGGAAAGAGGTGAACTCAGCCTCGTGATGGCAGTTAAGAGCTGCGTGAGTGTGAAGTAGCGGCTCCGAGGCCTGCGAGACGCAGTGACCGGGAGAGCGGTGTGCTGATGCCATCCAGCCCCTCCATGCCGCTTCCGAACGACGCCATTAACAGAAAACTAGACGGCGGTCTATCAGTACAGAAAGGCCCGACAGAGTCAGAGTTAGCTCTTAACAGAGAGGATCAATCTACATTGCACGCTTACAGAAAGGAGAGGCCATAAATAATACTATTCGTCTTAACTTGTGTTGTTAATATACGTGGTGTCCATAATTAAAGTTCCGGTTTCAAAACCCTAAGATGTGAAATTTGAACTCCATATTATTGGGGCCGGCCGGAGTGGCCGAGCGGTTCTAGGCGCTACAGTCTGGAACCGCGCGACCGGTACAGTCGCAGGTTCGAATCCTGCCTCGGGCATGGATGTGTGTGTTGTCCTTAGGTTAGTTAGGTTTAAGTAGTTCTAAGTTCTAGGGGGCTGATGACCTCAGATGTTGAGTCCCATAGTGCTCAGTGCTATATTATTGACACAGGAGGAAACGTCATGGAACAGAAAAAAGTTTAACAAAAATATGACCAACAGAATTCGGACACCAACAGACGCGCCGCACACGGCTGTTCTTCATTTTGCGCCCGAGAAGCCCAACATGACTGCCTCCATGACGGACCGCGCGCTGCTGGCAAAGTTTTGTTACAAGAACCGTGACTGTGCGTCACTATTCCTGGTTACGTTCCGGACAAAAAGGGTATGAAAAAAGGTGTTGGTCAGATGTCTGCTAAGGGTCTGGAGAAAATGTCTACAAAATTCAGAGAGACAGTTTCTTCTGAATTGAAATATGGCAGGGGGAAGAAATGCAGTTGATCCGACGTCTGTCGAAGGGTGCTCACAGCATTTCAGGAGGAGTCGAGCGATGGTGTGCGGACATGCAGTGCATGGGCATTGCCTGAACGTTGGATGTGTCTGCGATCACGTTGCATAAAGTCGTACGAAATACCCTGCATTGCTACCCATACAAAATTATCCGTGTTCAGGAGTTGCCTCCTGCTGACCTACCAGCAAGACAAACGTTCGCTCCGGAATTTCTTGCTAGCATGGAAGTGAACAACGAATGGTCATGGAACATTCTGTGGACAGACGAAGCCCGTTTCCATCTCCTAGGACACGTCAACACGCAAAAACTGCAGAATATGAACAGCGGTAAATCTGCACGCACATCGACCAATTCCATTCCATTCTGCAAGGTGACTGTGTGATGCGGGTTGACAGCATCGTTTACTGTATTTTTTCGAGATAAGTTCTGTTGGTTCTGTTACCTGGTAAATGCTCTTTTGCGCATCGACGTCATTCCAACCTTTCAACAGAATTAATGTGTCGGTAGGATCATTTTTATGCAAGATGGCGTTCCTCCGTACGCTGCACAGCCAGTGAAGCGGTTGCTGCAGAGGCATTTCGGAAATGCTGTAATTATCAGACATCATTTTCCTACAACCTGGCCGTCCATACCACCTGATCTTAATCCGTGTTACTTCTGGCTGTGGGATTATCTGAAAGATGTTGTGTTCATTGCTCCAATTACATACGTAGCTGAAGGCAAACATTGCGAAACTCATTCCGCACGTGACACGCATGACATTCCGATCTGTTGTGGAACATGCTGTTCCTCAATTTCAACTTGTGGCAGAAAACGGTGGGCAGCATATGTAACATATCTTGCGCCAGTCGCACGACAATTAGAAACTGATGCCGTGTTGCTTTTTAAGTGTTTTTTTTCCAGGACAATTAAAAACCAATTTTTCCCAATCGATGTGGTACGACCTTGCAGTGGTTGATGGGCTTACCAAACTAATGGTTTCACAGTTGTTGACTGCCGAGTTTGTGCACTCACGGGCACTGAACGGTAGGGATGTTGTAATGTGCAACTCAACCCATAGCCGTCGTACTGCGATTTGTCTGTCATCTTCAGTCGACCCATTTATGGTAAGACGCTTACGGCCTGATCTATAGGTAACATTTGAGTTATTTTTTGTTTTTGTTTTGGTTCTGCGACATTTCTCTGTGTGTCAGTAATATGTTGTCCAAATCTGACGTCATTCTGAGCAGTGGTTCTCTGTCCACAGCGTTTTGAACCTGGAATTTTAATTGTGTACACCCTGTATACTGTATTGCATATCATGCAAACTATCGATTTTGCTCCGTTACTCACGCAAAGACACACACACACACACACACACACACACACACACACACACACACAAAAGAGAGACTTCCGTATTTTATGCAGGACATATTATCTCCTCTCAAGTACACTGCTAAATGAAAGCAACGAACGGAAATTTTGCAAGGTTGCGTTTATTTTTCTACAAAACAGTATAAGCAGTTGATAGTAAAGTAGAAACAATCTAAAGAATACAGAATGTAAACAACTGCAACACGCATAACAGTAGATAAAAATATTTTTCGTTTTTCCCAGCTTAACGGATTTGCACACACATTCCCGACAACTGGTTAAAGTGCTCAGTGTATGGAGTGACCACCTCTGGACAATACTGGCCTAGCAACGACGAGACATGCTGTGAATGATATCATCAATTTCATGTTGAAGCAATAACGCCCATTCTTTTTGCAGAGCTGTTCGCAAAGTTTGGAAAGTGTTTAGTGGATGCTGACATGATGCAACCCGTCTCCCTGGTGCCTCTTAGACATGCTCTAAGAGACTCAAATCTGGAGAGCGGGCAGACCACGCAATGCGTGCGATATCATCCGTTTACAAGGAAACATCAGCCACCCGTGCTCCGTGAGGTCGAGCATTATCGTCTGTCAGTACGAATTCTGGGTTCCACAGCACCTAGCAACAACTGAGAATGAGGTCCCAAGATGTAGTACGATACCTGACTGCAGTTAAAACTTGCCAATTCTCCTGCACAATTTCATGAAGAACTGTTCGAGTGTTCAGCATAATCCCTGCCCACAACATTAGGGACCCTCCTCGACATTGGTCTCTTTGCACAATGTTTGAGTCCCGAAATCGGGTTCCACTTAGTCTCCAGATGCAAATCCGTCGAAAACTACTCTCCAGAGCAATTTGGGACTCATGTGTGAAAAGAACATTGGCCCACTGTTCGACCGTCCGGGTGATATGTTGACGACTCCACTCTACACGTTCCCCTCCGTGAAGAGGTAACAGATGTACTCATACAGCAGATCTACAACAATAAAGGCCACTCTGACGAAGCCTTCCGTACACCGTCTGCCTCGATACAACAATTCCAGTGGATGCTGCGAGGCCAGATGGCAGTTACCGTGCAGTACTAAGGCTGTACCATCGTGCCTTTACAGTCAAATAACGGTCCTTTCTTCTGATGTCACACGTGGTCGGCACTGTCCTGGCTGTCGGGATGCAGTCACGGTCCCTGTAAACTGTCGTCACACCCGATCTTCCCGCGCACGGGGTCCCGGGTTCGATTCCTGGCGGGGTCAGGGATTTTTCCTGCTTCGAGATGACTGGGTGTTGTTGTGTCGTCTTCATCATCGTCATTCATCCCCATTACGGTCGGAGGAAGGCAATGGCAAACCACCTCCACTAGGACCTTGCCTAGTACAGCGGTGCGGGTCTCCCGCATCGTCCCCTACGCTCCTCGGAGTATGGGACCTCATCATCATCATCATCACCCGAGAAACAACAGAACTATTTCCATTAATCCATCGGGCCACATCAGTTTGCGACTGTCCTGCTTCCATTCTTCCTCTGGCCCTCCACCACAGAGCCTGGTAGGCGTCTTCTCTGTGCCGTTCTGCACCGTCTGTGACTGTTTTCACAGCGATTGCAGATGTGGGACTACCCAGCAAACAGTACACCGTTTGATATGTGCCCTAACGCCATCGTGGCGTGGTTGTCCGTTGACCGGAATGCCATCTTTCGTACAGAACATGATCGTATGGACATCCGATGACAATCTGTATGAATATATTGTGAATTAGACACAGTACGGGCAAATAGCGGTTTGTTGCTTTAAGTTTGAAAACCAGTGTATTACCATTTGGGAATTGCTATTCATCACTCCCAGATCATTAAGATTTGACTGGTAAGAACAGGGTTTACAGTAGCGAGTGGAACTACTTATCTATTGAGAAAGGCATTACGTTCTCGATACACTAAACAACACAAAGAAAGAGAAAAAGAAGCTCGACTATCTAACAAAATGCGCAAGAGGAATGGAAACTACCTCATAACATCACTGTAAATAGTTCAATTATTCGCCAATTTTCCGAAAATTTCCACTTCAGCGCCCAGGAAGCACTCGATACTGCTGCCAAGTACGAGAAATCGTCCACATTGCTGACGGTCAATTCTCAGACCAGTAATCAAGACTGTCATGAATACGGGCAATATTTTGTTGTGCCAATTATATCCTATTGGGACACTCCCTTCGCAACTTTACGATATAGAAACAGTCTGGACGTTGTCATACATTCATGGAGTTTTACAATCGTACAAAATCTTCCCGTAAAATAACAACTGCCTTTATACATTACTTAATATCTATTGTTTGTCTTTCAGGTATTATGCTATTTGGATATAAATCATCTCCTAACTTATCGGCAGTAGAACGTGTTGTGCAACAGATAAGAAAGCCACTATAACCAACGTGACTTACTATAAGTACTGAAAAATTTACTTCACCTTCTTTTTCCTCTGTGGAACTTCAGAAGCCTCTGTGATTGTTTCTTTTGGTGTCGTCGCTAAATTTCTACTTCTCACGCAATAAACAGGTATGGTACTATCGCCCCCAGATGTCTATGAAAGTGCTAGAAACAGAACGTCGCAATATTCTAACGGAAAGTAGAGATGTTGGTTATATCCACACATTTCTGAAGGTGGTAACACTATTCTAAAAGCGGCAGTTATTGTTTACTTCGCTGCGATCAAGATAAAATATTACTTACAGTTCTCGCTGTACTCTCCGCCTTGAATGAAATACCTTTCATGGAACACAATTAAATCTCTCATCAGTTCTCCAATCACTATGAGAACGTGCTATTTGTTTCTTTGAAACAGTGTCCAATTTTCCTTAAAACTGAACAATAGAGAAGAGTATTGTGCCGATTACATGTTGCTAGTATTATTTGAAGAGTCCTGCATGGCCGAGAGTCAGTCTTACAGAAAACATAACCGACCAGAAAGAAAAGGCACCATTTCTAAAGAGTTCTATTTAGTTAATAAAGTAGAAAATATTCAAAAATAGTTCCATCCGTGCAAGTGGAGGCGGTTGGAACAAAAGGAAGGTCTTCTATTTGTAATAGTTACACAAACTTTAAGGTAAGATGCAAAATTCATATGTTTCTGGTGTAAAATGAACAATAATCAACTTTTCTGTATTTGTAATCGACTTTTATTGTATAAAAGAATTATTATTTTTGCTGCACTACCGCACTAGGTTTTTCTCCAACATGAATAGCGATATTGTCTTAACATGCTACAGGTAAAATCTGCTATGTCTCGTAGTAGAAGACTTGCACTAGAAACCAAGTAAACGTCACACTAATTGTCGTCCAAAACCGGAGCAGAATAGATAACACACTGTTTTCGTTTCACAGAGCATCTACGTAAGACTTGAAGACAGACTGAATTGTAATTTTTACGTCAGGATTTGTGTTGTGCCGGCACGGAGGAGAATCGGCAGTATGTACCCTGTGGGATACAGGTTCAGTGCTCTCCTAGATACGGCATAGGCGACAGCACTGACCGATCTGAATGAAATAACAGAAATGCAGTAATTAGCATTAAGGCTATTATGGGCAGAACGTGCTTCGATCGTTTTATTTTAAATGTTGACGATAGGTTTAGCCAGCCGTAAGAGTAGAGTAGAGGCGAGCCTCCAGTAGTTGTGGAAACAGGAAAGACGCAGCAGACTTCAAACGTTTTTCGGAAGCGTAATGTAGATGGAAAGTTTGGGACGGAGGATATTTTGCTTTCAGGTCGCAGTCATGTACGAGGTTTAGCTCCGCAGTTGCAGCAGACATGGGAGTTCGAAGCCGCCAGTACTTTCGAACAACGTGTAGGGCTCAGGTGACAAAGTACTTATCAACAATTCAAGTACAGATTTTTAAGATTAACTATACAAGGAAGCCAATGGAATTTAAATAATTTGAAAGTTGCTTTACCATAAATGTGCACAAAGAAAAACTAATGTGTGTACATGGCCGTTAAGAGTGGTAAAGGGAAGTGGGTGCTTTCATTTTCATAACACTGATGACACACTCTCTGTCACGCATTAAAAGCTCCAGTTCGTGAATATCGAAAATTGAAGTGTTAACAACTTCTACCCTGCTTACCGATCAGGTGCAACGGTGGAAATAACATACCAAAGTAACGACGTTTCCCGCAATCACATTCTAGAGACTTTCAGGTTTACGTGTTTCATTTGCAGTAACACACACATGCCCGGGAGCCAAATGTGAGAGGTGCCCGGTCGATGATGTTGTCAACAGTGGAAATCGTATTATCGTAGTAACGAAGTATGAAAATAACGTGGTGTACTGGGGTAATTACTTCGCTTACTTTTCTGTCAGCAGTCATCTGCCACCGCTACCAGAAAATCTGAATAAAATGATTCAAATGGCTCTGAGCACTATGGGACTTAACATCTGAGGTCATCAGTCCCCTAGAACTTAGAACTACTTAAACCTAGCTAACCTAAGGACATCACACACATCCATGCCCGAGGCAGGATTCGAACCTGCGACTGTAGTGGTCGCGCGGTTCCAGACTGAAGCGCCTAGAACCGCTCGGCCACACCGGCCAGCAAATCTGAATAATATTTGATTTCTTCATTTTGAATAACTATGACTTCTGGCCTCTCTTATTATATGGAAATAACGTTTGTTTTGGGCTATACCTAGAAGGAGAATGCTAACAGTTCAGATTGAAAGGCGTACAGCTAGACAGACAAATTTTTGAGCGAAAAACGTAATAAAGATGTGGTCATCCATAAAGATAATGCAATTGTTTTATTGAACGATACACTTAAATATGCACTGAAGCTAATTCCACATAATTTTGACAGTTACAACTCCTGTTTGATCAATTTACAGTGCAGATGCTGTAATAAAAAATATCTCGTATCAGAGGTTACTGTACGTGTTCCAATGTCATAATATTGTGTTGTCGTATTTTTCAAGGCATCTTATCAAGGATACAATTCAAATGATCCAAGAATTAAAGAGAAATCAAACAATTATTTCAATGACATTCAGAGGTACAGTGCAGCATTTGCTATGATCAGTTCTGCTGCCAAAATTTCAGACATTGGTTTAAGTGATGTGTACAACTGCTAGATACAGGGCATTTTTTTAAATCAAAGGTCAGGTCCAATAATTTCTACGTATGATCGTTCGCCATGTTATGAGCAGTATATTTTTATGACATCGCTCTAGACTGAGTGGGCAGTCAAATTAGTCATTCAGTACTAATAACAACGTCATGTATGAAACTGCTATTAAATTAGAACACGTCAATCCTGATGTACTATCTTCACAATGTGTACACACTCTTTTGACCTCTGGCATTACAACGATGCAATTCAAACTGATCTGGCCACTGTTTATATCAAAATCGGTGGCTCACCACCATTCAAAAGAGATATGGTGTGTTTCCTAAAAACAGTGGTATAGTCAAACATTTCAGTTTTACATTCCTCACTCGATTCGTTATCATATCCATTATTATTTCCTAATAGAGACAATGGAAGGTATGTTATTTGCTCCATAATACACCAAATATGGCCCTTGCAGGATAGCCTACAAATAAAGTTACCATCTCGCAATATGCACGCTACTTGTTTTCAATTAGAGGTCATCCTTGTACATCATTGACAAAAATTATTTTTGCAATGGGTTGTTGATATGTATGTTTGTACTGGAGTTACGAGACTCCATTGCATAAGGCAAAATCAGTCTGCTCTAAGCTCAGAAATTTACAATAACTTCTGTTATTATTTACAACAAAACCTAAATGATACTGTAAATATTGGAAGAAGAGTTATTTTGCTTTCTTCATTTAGTGGTTCGCAGAGAAATACGTATCATAATTATTTGCATACAGTATAAACTGTTCAACATTCTGGGAAACCTTCATTATTTGTTACAGTGACTTCTAATCCTAATTGGCTGGAAATTATTAAAAAGATCGATCCACATGAACCCACTACTTTACTTCCAGAAATTTCTGTGCTATTCAAGGCTCAATTGAAAGATTTAATTGATGCAATAGTAACGAAACATATAAAGTGCACGCAATCACTTACGGAAATGACTTTCAAAAAAAGCAATTTCCACATGCCCATTTTTGACTTTATGTGGAGTCGATAAAATAGTAGACATCTGTGATATTGGTTAATAGTAAGTGTAGAAATTTTAGATATTTGAGCTCACTGTAAACTATACAAATATTTGCCAGACATATACATGGAAAAAACAATGCCCTTAATTAAAACTCTGTGTGTGTGTGTGTGTGTGTGTGTGTGTGTGTGTGTGTGTGTGTGTGAGGCAGCTGGCAAATGCACAACAATTTTTTTAACATTTCTGTGAAATCACACGCCATTCAGTCAATGTGTATCCATTGTACAGATGGTGTGATAATGGTGTTAGCATTAATGTTCGAGGACAATCACTGAATCATATAATCCACATTTACCTGCTAAAAATTGACTGCCATGTGAATGTTGAAGTTTGCACTACAGTTAAAAGTGTTAAATACATTTCTAAATACGTATATAAAGGATATGATGAGGTTGAAAATGATGAAGTGAACAATTTTGTGAATGGCCGTTATGTCGAATCAGGCGAAGAGCCACGGTATATTTGTGAATTTCCGACGTATTTTCTGTTGCACACTATCATTAAGCTTGATGTTCATTACCACAAACACAAAATGACTACTTCAGCGTAGAACAAGAACGGGATGCAGTTGAAAATGTGAATAAAATTATTATCATTCTTTGCATAAAATGAAAACGATACATCGGCGAATATAAACCATTAACTGACACTCCTTTGCACTATGTTTGGGTGGGTACTGAAAAAAAATGAAAGAAGAGAGTACATAGTAGTGTTGAAATATTACACGCGTGTACCCCCCCATGAACCATGGACCTTGCCGTTGGTGGGGTGGCTTGCGTGCCTCAGCGATACAGATAGCCATACCGTAGGTACAACCACAACGGAGGGGTATCTGTTGAGAGGCCAGACAAACGTGTGGTTCCTGAAGAGGGGCAGCAGCCTTTCAGTAGTTGCAAGGGCAACAGTCTGGATGATTGACTGATCTGGCCTTGTAACAATAACCAAAACGGCCTTGCTGTGCTGGTACTGCGAACGGCTGAAAGCAAGGGGAAACTATGGCCGTAATTTTTCCCGAGGGCATGCAGCTTTACTGTATGATTAAATGATGATGGCAGCCTCTTGGGTAAAATATTCCGGAGGTAAAATAGTCCCCCATTCGGATCTCCGGGCGGGGACTACTCAAGAGGATGTCGTTATCAGGAGAAAGAAAACTGGCGTTGTACGGATCGGAGCGTGGAATGTCAGATCCCTTAATCGGGCAGGTAGGTTAGAAAATTTAAAAAGGGAAATGGATAGGTTAAAGTTAGATATAGTGGGAATTAGTGAAGTTCGGTGGCAGGAGGAACAAGACTTTTGGTCAGGTGAATACAGGGTTATAAATACAAAATCAAACAGGGGTAATGCAGGAGTAGGTTTAATAATGAATAAAAAAATAGCAGTACGGGTAAGCTACTACAAACAGCATAGTGAACGCATTATTGTGGCCGAGATAGATACGAAGCCCACACCTACTACAATAGTACAAGTTTATATGCCAACTAGCTCTGCAGATGACGAAGAAATTGAAGAAATGTATGATGAAGTAAAAGAAATTATTCAGATAGTGAAGGGAGACGAAAATTTAATAGTCATGGGTGACTAGAATTCGAGTGTAGAATAAGGGAGAGAAGGAAACGTAGTAGGTGAATATGGATTGGGGCTAAGAAATGAAAGAGGAAGCCGCCTGGTAGAATTTTGCACAGAGCACAACTTAATCATAGCTAACACTTGGTTTAAGAATCATGATAGAAGGTTGTATACATGGAAGAACCCTGGAGATACTAAAAGGTATCAGATAGATTATGTAATGGTAAGGCAGAGATTTAGGAACCAGCTTTTAAATTGTAAGACATTTCCAGGGGCAGATGTGGACTCTGACCACAATCTATTGGTTATGAACTGTAGATTAAAACTGAAGAAACTGCAAAAAGGTGGGAATTTAAGGAGATGGGACCTGGATAAACTGAAAAAACCAGAGGTTGTACAGAGTTTCAGGGAGAGCATAAGGGAACAATTGACAGGAATGGGGGAAAGAAATACATAGAAGAAGAATGGGTAGCTTTGAGGGATGAAGTAGTGAAGGCAGCAGAGTATCAAGTAGGTAAAAAGACGAGGGCTAGTAGAAATCCTTGGGTAACAGAAGAAATATTGAATTTAATTGATGAAAGGAGAAAATATAAAAATGCAGTAAATGAAGCAGGCAAAAAGGAATACAAACGTCTCAAAAATGAGATCGACAGGAAGTGCAAAATGGCTAAGCAGGCATGGCTAGAGGACAAATGTAAGGATGTATAGGCTTATCTCACTAGGGGTAAGATAGATACTGCCTACAGGAAAATTAAAGAGACCTTTGGAGATAAGAGAACCACTTGTATGAATATCAAGAGCTCAGATGGAAACCCAGTTCTAAGCAAATAAGGGAAAGCAGAAAGGTGGAAGGAGTATATAGAGGGTTTATACAAGGACGATGTACCTGAGGACAATATTATGGAAATGGAAAAGGATGTAGATGAAGATGAAATGGGAGATACGATACTGCGTGAAGAGTTTGACAGAGCACTGAAAGACCTGAGTCGAAACAAGGCCCCGGGAGTAGACAACATTCCATTAGAACTACTGACGGCCTTGGGAGAGCCAGTCCTGACAAAACTCTACCATCTGGTAAGCAAGATGTATGAAACAGGCGAAATACCCTCAGACTTCAAGAAGAATGTAATAATTCCAATCCCAAAGAAAGCAGGTGTTGACAGATGTGAAAATTACCGAACAATCAGCTTAATAAGCCACAGCTGCAAAATACTAACACGAATTCTTTACAGACGAATGGAAAAACTAGTAGAAGCCGACCTCGGGGAAGATCAGTTTGGATTCCGTAGAAATACTGGAACACGTGAGGCAATACTGACCTTACGACTTATCTTAGAAGAAAGATTAAGGAAAGGCAAACCTACATTTCTAGCATTTGTAGACTTAGAGAAAGCTTTTGACAATGTTGACTGGAATACTCTCTTTCAAATTCTAAAGGTGGCAGGGGTCAAATACAGGGAGCGAAAGGCTATTTACAATTTGTACAGAAACCAGATGGCAGTTATAAGAGTCGAGGGACATGAAAGGGAATCAGTGGTTGGGAAGGGAGTAAGACAGGGTTGTAGCCTCTCCCCGATGTTATTCAATCTGTATATTGAGCAAGCAGTAAAGGAAACAAAAGAAAAATTCGGGGTAGGTATTAAAATCCATGGAGAAGAAATAAAAACTTTGAGGTTCGCCGATGACATTGTAATTCTGTCAGAGACAGCAAAGGACTTGGAAGAGCAGTTGAACGGAATGGATGGTGTCTTGAAGGGAGGATATAAGATGAGGATCAACAAAAGCAAAACGAGGATAATGGAATGTAGTCGAATTAAGTCGGGTGATGTTGAGGGTATGAGATTAGGAAATGAGACACTTAAAGTAGTAAAGGAGTTTTGCTATTTGGGGAGCAAAATAACTGATGATGGTCGAAGTAGAGAGGATATAAAATGTAGACTGGCAGTGGCAAGGAAAGAGTTTCTGAAGAGGAGATATTTGTTAACATCGAGTATAGATTTAAGCGTCAGGAAGTCATTTCTGAAAGTATTTGTATGGAGTGTAGCCATGTATGGAAGTGAAACATGGACGGTAAATAGTTTGGACAAGAAGAGAATAGAAGCTTTCGAAATGTGGTGCTACAGAAGAATGCTGAAGATTAGATGGGTAGATCACGTAACTAATGAGGAAGTATTGAATAGGGTTGGGGAGAAGAGAAGTTTGTGGCACAACTTGACCAGAAGAAGGGATCGGTTGGTAGGACATGTTCTGAGGCATCAAGGGATCACCAATTTAGTATTGGAGGGCAGCGTGGAGGGTAAAAATCGTAGGGGGAGACCAAGAGATGAATATAATAAGCAGATTCAGAAGGATTTAGGTTGCAGTAGGTACTGGTAGATGAAGAAGCTTGCATAGGATAGAGTAGCATGGAGAGCTACATCAAACCAGTCTCGGGACTGAAGACCACAACAACAACAACAACATGTAGTATCTCAAGGGATGTAGAACTTCTTCATTTACGTTTGATATTATTCCATGCTTGTTGTCCTGAATCATGTGAAGATACTAAAACTTACAATGCTCGTGGTATTGCTTCAAATGACAGTGAATGGTATGAATGTTGAAATGAACCAAAGCAACTGAATTTGACAAAGCAAAGGCATCATTATTTTATGTAATATGTGCACTGAACGTACTAACATATGCTTTCGTTTTGTGGCTTGAATTTAGAATATTTCTTCGCGAAGATTTCTTAACGGAGTAAAATGAAGAAATCTGTTACACAGAGCACTATTAGAAATGACGATATTTTGAATGGCCGTAATCTGACATGTCGATTACTTGGATTATCTTTTCCAAAGTCAGTGCCAGAGTTTCCTGATGTAAATATTTTAGATCCAATCCATGATAAGTTACATTTCACTGAACTTTACGAAAGAGCTAACAGTGAAGAGCTTACTTACTATAATTAGCCGTGTTATTTGTGAAGTTCAGTACCATGGCACTGCCTCAAATGTGCTTTGCTGAACTGCTCAAGCAGGTTTTACCACGGCCTGCATGAGCAGTTAAGCAAAACTCGTTTGTGGTACACAAACTGAAATTATTCATTTATTAAATTCGCTGAATCTTCGTTGCATTGTACTGCAACAGCCTTTAGTGGCATAGCTTCAACTCTTGTAATTGGAGGTGTATTCTTGCACAATGTGTTCATATTGCCCATTCCAGTTTTGGAAAATTCAGTGCCCAATATAACAACATCAAACAGTAAATGTGGTTCGTACATTAATTAATGTTCATTTATTCTTAACGACTACGTTTCCATGTGTCTGCTTCAAATACTGAAACTTATAGATAGCGTATTCAGAGATTTGTTTATAGATAAATAAAGTAAACACAAAACTTTTGAAGGTAAAACTTTTGTTTTGACAGGTGATTTTCACACAGTTTACAATTTGTTCCACATGGATCACATGTAACCGTACTAGGAAATATCATTACATGTTGGAATGAGTTTCATAAATTTCATCATATCATCTTAACTCAAAATATGAGGGCTTTGCTACATGGTAGAGTTTTTGGATTTTTAGAAACAAATTGGTAATGACCAAGCAAGGAAATTTCCGCAGTTTGATAACAGCACTCCATAAATAACGCTGTCATTCGTCAATGATCAAAATAATATCGTTAACGATATTTATGGAAATATTACACAGAACATTCTACCACAATCCACGTTAAATGCAGTTATTCTAGCACACAAAAAATGAAGATTGTCCCACAGTGATTAATGAAATACTCAGTTCCATGCCAGGTGAAGCAAAAATTCGGCACAGCTAAGATAAAACAACTTGCAATAATGAGTGCAAAACTAATAATTACTATACAGCAGAGTTTGAATTCTCTGTCCAGAAGTGGTTAACCGATAAACTACATTGCTCCTCTTATTAGGAATATAAATAAGAAAGCAGGATTAATTAATGGAATATGAATACATGTCAAATGTTTATAGAATAACGCTACTGTTTGCCAAGTTTTACCAGGAACTTCACAAAATAAGCAAATTTTGATTCTTTGTGTACAAATGTCGTCATTTCAGTTTTCTTTTTAAATTCTTTATTCAAAGAACAATTGATACATGATCAACCCACTACCTAACTACATTAGTGGGTCCTAGGTTTACATTTACATTACAATTACTGCAGCTACATTATTTACTACAGGTTGTGTTAATATTTCTATTACTGTTCCACCATGGGTATCTCTAGGTTTTGCTACTATTTTAATTCTACATGTTGCTTGGACTCGTACTAAATTACTTATGAGGTTAGTTCATTGATGTCTCTTTCTATTTTTGAGCTGCGTTGTACAATACTTAAACTAATCTACACTACCTGCAGCGTTCCAGGTATGCCAGCATGGTATACAAACCTACATTGTTGGCCGTGCCCACCGAGCTAATCCCAGTGGGCATGCCCCTGGCATCGGGCCAGCCCAAGACATTAGATTCGCTGCAGTTGTAAAGGCCTACTAACAAATTATCCCATCTTAAACTACAACTAACGTAATTCCTGCTTCTACTGTCATGTTTGGTGCAATGTCAAGATCGGTGGGTTGTACACCCTCCCCCTAATGCGAGACGTGGCAGATCCCAGCCTTGAGGCGGCTGGCCAAGTCCACGCCCTAACGGAACAGGATGGGTGCATGGAGTCTAATTTCGGCTTTATCTCAGTTTTGGTTGTTCCTTTGGAATTCTCTCAGGACTTTGCTTCAGATTTCATTTGATACTTCGTTTAAAATGTGAAATGTGGCCTGTTGCCCGAACAGATGGTGCGAGTCACGATTGTACATCCTGTAGGTGGGTTGTACACCCTCCCCCTAATGCGAGACGTGGCAGTTCCTTCCAGTGGCGTTGCAGGTTTTCTTTCCTCTTTGCGTGCAGGGGATGCACGCGGCAGTTCTGCCACAATTTTTTCTGACATAATCTCGGCCCCACACCTAGAGCAAGCCGGCTTTCGTTCGCAATGCTTGTGTATGTGATCTAGATCGCCACAATTGTGGCATCGGGGAACTACCAGGGAATCTCTTACGTTTATGGCGTGAAAACCCATATAGATTTTGCCCATAGTGGTAAGTTTATGCCGCATTTTCCCAGAAACCTCGACAACGTGATGTACAACATCCCCTCCCGAGGCCCAGTCTTGAAGCGCAACTTAACTCGTATTTAAAGGTTTCTGTGTTCATGCAGGATCAGTTACATGTTGCAACAAGACAGTACCCCGGTCCCAAAGAAGCTGCTAACAGCACGATAAGCGAAACTGAGACACTCGCAAAAAACTCCTCCCACTCAAACTACTTAAGTTGAAGATTTAATTTTTCTTTTAAAAACAAATAGAAAAATAATTAATTACTCGGTGTGAAAGGCTATACAGATGGGTTTGCGATGGCGCGTAACTTGCGAAGTCGTTTTTTGATGTTACGAAAAAGCCTGTCAGGTGGGACGAATGAGTGGCCCATTATTGGGAACCACAGTTCTGTTTCTTTTAGACTGTTGGGAGCTTCGAGAGGAAACCAGTGACATAGCATGCTGAACGTCGTCCTGCATCTTACTCTGACTTCTACGAGGTGCATTCAAGTTCTAAGGCCTCCGACTTTTTTTCTCCGGACTGGAAAGAGATAGAAACATGCGCATTGTTTTAAACTGAGGCCGCATTCATTGTCAATACGTCCCAGAGAAGGCAGCACCGTACGGCAGATGGAATTTTACTGCCAGCGGCGAGAATGAGAACTGTTTTAAATACTTAAAATGGCGACGTTTTCCTTACTTGAACAGCGTGCAATCATTCGTTTTCTGAATTTGCGTGGTGTGAAACCAACTGAAATTCATCGACAGTTGAAGGAGACATGTGGTGATGGAGTTATGGATGTGTCGAAAGTGCGTTCGTGGGTGCGACAGTTTAATGAAGGCAGAACATCGTGTGACAACAAACCGAAACAACCTCAGGCTCGCACAAGCCGGTCTGACGACATGATCGAGAAAGTGGAGAGAATTGTTTTGAGGGATCGCCGAATGACTGTTGAAGAGATCGCCTCCAGAGTTGGCATTTCTGTGGGTTCTGTGCACACAATCCTGCATGACGACCTGAAAATGCAAAAAGTGTCATCTAGGTGGGTGCCACGAATGCTGACGGATGACCACATGGCTGCCCGTGTGGCATGTTGCCAACCAAAGTTGACGCGCAACGACAGCGTGAATGGGACTTTCTTTTCGTCGGTTGTGACAATGGATGAGACGTAGATGCCATTTTTCAATCCAGAAACAAAGCGCCAGTCAGCTCAATGGAAGCACACAGATTCACCGCCACCAAAAAAATTTCGGGTAACTGTCAGTGCTGAAAAAATGATGGTGTCCATGTTCTGGGACAGCGAGGGCGTAATCCTTACCCATTGCGTTCCAAAGGGCACTACGGTAATAGGTGCATCCTACGAAAATGTTTTGAAGAACAAATTCCTTCCTGCACTGCAACAAAAACGTCCGGGAAGGGCTGCGCATGTGCTGTTTCACCAAGACAACGCACCCGCACATCGAGCTAACGTTACGCAACAGTTTCTTTGTGATAACAACTTTGAAGTGATTTCTCATGCTCCCTACTCACCTGAGCTGGCTCCTAGTGACTTTTTCCAACAATGAAAGACACTCTCCGTGGCCGCACATTCACCAGCCGTGCTGCTATTGCCTCAGCGATTTTCCAGTGGTGAAAACAGACTCCTAAAGAAGCCTTCGCCGCTACCATGGAATCATGGCGTCAGTGTTGTGAAAAATGTGTACGTCTGCAGGGCAATTACGTCGAGAAGTAACGCCAGTTTCATCGATTTCGGGTGAGTAGTTAATTAGAAAAAAAAAATCGGAAGCCTTAGAACTTGAATGCACCTCGTACATCCGTCGGAAAACAACCGAAGTTTCCCCGCTCCTTCAAAATTTAGGTGAGTTAGTCTGTCGTGAATTATCGATGATTTTTTGTTTGTTTTTTGGCATATTCATGTTCCAACCTAATGTATGTAAACACTGTGTTGGTGTCCTGGGGGATTCTTAGGATGATGATGATGATGATGTTTGGTTTGTGGAGCGCTCAACTGCGCGGTTATCAGCGCCCGTTCAAATTCCTAACCTTTGCTCAGTCAAATCTCGCCACTTTCATGAATGATGATGAAATGACGACGAGAACATAAACACGCAGTCATCTCGAGATAGGTGAAAATCCCTGACCCCGCCGGGAATCGAACCCGGAACCACGGGCTCGGGAATCGAGAACGCGACCGCGAGACCACGAGCTGCGGATGGGACTCTTAGGAGCCCTTGAATAATGTAAAGTTGTAAACGTACATTAGACGGAAATAACAGGCCAATTGATATGGCACCTTTGGTAGTACTAGATTCTTCTGACAGTCGTAGCTCAGAGTTATTTCGCCCTCGTTCTTTCTTGAGCTTTGTGTACACTGGGTCAGTTCTCGTTTTGTGGACGTTGAACTGGCTTTGAAGGTTCTGCTTTTCGGCGCTTCCTTGTTCCGCTTCAAAATGATTTTTCAGCGATGAGCATGTCGAGCACTTACCACGATACGAGGCACCAGAGCCAATATTGAAATCTTGGCACTAAACGCTCCTGTAATTATCATACATTACAACGTTTTCAGGATTCTCTTCGCAGTACATGGTCCACATTTTCATTATGCTCTGTTCTCATCTTAAATAGGCTCTTTAGGTGTTGGTTCCTCGCGAGTAGTGACGTTCTAATGGGATGAACTTCTAAAAGTGATTTTTCACATACTATTTTGTCGCTTTATACGACTTGTTTCTTCTGTCGCGTCCTCTCGCTCCAGTGGGAACTGCATCTTGGTCTAAAATTTTGTGGCACAAACCGGTAACACAATCTTTCTTGAGTTCAAAAGTTAGCAATAAAGACACTTCGCAAACAGCAACATTTTCGATCTCCTGGACCCTCTTTTCGGCTAAAGAAAGATAGGTGGTGATGGTTTGTTTCCTTCTTTCGTCCTTGCCGGATCTTCTTTTAGGGGAGGTGGTAGAGACATGTTGAGCTACGTAGTTGCTTTTCCACTCTCGGGCTCTTTTCTGGTAAAAAGTTTGGTGAATTTTTGTTACGTCTTGCGTGGTAAGTTCGTTACATCTTATTTTTCCGAAGGGGTGTTTCCAATCAGGCATCTTTGGGAATCTGTGTCTGAAACAAAGTCCCATGCTTAAATATGTAGAAGTAGTAAATGACAACGAGAGGGTGGGCGGAGTGGAGGCGGGTGGGGGGGGGGGGGGGTGGTGATTAAGGGGAACCACATCATGGGTTTTGAAAAGTCTGTAGGTGCAGATAAAATAAAAAGAATAGTAAGCACGACCAGCTAAATTATAAAATGAAGTAGCGCACAGTGGTTGCTTAAAATCCACCCTAGTGGACAATTCCTGCGAAACTGTAATTGGCTATAATCTGGCAATAGTGTAAGCTTAGTGCATAGCACAACTAAGCACAGTCGCGCACACTCCTTGCTGTTCCCTGTGAGATCTACTGCATTTATCACAAATTTTCTTAGGTTTGCTAGACACTACACTCTTACCTTGCTGCCAGGTAGCTACCATTTTCCGATGTGTAGGAACTGTCCATTAAATGGTTCGGACTATGCCACTGTATAGAGGAGAGCACAGACCACACAACGAATCTGTTAATGTTATGTCATAACAATTAGTGTGACCACAGTTTCCATTGCATAACATTTTTTTAAATAATACTTTTCATGTTCTTACCTTTCTGTTTTGGAAACATTTCTCTTCACTGATCACTCTTCCATTTCTGGGAGGGATTGTTATCCTCGATCTCCTTCTGGTCACTTACAACTACTATGACGGATTCGACTTCTTGCAGAATTCCTACAATTTCAATTTGTCCCACTTAGTTTGTACCATCTTCTGCTTTTCAACCGGCCATAAAATCACTCATTTTCTTCAAAACGCTCACGCAAATACAACAAACATCCTTCTGATCAGCTGAACTCTGCTTACCGGCGTATATTTCTACAATGCATTGTCACATACGCGTCTGCTTTAGCGCAACCATCTTAACTCTCAACAAGAATAATATCCGTTCTAATCGTGACAAACTGAAAGGTAGCTTTAAATGTCTAGATTGGTAAGTCAGACATCAGTTGGTGTCCTTTGCATCCGGACTTCGGCGACCGCCATAGCTGTTGCACTTGGCGGATTTTGCAAAGTTGGACATTTAGCAGGCTTTGTACCCGAAGATAGCGAGCAGTTAGCAGGTTTTGCAACCAAACACGATTGTCTACAGCCATTTCGAGCGGTTTATAGCGAGTCTGGAACCCAAATAACCTGTTCCATCGTATAGGGGATGAAAGAATCTATATGGCAGTGTGCCAGTGAGCCCAACTCAAAATGGACAAAAAATGCCTTTAGTGGCTTTTGCATCTGGGCTACTCGTAGAGTTCGATCTTTCGATTATCTGAAATTTTATATTTGTGAACACAGCGAGCGAGGACATTTAACGGATGATGGAAGAATATTTACTAAAAATAATTGTTTGTACTGAAGTTTTGTATTCTTAAATTGTAGAATAAAGCAGTTATTTCCGTCATTTGTGTTTTTTATTCGCTCATGCTTCCACTTCGCTCTTTCTTACTCCCTTCCTCGTAGCTTTCAGGTGAGACCTAAAAACCTGCTTAGTGTTCAAGAATAACGAAGAATCTGGAAACGAATAAATTCCAATAACTAATAGTAAAAAAAAATCAGCTTTGTTACTTTATAAACATAATTTGTCGAATTTCGACCACAGGCAATAGCAGTTTTACTAAAAGGACCAGGTAGGGAAGTCCCCCTTATAAAGCAGTTCCATGTTGCTCTTCGAACTAGGTGGATCCCGGAACTACAAAGCCCGTTGTTCACTTCGTTACACAAAGAGTGTAGCTCCGCATTTTGCATTCTCCGTCGTTATTTATATCACACAATGAGACCCCAGCAGCTGTAACTACTTTGACACTGGGTGCGACCGAGTTCGTGGAGACTGCAGACTGTCTGGTGACATAAGGAATGTTTTTGTTCCTTGAAAGATCTTCGAAGCAAAGTAAATTTTCTGTGGGACAAAGCCATCTCAGTCTCCATTAGCGGGTGACAATTCGGAACGTAATTCACTCAGCTGTGGTGTTCGCAACGATGTCGTAATGCGCCAATTGCCCTCGCCGAAAGTTCGATTTGGGCGCGGTGTGTATAAGTTCATTAGTAGCCGTCAGCCAAGTCAGTCGTAAAATAGTTTTACAGAAGCCAAGGTGAACTTCAGAAGCTTCCATATAAAGGCTAATCTACTTAACGCGCAGTTTCATAAATCTTAAGATGGTGTTCAACAAGGGCCCTATTTTTCACCATTTCAGAATCGTTTCTGTTTAACCAACACGTCGCTGTCATTTATAACGGTAAACTGCAGGGCATTGTTGTGTTTATCGGTGAAATTTTTCATCTGATTCATTTGGTTGTGGCAACAAAGCGGAAGTCTGGTAGCGGATGAGGCCGTGACCCATTAAAGAGACTGAAGAACCGACGACAAAGCTAGTTCAAACGTTTATGCACTCTTCAACTTATGCGATTGTCGACTGACACATTGCCCTTTGGACAGTACCATATATTTCATGGCAACGTTAGGAAAAGTATTTCTTTTACCAAATTACAAGCACAAGAGGACAAATGGTCGCATATTCTTCACACGTAAAACTTAGAAAAGTAATTATATCCACAGATAATTGTCGCTAGAACTGTGGCATCCTGGTTCTGAGTCGTATGGAAGGCTTGAACCAGAGACATGGAGATTCTGTGACGCGCTAGGCAGTCACTTCCTTGACTTGAGTGAAAACTCGATGTCTTTTATTTTAAGGTTACCCTACTGGAAATCTGTGTTTCTTGCGATCCCATTTTTTCAAATCTCTTTGCACGTCTTAGACGTAACATACCTTGAGTTTCACGATCGTAAGAATAAACACAGAGTGCAGCGAAACCATGGCTAAGTGGTTAGAGGAAAAATGTGAACAAACCGAATAAAATAGTCGGAAAGATTGATTCAGCATATATACAAGTCAAAACATCCTTCGGTGAAATTAGAAGCAAAGGCGTCAGCAGTAAGAATACAATGGGAATTCTGCTCCTACAAAGAGGAGACAGGGGATAGACAGAAAGAGTACATTGACGGCCTGCACGAAGGGGAGGAAATGTAAGATGACGTGATAGAAGAACAAATGGTAATCGACAATACAAGATTTGGGGGTCCAGCATTAGAGTCGGCGTTTAACACAGCTTTAGAAGATTTGCGATCATATAAGGCAGAAAAAATTGATAACATTCTAACGGAATTTATAAAATCATTGAGGGAAGTGGTAAACAAAGACAAATGTGGCTGGTGTTCAGAATCTGAGTCTACGGACGTATCATGAGACTTTCGGAAAAATGTCATCCACACAACCCCGAAGATAGCAATGTTAGATTAGTGTGAGTCTTGTAACGTTACTACTTTAATTTGCTATGATGAAAGCGGTACTGATGGACAATAAAAGCGGGTTAAAAGCTGTGAGCTGCCTGGGGAAGTTAACCTTGCATTACTGCGCAATTGTTTCACCAGGTATCCAGTCTAGCTTACCAAATTCCCAACCAGACTAACATTAATTATAATCTTTTAATAGTCATACGACAACCGGTGATATATATATAAAAAGAGAATTTAAATAAAAAGAAAGAAATCAGTTTATATTTGGAAATTTATTTTAGCATTGATCATTGAAATTTCAGCATATTAAACGTGAGTTATAACTGAGCTGGTGCCTTATTTAGGACTGTGAAAATGTGAGTTTCCAATCTTACGGAACACATCAAATATGGAGGCAAGATTGGGAGACTGCATACGACACTGCATTCATAAAACAACACACAAAGAACGTTGAAACGTATGCAAGAGAAAGTTAACCACTACCAACAGATTCAAATTTTCACCCAAAGAAGATACGTTCGTAGCACAATCCTGTCCGTCATGTAATTACCACACACTGGTATACTAAATTCATATTAACTCTGTGAAATCTTCGCGAAAAAGAATAGCTGAGGGCTACTTTGATGGTTACACCACTTGCTTCACGTGGTCAACTTGGTTTACACAAAGAGTGTAACTCCACAATAATTTTGATAATTAAAATAAATTAGATCGAAGAGCAATTTACAAAAGTAAAACCTCGAACTGGTTACTAGCGTCTTATTGTTAACCTGATGGGTCAAACAGTTATATAAGCACGTGGTACTGGTCTCGCAAAGTACACCCCACGTGGGTTGAACATAAAGAAAAGTTGCTATATTGAAAAATATTGTCAAGACGAGACGTTATAATCACACAAGCATTCGCATTTAAGATTGATCTTAGTTAGAGTTACTGATCAACACGTGGTTCCACTTTACTCACAAAGTAGTGACAAAGCAACTACCGGAAAATAATCTGAACTTCACACAAGAATTACACTGCGCTGCAATTTAACATAACATTAGATATTTTAGAGCTAAACCTGAAATAAAGGTGATTAAATTTTCAGTTAGGCTGAACTTAAGAAATCCCTTGTCCTACGGACTTAGCAGACACGCGCTTAGCCGGAGATCTTACCACTTCAGACGCTCGCCACGGACCGACTGACCTGCGCTCCTACCGAGCGTGCTTCCCAAATACAAACGGAAGTGACCAGAAGGGCAGCTTCCTATACCAACATGACAACGGACGGACAGGACCATACTAAGGATAGAAACCTCTTTGCTTTTAGAAAGCGTAGCTACCTGTTCCGACGTTGGTCCTACTGTTCTCTAGCAGACAGGCTTGTCTGCTACCCTCAAGCATGCAACTACAAATACATTTGCTCATTCATCCTCTCACACAGAAGGGAAGGGGGATGACAGTATCTTATCATACACAGTGTACAAAAGAAAGCGGATGTAGGTTCCGTATGAGACTGTGTGACATGAATTACATATAAACTGTGTTTTAAAGTGTAGTAGTGTGACAGATCGTTCTTGCTTATGTGTAAAAGTAACACGTTCCATTACTCAGTCTCCTTCCAGATAGTCAGAAACGCCACAGTAAATTTAGAAGAGGAATTTATGCCGTAAATGACAACAGATTTAAGAAATTAAACATGAAAGGAATCCAACAGAGACCTTTCAGTCTATGGAGAAATCAGCTCAGGCACACAAGCGGATACAAAGAACTGTATACAGAAGAACGGAAAAGAAAACTGAGAATCTGTTTCGAAAAGGTAAAGGCATCAAAGAGGCAGTTGTAACGTTGTGCTTCATTACGAAAACAAGACGTAAGAAAAATCAAGACATGTTTATAGGATTTGTTGACATAGAAAATACTACAGTGAAAAACGGTGCAAGATGTCAGAAATTCTGAGGTAAATAGGCGTAAGCTTAGGAAAACACGGGTAAAATACGGCGTGTACAAGAAACAAGAGAGAGGAGTAGGAATGGAAGACCATAAGCGATGTACTCAGGTAAAGAAGGGTGTAAAGACACGGATGCTGTCTCTTGCTACAACTGTTCAATCTATATATCGAAGGAGCTTGACGGTAACAAAAGAAAGATTCAAAGGAAGGATTAAAATTCAGGGTGAAAAGATATAAATAATTAGATTCTTTAATGACTCTCTTGTGTATCCCATCCGTAAGTCTGTTGTTACAATGTTCAGAATTTCTGCTTCTTAAGGCGTCAGGTTCAGTTATAGTCTGGCAGTGTAATAATTCTGCATCTGTCGAAGTACTGCCGCCAGTTCTGGTAGAAGCAGCATTGGCTGGCGTGCTTCGAGTTTCCAGTTCAGACCCAACCCCTGGCAATAATTTGTTACTAAGAATTTAGCACTTTTTGAAGGTTCTTGAAAAACCTAATGTATGTAATGTCTGTATATTTTGGAATATTCGATGTGTGTAAATAGCAGCATTCCGGATATTCAAGGTTTCTGTAGATAAACAGGGGATCTCTACGTCCAGGTCAGCTCTGTACTGACTGTTCATTGGTGTCTGTAACAAACGCCCTTTCAGTATTAAGTGTTGAATCTCACTGAAGACCCTGCCTTCGGATGTAGAACTGAGTGTGGCTACGACGTGACATTGTAGAGATGCCGGGTACTTCATAACATCTACATCGCCGTGGCTCCAATTAGGCAACGTAAAAGAAACACGGACAGAAACCGGAACACAAGCGGTTCATCGTTGCTACAGCCCGTGTATTCAGGAGATATTCAGGAGACCAGTTGATCCCAAGCCCGTAGCAAGTCAGCTGCACACCAGGTATTTATCAGTGTTTTCTGTAGATGCTTCTCAGGAGCGCTGAAATGCCTCAAAAGATTCGACCGAGTCGCCAGATCCAACAGATGGGATGGTAAACGTATATTTCTATTCTGACACCGCAGCTAAATAGTGATTCGTACGCATCGAAGAGAACATCAATAACCGAGTCAAATTCCAAGTCGAACTGAAGAAAACATTTGATGACAATCAACAACAAGTTCGTTTAGCAGAAGGACAAATGAAGAAGAGGGCCCAACGTCAAGGAGAAACGACAGTAGTACACACAGAATGGTTTGGTCCTTTGCAACATTGTGAATGCGAACGTGATATAAGCCGACAAAATCTCGCATTTTATGAAAGGAGAGGCATCAAAGTCTACATCAATACTCCTCAAGCCACATGACGAACTACTCCACTGGCGAATGTCCCATGGGAAGAATGGTTGCAAGAAAGCCTCTGTATTAGCACTAATCTCCCGTATTTTCTCGTCGTAGACATTTCGCGAGAGGTATGTGGCAGGCTGTAATATGCTGTCCTGCTCTTCCCGGAAAGTACTCTCTCAAAATTTCATAGTAGACTCTCCATGACGCACAATGCCTCTATTTCAGCGTCTGCCTCTGGAATTTATTGAGCATCTCTGCAACGCCGTCGTGCCGACAAAACGATCCCGTGAAGAAACCTGACGGTCTTCGTTGGATCTACATCTACATCATTACTCCGCAGTTCACAATTAAGCGCCTGGGAGAAGGTTCATAGAACCACATTGAACCTCTTTCTCTACCGTTCCACTCTCGAGCGCGCCGGAAAAACAAACACTTAAATCTTTCTGTGAGGTCTGATTTCTCTTTTGTTTTACTATGATAACCATTCAACAAAATATTTTCACACTCTGAGGAGAAAGTTGGTGATTGAAATTTCCTGAGAAGATCTTGCTGCGTCGAAGAACGCTCTTTGTTCTAATGATTGCCACCCGAATTCACGTATCATATCCGCGGCGCTCTCTCCCCTATTTCGTGATAGTACAAAATAAGCTTGTTTGAATATTTCGATGTCCTGTGTCGATCCTATCTTATGTGAATCCCACACCGCTCCAAAAGAGGACGTACAAGCTTACTGTAGGCATTTTTTTAGTAGATCTGTTTCATCTTATCAGTATTTTGCCAGTCAATCTAGTTTTTGGCTTGCTTTACCCACAACATTATCTGTCTGATTGTTACAATGTAAGTTACTCGCAGTCGCAATCCTGAAGTATTTGATTAAATTTACACCCTTCAGGTTTGCTTTACTTAATTGACGTTTAGAAGATTTCATGTAGTACTTATGAGAACAGGATCATGCATTTCATTATTCACAGTCAGTTGCCGATTTTCGTACAATCGGGATGTCTTGTCCAAACCTTTACGCAATTTTTAGGGTCATCTGATGATTTATTAGACGATAAATGACACCATCATCAGCAAACAATCTAAGAGTGCTGCTCAGGAACAGCAAGGGCCTGTAACACTTGCGACGAGAAGACCAGATATTGCTTCTGTTTTACTCGATGATTTTCCGTCAATTACTATGACCTGTGACCTTTCTGATTGGAAATAACGAATCCAGTAACTCAACTGTGACGATACTCCATATGCACATAACTTCATTAGAAGTCTCTTGTGAAGTACGGTGGCAAAAGCCTTCATAAAATCTAAAATAAGGAATTAATTTGACATACGCTGTCAATAGCACTCATTACTTTGTGAGAATTTAGATCTTGTACCAAGCTCTTCTGATAAAGGATGTCACAACAGCAGAAGCATTCATCAAATGACGTCAGCGCATCGAGGAAATGCAACAGAAGAATAGTCGGAAGAAAGAGGTATGGCGGACTTCCAAATGTGTTATCTGTGGCGGTTGTGGAAGACCACAATGACCTTGCTTCTCTCATACGCCAGACAGCAAAAGAAGAGATACAGCAGTTCATGGCAGCCAGAAATATTGATCGGAGTACACAAGAGGTAGCGGCCGTGAACGTCGACCCCATATGTCAGCAGGTGATACAGAATGTTGAAGAAATGGTGTACTGACCTTCGGCACCAGTCTCTACCAACGGTTGAACAAGCCATGAAGAATGGACTCGGCCGTCTCGGAATTAGGCCGCCGCCGTCAAATGACAAACTAGCTTCCAACCAACGCAGGTACAACCAATTCCTCCACCAAGTAAAACGCCCCGTAGAAGAACTGGCATTTGTAATATGGAGGGCAATAAGGCGGTCTATTTTCACTGTGGATGCTCTGAACACGTTGTGCACAACCACCCAGAGAGAAGAAGATTTTTCGACAGTCACGACGCAGGACGTCAACGGTAACACCAGCCCTATTTACGCCAAACAAATGTAGACTATTATAGTCGACCTATGGACTGAAGCTCATCGTCGTACACTAAGTGAGGTCAATCCCCAACTCGTCGTAGCCATTCGCCACGCAGAGGCACGAGCCGTTAGCCTAACCGCCGAAGTCAAGAAAACTAAGCGAGGCGACCACCTACGGAGGCGACGCCGCCATAGGCGAAAATCCTGCGTGAATGATAGTTACCATGATGACAGAAAACTGGCGTCATCATAGTCGGCCAACCAGACCGGGCACTAACCGACTCGGGCTTCCTTTTCTGTAATCTCGAATTCTTATCATCGCCAGCTAAAGGAGACTAGATTCCGTGATACGTAAGTGATTGCACTGAAGGTTGGAAATTGGAAATACATCCAGCCGACAGGAATATGTACTGCAAGATTAATGCTTAATGACAGCACACAACCCTTTGGATTTATAGTTTCAGCAGAATGTTGTCCTGATAATATCCTCGGATAGATCTGCTTGAGGCACCACAAGCAGTAGTAGTCACAAACTGTGGAATATCAGAGCCCCAGATTGACGAAGGTATTCCAAGAAATATGTACAACGAAGGTTGCCCTAGACGTTTCTTTGCCGTTGAAGACGCTGTTATCCCTCTGTCACCAATGAGACGAATGCTAGTCGTCGATCGAGATGCTCTATTAAACTTTGAAGCTTTTATGGACTGAAAAATGGTACTCAGGCTCACAAAGGAAATCTACGTACCAGTGACGATCATAAGCGCTGTAGGTGGTCAAGGAGAACCATTTGATCACGAATTGTCACGAGCAGCCGCAATTGGTCCCTACAGGCATGTGCGCACTGGCAGCAGAATCAGTCCAGGAAGAACAGCTTAGTGTCATCGACTAAGATGGTGGTGGGTAGTGGGTAGTGTTTAACGTCCCGTCGACAACGGGGTCATTAGAGACGGAGCGCAAGCTCGGGTTAGGGAAGGATCGGGAAGGAAATCGGCCGTGCCCTTTCAAAGGAACCATCCCGGCATTTGCCTGAAACGATTTAGGGAAATCACGGAAAACCTAAATCAGGATGGCTGGAGACGGGATTGAACCGTCGTCCTCCCGAATGCGAGTCATCGACTAAGAATCGTGCTCCGGCACCACTACCGACAACGTAGGGAAGGATGCTGTTATCGAATTGCCAATAGGATCTGGCCTGACGGAGCAAAAACGTCGGGGAGTAATGGCCATTCTGCCTCAGTTTTCGGATGTTTTAAAATCCGGTATGGAGAAAAGAGAGTCAAATTAGCCCATGGTAAAACATGTATCAACACTGTGGAACATCCACCTATTAGCCAGCGCTTATACAGAACGTCGACAGCTGAAAGACGGATAATCTGGAATGGAGAAGATGGTTCAATATGGCATCACTGAACATTCAGAGAGTCCTTGGTCCTCTACCAGCGTTCTTGTGAAGAAGGGCGGCAGATGGCATTCCTGCGTCGGCTACCGACGACTGAAAAATATCATGACACTCTAGACTGCTTGAAGGGAGCGAAGTAGTTATCGACTATGGCCATGCAGTCAGGCTATTGTCAAATCGAAGTTGGCAAATACAACTGGGAAAAGAATGTCTTAAAAACCCCTGAAAGGCACTATGAGTTCAAAGTCATACCGTTTGGACTGTGTAACGCTCCAGCCACCCTCGAACATACGTTTGACAACTTGATACAACACCTTAAACGGACGGTGTGTCATTGCCATCTGGATGACACTGTCGTTTTTTGAAGATATTTCAAGAAGATACAAGCAGCAAGACAACGGTGTTGATATGTATGTAGACTACAGATCTCGGTCTGAATCCGAAAAAGTGCCTTTTCGTCGCCCAAAAAATAAAATTCTTCAGAAAACCTGGTGAATAACGACGGAGTGCGGCCTGACCCAAACAAAATAAGAACAGTCACAATTTCCCTATTCCTCGACATATCCATGATGCGAGTAGTTTTTTCGGAACGTGCTCGTACTGCTTCCAATTCATAAAGGACTTCCATACCAAGATACTTCCCCTGCAGGAACTACTGGAGGGGAGACTCTTGATTGCCCTAAAGGAGGCACTAATATTTTCCCGAGTTCTAGTATTGATGACGACTCTGGCGGTTTTTGATAGGAGAAATTATAGTACAAATTCAGGAGGGTACTGAAAAGGTGACAGCTTATGCCTCCATAGTACTCTCCAAGCCCGAGATGGATTATTTCGCAACAGAGAAAGAGTGCCTTGCAGTTGTTTGAGCCACCAAGGGGCTGTATTTAATTGGAAAACCATTCACCGCTGTGACAGATCACCATACTCCATGATGGCGCCGGCCTGGGTGGCCGAGCAGTTCTAGGCGCTACAGTCTGGAACCGTGCGACCGCTACGGTCGCAGGTTCGAATCCTGCCTCGGGCATGGATATGTGTGATGTCCTTAGGTTAGTTAGGTTTAAGTAGTTCTAAGTTCTAGGGGACTGATGACCTCAGAAGTTAAGTCCCATAGTGCTCAGAGCCATTTGAACCATTTTCTATGATGGCTGACTGACCTGAAGGGTCCGTAATGGTGTGGGCTGTGTTTACATGCAATGGACTGGGTCCTCTGGCCCAAATGAACCGATCATTGACTGGAAATGATTATGTTCGGCTAGTTGGAGACCATTTGGAGCCATTCGTGGACTTCATGTTCCCAAACAAATATGGAATTCTTATGGATGATAATGCACCATGTCACCAAACCAAAATTGTTTGCTATTAGTTTAAAGAACATTCTTGATAACTGGAACGGATGATTTGGCCACCCAGATCGTCTGACATAAATCCCATCGACACAATCGAGAGGTCAGTTCGCGCAAAAAATCTTGCACCAGCAATACCTTCGCAATTATGGCGCAATATTTCTGCAGGGGACTTCCAACGACTTGTTGAGTCCATGCTACGTCGACTTGCGGCACTAAGCCGGCAAAAGGTGAACCGATTCGATATTTGGAGATATCCCATTACTTTTGTCACCTCAGTGTCACCGCCGTGCGGTATATCACAGGTGTAATTCGTTTCGAGGTTGTGATTATGTAAGGATATTGGATTTCTGAGCGAGAGAAGCATAAGTGACCTTGAGCCAAAATGTGATCTGCTGCCGGGCTAAGACGCAATTCCGGCGCTGGCCCGCCGCAGGGCTGCGGCGCTGAGTGAGTTAGCAGGCAGCGGCAGCGGAGCGTGGGCGGAGACCGTTTTCGGCGAGCGCGCGCCGGCCAGACCTGCGCCCGCAGCGCGGCGCGGCGCGGCGGGGCACTTGGCACGTCGTTGCGGCGTCACGCCCCGCTATTACGGCGGGCCGCTCGTGCTTCCAATTAACACCGGCGGCTCATTTATCGCGGAAACGGGGCGCAAGGACAAGTGAATTAAGTCGTGCGTCTGTGGCGAAGGCTAAACAGGCCCCCTCGCATCGCGAGATAACAGTGTGCTTGCTCCAGAGCGGGCCGGCGGCTGCGGTCGACTGGCGTGTGAGGCGGAGTTTCCGACAGAAATAACGCCTATCAGCGGATTTAAATTTACGGAGAAATATAGTGCCCCCGCGTATTTCCTACAAGCTGCAGTGCTCGCCGTCGCCCGGGATGTTCAATATCTGTCAGTCTGCCACGATATAGATCGTTTGTATAGACAAGAAGAGAATAGAAGCTTTCGAAATGTGGTGCTACAGAAGAATGCTGAAGATTAGATGGGTAGATCACGTAACTAATGAGGAGGTACTGAATAGAACTGGGGAGAAGAGGAATATGTGGCACAACTGGACAGAAGAAGGGATCGGTTGGTAGGACATGTTCTGAGGCATCAAGGGATCACAAATTTAGTATTCGAGGGCAACGTGGAGAGTAAAAATCTCAGAGGAAGACCAAGAAATGAATAAGCCGATTCAGAAGGTTGTAGGTTGTAGTAAGTACTTTGAGGTGAAAAAGCTTGCGCAGGATAGAGTAACATGGAGAGCTGCATCAAACCAGTCTCTCTACTGAAGACCACAACAACAACAACAATTTCGTTTGTTAGGCATTTACCTTTTCATTAACTTCCTTCATTGTTTCATCTGTATGTAGAAGCTGTACAGGTTAATTGCTGTCTTTAGCAAATGTAATAAAAGTCTTATTAATTCTGTAATAAAAATCTTATTAAGTCCAGACGCGGTTCGGTTTATTTTAAAGGATGTTCAGTGTTCACTGTAACAATATGGTTTTTTCTCTTACAGTTTTGTTTGTTATGGTCATGTCATTTCGCACGCTTTATTTATTACTATAAACAGATTTTATTCTTTTCGTTACTCGTGGATTTTTTGTTGTTTATTTCATTCTTCTTCGTCTTCAAATGGTTCAAATGGCTCTGAGCACTATGGGACTGAACGTCTTACGTTATCAGTCCCCTAGAACTTAGAACTACTTAAACCTAACTAACCTAAGGACATCACACACATCCATGCCCGAGGCAGGATTCGAACCTGCGACCGTAGCAGTCGCGCGGTTCCGGACTGAGCGCCTTAACCGCGAGACCACCGCGGCCGGCCTTCTTCGTCTTACACATGTATTTGTTGACTATCTGCAACACAGCACTTTCACTGCATTTCACACATTTTCACTTCTGTGTCGGTAAGCATCATTGACCTCTCGCTATTTTGCGTCCTTTGTTTCTATCTTCTGACCAGGAAGGGAGGGAGAGACGGAGAGAGAGAGAGAAATAGAGTGTATATATATATATATATATATATATATGTGTGTGTGTGTGTGTGTGTGTGTGTGTGTGTGTGTGTGTGTGAGAGAGAGAGAGAGAGAGAGAGAGAGAGAGAGATTACATTTTTAATTATTCTTTTCATTATAATTAATTATTATCTTTATGTGTGTCTGTGTGTATGTGTCTGTGTGTTTGTGTGGGAGGGAGAGAGTGATGTTTTTCCTGTGAACTACTTTATTTTTCTCTGTAAATTATTTTTATTTTTATTGGGAGTAATTTTCTTTGTGTGTGTGTGTGTGTGTGTGTGTGTGTGTGTGTTTGTGTGTGTGTGTGTGTGTGTTTGTGAAAGGAGGTAACATTTCCTGGGTACTTTGTGTGTGTAAGTTATTGCTTTACTGCAGTACAGTGGTGAATGATCTAGGGCGGAGAAATTGCCTAGTTTGTGATGTAATTGCGGTGTCTATGGGGGTTGGTCTTTCTTAATAATATGTTTTATTAGTTTAAACAGCATCTGGCTGCTGATACTTTACAGAAAATAAAGAAGTAGTTACAGGAAAAATATCTCTGTCTCTCTCTCTCCCTACCCCCGCCACACAAGAAGGTTAACACCCCCACTTAACAAATTAATTTATTAATTAATTAAAAACAAAAAATAATTTAAAACATATGTAACGTCCCCTTAGAACAACTTATACATATGAAACGTCCACTTAGAACAATTGTACATATGACTGTGCTTAACCTGGCACACAATAATTTTAGCGCAACGCAATCTGACTATCAAAAATCCCTGCAAAAGAATGGCCCTGAGTAACATTAAACAACACCTTTCAGAAATCACTTACCTCACAAAAATCTTCGCTGCTCGAACTACTGCAATACAGCGAGTGCCACTACTGCCAGCTAAATAAAAGATTCAAACTACTGAAGGCACTAACTACTGATAGGGATAGTTAGCAAATGAAAGATTTTAATAGAGAACAAACACTGTATTTACCTTAATATTCATAATTGACATTCAGTCTTACAGATTATCAAAACTCCGCCATCTCTCTCCCCACATCCACCACTGCTGGCGGCTCACCTCCAACTGCCCAACGCTATCTGCTGTTAACATCCAGCTGCCCCTCTACAATGGCAGACAACAATGCAAACTAGCCACAGACTGAACACAGCACAGCCAGTGATTTTCATATAGAGCGCTACGTGGCATTACCCATATAAAAATCTAAACAGCCTACTTACATAGCCCCCATGCTCCCCACAAAAAATTTTACAAAATATTTTTGGGCAGTGGCCAATAAAGATTTGATAAAATTTTTCATAATTACAATAACAAAGATATCAAATGCACACACTTATTGATACAATGTTGGTCAACAGCTAAAATTTTTTCACAGTCAATAAAGACAGTCCTGATCATTCATCATAAGAGTAAACCTGCAGTTTGTTTGCTCAAAGTCTGAGCAGTAAAATACAATGCACACGGAAGTAGTGGATTTCCATGCAGTCTTGAAGATGTAGTATTGTCCTTCCAACGGTAAGACAGTGCTGACTCTTGACATGCTGACAGGTAATGGGCCACAACAGAGCAAACCCACAGCAGAGTCAGTCGACGTTTCGAAGAATATTGGTAGGTAGGTCATCACAGAGTAGACCCACTGTAGTCCTGGTAGAGATTGTGGTATTGGTGGGCCACCAGAGGTGCAGACCCACTGTTGTCCTTGTAGAAATTGTGGACAGGCCCACTGTAGTCCTGGTAGAGAGTATGGTATTGGTGGGCCACCAGAGGTGCAGACCCACTGTAGTCCTTGTAGAGATGGCCAGCAGCCATCTGTTGCGACTGTGCAGGTGCACAATCACCATTGAAGAGTCTTGCGGATAATAGAGCAAGTCCATAACCACCACTTGTGCACTCACAAAGTTTTTGGAATTGTCCTTAGAACCAGCAATGCTGTTATCCAGTCCCTTGCTGAATTATTAACACACATGCAAACACTAACAGTCCCTACTTCTCACATATTGTCCATATACTATGACCAACAGAAACGTGTGCAGTGAAATGGAACTTACAAGTTACTTGATGAACTGCTGTCAATTACAATTTTATAACATAAGAATACGATTACAAAGGTACAAAATACATCATTAAAAACATAACAATACAGATAACATTTGTAGTACAGGCTTTACAACAGAATAGAAATAAACATATACATCAGTGTTACAGGAATGATGACATGAGTACAAAAATAAAAGATCAGAATCACTTTTAAAACGTCAACTTCACACATGAGCATTAAAACAAAACAGAATACATAATGTCTAAACATCTTTACAAAGAAAATACCATATTATTAATGCAAAGTATATTTGAGGATAACAGTATTCCTCATCATAGTGAATGTAGCTTAATATTATCAGAAGAAAAAATTCTATGAAACTACACAGAGACAGGAAGAAAACAAATACACAAGGGTACACAAACACATAGTGGGATAACACAAAAGGAAAGGACAGGGTTTGTTTTACTGCAGTATTTTGCATGGAGATCTCCCTTCGTTCATCATTATTCCCAAAAGTCCTATCTAAGCCTGCTTCCTGTATTCTGTTCACCTCCTCTGTCAAAAATAGTTTTTCTCCACTGTACAGTATCCTTTTTTTTTTTTTTTTGGCCAAACCATTTTCTTATAGCTTCTTAATGCATTATGCATTTCGTCCAATTCATCATAGTTAGTTTCTTATATAGTCTACCCCCTCTTAAGCTAACTTAAATCTACTGAGCTCAGATATATATACCAAGGGACGAGGCAATGCAGCATCACATAACACAGTTAATATAAACAGCAATGAAAAAAAACGCAGATTTGCGAAGCAAGCAGCATTAAGAAATTAGCAAAATTCAAATTCAATAACACTATGCCTGGCAAACAGCAGCAACTTATACCTAAACATGACATAGCGCAAGCAGAAAAAATATTACAGTAAAGAGAACAATGCAGAAAAGGGAAATGTCTATTCACATCTTAATATCTATGTAATTAAAGTGGTGCACCACAACAACTTATTGTAAAAAAAATATTACCATGTACTTGAAAAGAAAATTATGTGTTACTGTTACTAGTTCCTTCTTATTGTTCTTTCCTTTCCAAGTGCTCCTTTTTTAAAGAATGTGGATCATAAAATAATTATTTAATAGATCTGTTGACAGAAAGAGTTCACATTAGCAAATGCATCTAAGTTTATTTTATAAAACTAATGCTGCAACACAGCTGGAAACCAGATATTAAATGAAATAAGCAACTATGAAAAGCAAAGCATAAAAATATCATTCAATAGTCATGTGACATTTCATAAGTCAGTAGCTCTCAACTCTCGTACAAAGACACTTGTCATAATCAGGTCTGCAGATGTAAAAATATTTCTTGTCATTTTATTAGGCATTTCAGTAAATATCATATATTCCGAGCTCCACAGCATGCTTTCAACAAGGAGATGTCAGTAGCGCGGACAATGGCCTTCCCTTTCTTTTTTTTTTCTACCTGTGCTTCTGACGAGGCACTCACACTAATGGCTTGTTCTCCAGGTGTTTGACACAGCTGTGTCCCGACGACGCACGTGCAGGTGGTCAATTAACTTTCTTACGGAAATATTTACGACAGCAGTTTCCGCTACAGTGACAGTCTCATATAAAAGTATTTCACAGGTCAAGAATGTGCGTTGCAAATGTGTAGAAACAAAATCCTATGAATATAACCGTGTCCAAAAAATTTTCGCCGGCATTGTGATACATTCACGCATTTACACACCTTTCATAACTCTTAAAGTACGATTCTTGGTTTCCAACATCCTTTTTCACAAGTTCGCGTCCCTAACCACTATTCATTACTCCTTACCTTATTCGTCGACACTTCTTCAATATTGCATCATAACAGATAAGTAGCATAATCAAATAACTCATATAGCATCAGCCTATTAATCATAAACATACCTCAGCAGCTTAATACTCATCGTCATCGTAATAATAACATCATAACACCTCAGTCAAATCTCAAAAACGTCGTAGCTTTCTGCAATAATTTCACAACCTAAAGAAAATTCTCTTCTCATGTCAATAGTGTCATCTACCTCAAACGTACTTTAAAAATCATGATCCCATACCAAATACATCATTCAAAGCTCTCATAGTATCACAATGGTTCAAAAAAAATATGAACAGTGCAAAAAGTACAGACAAAATACAATTTCTTAAGTGTGAAGTAATCCAACTCTGTAATTGCGTAAACATGTGTCACTGACGTAGTAAAAAGATGTTTGTTTCTCTGTTAAATGATCAGATAGCTGTGTAATTTATGTATTAGAGAAATATGGTACCGATGTATTAAATTGTATAAGCAAATACCATATTAGCTAGGGCTCCTTGTGCTTGCCAAACACATGGTACACAAAGTAAGCGTGTACCCCCCTGAGGTTTATTGTAAATATACCCTCAGGTGTTACAGATTACAGCAATGGAATGAAATGTATCACGAAAAACTTTCTTTGTAATTCAAAAATCTTTAAAAATAAATGTTTTAAGTACAAAATTAATCACTCAAATATGTGTCCTGTAGCGCTAAATATGCGTCTTGCTGTTAGATAATCTCTGGGAAGTGTCGTAGTTATTGTCCTCCGAAAGCTAAGTTCTGCAGAAGTCAATGTACTTACCTCATGATACACAAAACTGAAATGCTTTGCGTATAGATAACTTAGTTATTACGCTTATTGCCGTGATGAGGAAAGTACTGTGCTGTAACGTATTGTTGTCCTACGGAAAAGGCTGTCTCCTTGTAGCAATAGCACAAAAGTCACCACTAAAACATGTCTCACTTTACAGAAGAATTCAGAAAAACTGTGCAGATATAAAACAGAAACACCGCAAAAGCAACATTGTAAATTGTCACTCATTAGTAGCGTCGTGATATAATCGTGTAGGTGTCACACAAACCAACCACTGTGTCATCTGGCATTTCACAGAAAGCACCTCAAATCCAGAATCCACTCGTAAGCAAACCAAAATGTTGCATGTTAACAGTTTCTTAAGTCTGACAAAGCATACTAGAAATGTGAAGTGAAAAGTTTCATGGCAAAGACAAAGTTAAAAGCAGATTATCTTTCAATAAACGGTTTTACATGTGAAATGTGGTGTAAACCTTTACTCTTCCTAGTACGCAGAGTTTCAACTTCAACGCAATTATCATGTGGTATACGTCGGATTCTGTAAGGTCCATTGTAAACTAGAAAGAATTTGTGACTCAAGTGTTTCTTCTTATGTGACAATGAATGAGCTTTAATGAGAACTTTCTGACCAATACATAATTTCTTTGCATTTGCTTTACCGTGTAGTTTTCTCCTTTTCTCTGCTGCAGATTTTATATTTTTAAGAGCCAAATCAGTTATGTCTTTGTGTCGCAGTTTACGTGTATTCGGGAAAGGTACAAGCTCTCTGATTCTGTTCGGAGGCTCTACATTCTTCAGTACAAGAGTAGGTGGTAAAGCAGTGGAATCATGAGGCATTTCATTCAGCACATTTTGAAATAAGTGTAAATATCTGTCCCAATGCTGATGCTTTCTGTGACAATAAAGTCTGCAAAGCTTATTGATTTCTTTCATAATCCGTTCAGACGGGTTACAGTGTGGTGAATACAATGAAATAAAAACAGGTTTGATTTTATGATTCCGAAGCATGCGTGACCAAACAGCAGATCTGAATTGCGGTCCGTTATCTGAAATGACTTTACTAACGTGTCCCACTTCACGTAAGAAATTTTTAACAAAGGCGTTGGATACAGACCGTCCAGTGGCTTTACGTAACGGAGTGAAAGAAACAAATTTTGAAGTAAGTTCAACAGCGACTAGAACGTACGAAAATCCATTCGATGTTCTGACAAGGGGTCCCAAGAGATCAACAGCAGCAAATTCTTTTAATTTAGAAGGAATGATAGGAAACAGCGGAGCACGATGGGAGACAGTAGATGGTTTCGCCTTTTGACAAAGTTTACAAATAGACAAGACTCTTCGAATTCGCTTTTCCATATTGATAAAATAACAAGTCGTTCGAAGAATATGATAACATTTTCGTGGGCCAAAATGTGCGTAGCTGAAATGAATGTACCAAATGAGCTTATTAACAAAATCGTCTGGAATGCAAAGTACCCATAGCTTGTCATCAACAGTGCAGCGTTTGAAGAGTATGTTGTTTCTAACCAGGTAATAATGCCGAATCTGAGTCTGTGTCTTTTCATGCCATTTACTTTTGATATCTTTCCAAATCGGATCTTTATCTTGTTCATGAGCAATGTCCTTTAAAGATGTGGTGATGAAGTTTTCAAAGGCGACTTTCTGAATGTAAAGAATACTGAAATTTTTCTCGAGGTTGCCTTCTGTGTTACTTTTCTCAAGCCCAGCCGGTGCGCGTGACAGCGCGTCCGCAACAATGTTCTCCTTGCCGGGAATGTAGACTATTGTGAAGCGGAATTCTTGCAGAAACAATGCCCAACGTTTTAACCTATCATGATTTAATTTTGAAGACATAAGAAATTGTAATGCACGATGATCACTGTATACTTTTACGTGCTTACCAGAAAGAAAGAAACGGAATTTGTTAAATGCCCAAACGATAGCTAAAGCTTCTAATTCAGTAACGGAATAATTTTTTTCAGATTTTGTTAGCACTCGGCTAGCAAAAGCAATGGTTTTCTGAACAGTAATGTCATCTTCTATGGCTTCTTGAAATAAATGGGCACCAAGACCAACTTTGGAAGAATCAGTGCTAAGGCAGAAATCTTGTGACAGATCTGGATGAGCTAGTATTGGCGCGTGAAGTAACGCTTCTTTCAAAGAATTGAATTCCAACTGTGCTTGTTCGTCCCAGTTCCAAATACTATTTTTTCCAGTGAGAGAACAAAGTTTTGGTGTAACTAGAATTTGCATATTCAGAAAACGACGGTAAAAATTTACGAGACCTAGAAAACTGCGGACTTGTCTTTTTGTGGATGGAACAGGAATGGCTCTGATTGCTTCTAACTTTTCTGGATCCGGCTGAATGCCTTCAGAAGAAATAATATGTCCCAAAAACTTCACCTTTGACCTACCGAATTCAGACTTTTCCAAGTTAACTGTAATTCCAGATTCTGCAAAAATACGTAACAAACTGTTGAGGATGCGGTTATGTTGTTCCCATGAAGCTTCTGCTATTAGAATATCGTCCACATATAAGGTGATGTGACGTTTTAAGAACTCAGGTAATATGGAATTTAACCCACGAATGAATGCTGCCGAAGAAATGTTCAAACCAAAAGGAAGTTTCCGAAACTGATAACAAACGCCGAAACAAAGGAAAGCTGTGTATTTTCTGCATTCTGGATGAAGTTCGATCTGATAAAAGCTGGATCTGAGATCAATGGAAGACAACACTTTTACACCATTAAAATTTTGAAGAAGTTCTTCCATCGTCTGCGGCCTGTCTGTTTCAGGAATAATGATAGTATTGATTTGTCTCGAATCTAAAACAAGCCTGATCGATCCATTTTTCTTCTCAACAACATGTAATGGATTGTTGTATGAGCTTACTGCAGGCTCAATAATGCCCTCGTCAAGCATAGATTGTATTTCTGTTCTAACACGGTCCCTATAATGTGCCGGAATTACGTATGGTCTAACACAAAATTTAGTATGCTCACGAACACGAAATTGGTATTGAAATCCCTTGATTGTTCCTGTTTTGTGAGTAAAAACTCTGGAATGTGCTTGTAAAATCTCAAAAAGGTCCTGCCTATCAGTGTCATTACAATTCTCAATTGTTTGAATTTTATTCTGAATTAACTCATTAATTTCAAACATGCCGTCGATATCATCCCTGTCAGTACTTGCAGAGTGATTGTTGGTGTCTAGTTCCGTAGAGAATTCCGAACTGTTGTCTAACAGGAGGTAAAGCCGATTAATTTCCTCATCATGGTTTGAGAGCCAGTCTTCAAATTTCAAAGCTATTGACTTACCTTCTTTCTCTAAACTTATTTCAGCATCGTGAAAGCTTAAGATTGCTTTGTATTCATTCAAAAAGTCTACTCCCAGTATAATTTCCGTCGACAATAATGGAACAATAAGGAAGTTCATAGAGAAGCTGTGGCTTTGACAAAAGAATTCTAAGTTGGTTTGTTGGCGTACATCTACACTTTTTCCAAAGATTGCACCTTGTAATTTAATCTTACGTAACGGAAGTGTGGGGCAATCGTTCGATTTGTTGCATTTGCTAAAAGCTGTTTCACTAATTACTGAAATGGGACTGCCAGAGTCAAGTACTGCCGTAAATTTTACGTCATTTACAGTAATGTGAATCACAGGATATGCAATGTTGTTATGTTTTACGTCGTGTTCCTGGAGTAAGATGTCCCTAATGTCTTCCATTTTTACGTAATTACTAGCTACGGCAGCTCCGTCGTCAGTTTCATAAGTACATATTGTGGCTGCCAGCGGTGTGAGTCATCGCCTATTGTCTCTTTGTTGGCGCGCGTCGTTATTGGGATTTGGAGACCTAACTTCTACAAATTCATTGTGACGAGAGTGCTCTGCTCTATTTAAATCTCGCCAGTTCTGATGCAATTCAGGTCTGTCGTTACGATCATATCGTCTGTCGTCATGTCGGTAGGTTCGATAGTTTCTTTCTTGTCGGTCATGTGGTGGAGAATTTCTCCCAGAATCGTAACTACGCGCTGGACCATTGCGTCTAAAGTTATTCTGTCTCCCTTGATAATAGTTATTTTGGTTCCCATATTGTCTGTTTCTCTGATTGTCTCTGTGATAGTCATTACCGCGGAAAGGTGATCTTTCCCTGTAACTATTACTCTGCCAGTGGTTATCATATGGGTGGTGTCTGTTTTGGTCACGATTTACGTTATAAGAATAGGTTTGTCGTGGCCATTTATTGTTTCTGTCGTCACGGAATTGTGACGGATGTGACCTGTAGTGATTGTTTTCCTGTTTTCGCATCCCGCGACTGTCTGTGTCAATTTCCAGTTCTTGTAACAATCCCTGAAAAGCTTCAATGTCGTCTTTGCAACGTCCTGCCAAAATAATACGTCGTAAATGTTCAGGCAGTTTGATTAAGCAAATGCGGATGAGTTCTGAGGGGCTGTATGGGTTTGATAGGTACTGATTCTTGTGCAACATGTCTTCAAAATATTTGACAAGACTGGAAAATTCAGATTGTTCAAAGTGTTTCATCATCATGATGCTATGTTTTACGCGATCTTGTGTAGCTTGTGACCAATATGCTGAGAGGAACGCATGGTAAAATTCTCCTTCACTGTGACAATCGTGAATGACCGATCGCATTCTTACAGCTGGTTCATTCTCCAAATAGCCACACATAAATTCTAACCTGTGCTCCAATGACCAGTTGGGAGGGAAACAATGAGAGAATTGATGGAGCCACGCTTGTGGATGAATGTCGTTGCCAGAATTCTTAAACGTTTTGAATTTACGTGTAGTAATGAACAGCTTATAGTCAAAATCATCATGTCGGCGAGTCACATATCGGTCATTGTTACGTCGTGTCGGCGGTTCCATCTCAAAATTCGGTGCACCTTGCCAATTCCTTTCATAATTACCGAAATGCTCTGTGTTATTATATTGTGGCTTTTCCGTATTTCTATGTCCCTCTTCCAGTATTGGGGCGCGAGTGTCCTCTGAAATACGTAATTCTTGTATCACCTGCGTCAACTGATCTTGTACTTCCCGGATTTCTCTTTTATACTGTGTATTAATTTGATTTTGATTTTGTTTGAATTTTCTTATTTGTTCATAGTCTTCTGTGTCAGTGAAGGCTACGGGTCTTGTGTCATTCAGATCATCATCTACCTTTGTAGATAAGTTAGTGACCTGATCCGAAAGTTCAGCTACTTTCTCCGATAGTGAACACATTTCCTCAGTGTGTTTTTCTGAACCAAGTTTCAGAGTGTCCATTTGTGTTGAAATCGAATCTACTGTGTTCTTTAAGTTTTCCTGAGTTTTTGCCAGTTGCGTAACCGAATCGGTAGATGCAACTGAGTCAATTTTAGCCCACAAGGTCTCATGATTTTCATGAACAATGGTTTGCAGCTCTTTTATGGCTGCTTCGTGATTCTGTAATTCATTTTCATGCCGCGAAAAAATAGGTTGAAAATGCTCACAAATTTGTGTTTTTACATCATTACAGACTTTTTGACATTTCGATTCAATGTTATGTAACTCAGCAGTTAAATCTTCACGTGTTTGTTCGAGAGTTTGTTCCAATGAGTCTAACTTTTGAAGATTTTGTTCCATTGTGTCTAACTTTTTAAGATTTTGTTCCACTGTGTCTAACTTTTTAAGATTTTGTTCCACTGCGTCTAACTGTTGCTGTGTTTGTCTCTGGTGTTGTTCCATTGTGTCTAACTTCTGAAGCTTTTCTCCCATTTGTTGCATTAATTGTAATAACAATGCATTGGTGTCTGAAACATGTTCCTCAGTGCTTTTCGCCAGTGAATTTGCACCGGCAACATTCACATTTTGACAAGCGGAAAATGTGTCTTGACTCATTTGAGAAAACGGTGAGGACGCAAAACCTGAATCTACAGTATTTGCAAAATTGTGTCCTATCATTTCGGATTCCTGAGGCGAGCTGTTGCCGACCGATCGATCGATAATGCTTCCCTGTTCACTACCTGTTTCACTGCCTACGCCATTGTCTGACGCCCGCTCCATTTCCCTATGCACAGTTACCAAATTACTACTTTGAACATTAGTAAATTCATTACTCGGCGGCGCTGATAAGCTACGCTCGTCGTCACTATTATTTCTCAATTTAGTTTGGAGCCTAGTGTTACGTTTTTCACACGCCATTATTGTCACGATATTTCACTCGATAACACAGAAAAGCACAATTTGAAGTGCAAAAATAGGAGAACACATTAACATTGCACTGAAAATAATATCTAGTTAATTGCAAGCGTAGCTGCGATATACTTGGTGCAAATCTATATGCATGCCACAACTGTTTTACTGTACAACAATGAAAGGCTACAACTACAAAGGAGATTCTCTTTACAATTACGCGCTAGCAATAAACAAAAGCTACACTAAATACACAAACTACAAGAAAAAATCAGAAGATTCCAGTGAGGTATCCTAGGCTAAGGGTCGACATATGTAACGTCCCCTTAGAACAACTTATACATATGAAACGTCCACTTAGAACAATTGTACATATGACTGTGCTTAACCTGGCACACAATAATTTAGCGCAACGCAATCTGACTATCAAAAATCCCTGCAAAAGAATGGCCCTGAGTAACATTAAACTACACCTTTCAGAAATCACTTACCTCACAAAAATCTTCGCTGCTCGAACTACTGCAATACAGCGAGTGCCACTACTGCCAGCTAAATAAAAGATTCAAACTACTGAAGGCACTAACTACTGATAGGGATAGTTAGCAAATGAAAGATTTTAATAGAGAACAAACACTGTATTTACCTTAATATTCATAATTGACATTCAGTCTTACAGATTATCAAAACTCCGCCATCTCTCTCCCCACATCCACCACTGCTGGCGGCTCACCTCCAACTGCCCAACGCTATCTGCTGTTAACATCCAGCTGCCCCTCTACAATGGCAGACAACAATGCAAACTAGCCACAGACTGAACACAGCACAGCCAGTGATTTTCATATAGAGCGCTACGTGGCATTACCCATATAAAAATCTAAACAGCCTACTTACACATATAACACATACACTATCTCTCTCCCTCTCCCTTCCTAATCGGAAAGTATAAACACAGATCGACAGCAGATGCCTCCGCCACTATAAAACAAACAAAAGACGAACGAATCCTACAATAACAAAACAAAACACGCAGAATGACGAGAGGACACTGATACTTCTCGACACAGAAATGTAAATGCGTTAAGTGCAGTGACAGCACTGTGTCAAAATACTCAACAGACACACATGTAAGACGAAGGAGAATGAAAAACCATGCCAAACGAAAAGAAAAAAACTGTTTTTAGTAATAAGTAAAGCTTGCGAACTGCTAATGATCGTAACAAACAAAATTGTTTCAGGAGAAAACATATGTTACAGTGAGCACTGACGACGCTTTAAAAGGAAGCGAAACGCATCTGGCCTTGGTAAGTCCTTTATTACAGTTGCTAAGGACGGTAATTTCATCGTTGGCCTGATAAATGGCGATGATGAATGGCATTCCCTCTGACCACGTGCCGTGTGTTCCTTGTGTGTTGCACGGAGTGTGATTGACACAGCGTACTGTAAGCAACAGATGGTCCGGCATTCATGTCGGGGACAAACCGAGATGGTGTTTGCGTACGGCCAAGCACATGTAAACGATCGAGAGGCAACACGGCTATGCCAAAAAAAGTACCCTCGCAGACGCCAATCACATCACGCAAGCCTTTTATGAGCGTTTGTGTGATAGTGGATCCTTTCAGACAGACTAACGTGCAAGGAGGCGGCGGGCTTAACGTACACCAGATTTGAAGCTGATACTAGGGTTCGTCTCAATGTTCTGTACAATCTGATCCTCCTAATCGGGTGTACGCACAGCCTGCCATATCCCTGCACGTTCGTCTACGTCAAAGGGCCGATGATCACATAGACGCCCAGAAAGGGCTTAGAATGTTGTGTGATGTGGTTGGTGGCTGTGAGGGTGCATGCTTTGGTATAGCCGTGTTGCCTGTTGATCGTTTACGTCTGCTTGGCCGTACACAAACACCATCTCGGTTTGTCCCCGACGTGAATACCGGACGATTCTGTTGCTGACCGTACACTGCGTCAGTCTCTCAGCTTACAACACACAAGGAACGCACGGAATGCAGGCAGAGGAACAGTCATTCGCCAGCGCCATCCATCGTGGCAATGATGCATTTCCGGACTTATGTTCATACGACATTTTCTCCTCCATTTCCAGTCAGGAATCCGTCCTTACAGTACATCGGTTTTATTGATGTCGATCCTGTATGTAGAAGATGTGTCTTAGATGGCGATGAGAAACTGGAGTAGGCTGTCATTTGACGAAAATTAAATACTGAACGCGGAACGTGGCGTCGCGCGAAGCTTCGTTTGTGGTGATGGTCGGAGCCCACCCGCTTTTGGAGTGCGAGACACTAACGCGAAGCATTAGCGGCGGAGACAATTTACAGACCGAAGTGGCGCAGTGATTAGCAGATTGGACTCGCACTCGGGAGGACGACGGTTGAAACCCGCTTCCGGCCATCCTGATTTAGGTTTTCCGTCACTTCCCTAAATCGCTTCAGGCAAATGGCGGGATGATTCCTTTGAAAAGGCAGGCCGCCTTCATTCCCCATCCTTCCATAATCCTATAGGACCGATGGCCTCGTTGTTTGGTCCCATCTCCCGAATCAATCAACCAACCAACAAGACACTTGGGAGAGGCGTTGGTCCATAGATTAAATAGGAACCGTTCATCGCCCCACGCTGATAATTTTCAATATTACTGCTCCCCAAAATATTTTACATAAGGACTGCTAGACTTGTTTAGACCCCCAGCAAAATCCTGTCAGTTGGTCTAATGTGCTGTAGGTATCTAAAAGAATTCATCACAATTTCAGAAGTACAGTAATGTTCATACCTACAAAATCAGAGGGGAAAAAATTATCTTTATTACCCATTACTTACGCTGTCAGCGGTTCAGAAAGTAGTTCAATATGCACCATTAAAATTTGTTTATTATTTGCCCAAAACATAAAATGTCTGGCAGGTAACAAATAAAGTTTTAAAACTACCAAAAACTCATTCTTTCTGGATAACTCATTCTCTTCCTTGGGCGAATTTTTATTTAAAAACTGGCAGCCTGCAAAAAAAGGAAAAAAAGAAAAAAACTAGTTTTTGTGTGTAATTGCATGAGTAAGATTAAAAAATTATGTTTTCATTAATGTTAACATTAATCACATATACACCTCCAGTAAATTGACTCTTTTCCCATCATCTCGGCAAAAGAATCGATCAGGTGATCTATGGAACATGTAATTAGCTCATTAAGTAACTAATAATCATTGGAATGGAAAACTTAAGCCGCCAAAAGTCAACAACGCCGCCTCCAATTGTTCTTAGCAACTTCCACCGATAAGCTCAGAAAAGCCGTAACAGGATAACAGTTCATAACAGTTCAAAGTCAGTAGGTCAGAATTCACGTAAATATACCACACGCCAATTTCCCACTGAAAAAAATTACTTCATTTTCTTCAATTAGCCATCCTCCAGTCCGTTTCTGTCGTCGACACCGCTACCAGCTAGCTAATAGCTACCCGATAGGATGTGAGTGCCCTGCCTAAGGTGCTGGTACACTTACTTAACCGTCACGATTGCCTAGAAGACAGGAAGATTACTTATCAGAATTCCACGTCCACACAAGGGAACATACTTTCGAAATCTTTTGGCCTTCCGATTTCGAAAAATAACTTCGTTTATCACTTAAGAAGACTAACTAGATACTTTAAAACGCTTTTAAAAGCCACCGTCGCCTGAGGGGGCCTGGAGGGTTGTCGGTCAAGTTCCCTATTTCGCGAGCCCAAAGAAACTTCCAAAATTGGTCAACATTCACGTCTTTCAGGCAGTCAGCCTCAGAAAAATAATTTCGTGAATTTCATTTGTCATATCCTGTTCCCGTTAACATACTGATCTGGAATGAGCTGTTTCCTGCCAGAACGTTTTTGCAAGTCCATGTATAACAGGTGCAGCGAACCACTCGCTGTCAACGGGGGAGTCAATGGCTCAAAATGGCTCTGAGCACTATGGGACTTAACATCTGCGGTCATCAGTCCCCTAGAACTTAGAACTACTTAAACCTAACGAACCTAAGGACATCACACACATCCATGCCCGAGGCAGGATTCGAACCTGCGACCGTAGCGGTCACGCGGTTCCAGACTGAAGCGCCTTTAACCACACGGCCACACCGGCCGGCGAGTCAATGGCCTTTAAGACGGTATACTTTAGACGAATTAGTGAAAGACCAACCTATCAGCTCCAGGACGGACAAAGTCCCCTTGCACTGGAATACTAGATGCTGACTTTCGCAAGCAACCTTTACCCTGTGTTCTGATTTTTCCCTAACTTCTAACATTGCTAGCTGAGTAAATTACTTGTACTGACATAGCATATCATCTCGGAAAAACCCAGTTAGAAGAGTGGAAAATTAAATATAATTACACAACAGTGCAACACGAACATATTAACAGTCAAATGGTTCAAATGGCTCTGAGCACTATGGGACTTAACATCTATGGTCATCAGTCCCTTAGAACTTAGAACTACTTAAACCTGACTAACCTAAGGACAGCGCACAACACCCAGTCATCACGAGGCAGAGAAAATCCCTGACACCGCCGGGAATCGAACCCGGGAACCCGGGTGCGGGAAGCGAGAACGCTACCGCACGACCACGAGCTGCGGACTATTAACAGTCGCATACAACAAAACAACATACATTCTATGTAGGTCTGTAGGGTTTAGTGGTCGTTGTCACTATAGCTAAAATTTTATGGGTTTAGGCCGCGTCATATTTTTCCCATACTGTCAGCGTTTCAAACCCTCTGCTGGGGTTTTCTTCACGGTCTTGATGTGTCCACGTTTGACTGAACACTGTCCAGGATCAGTTTCGCGTTCTCTTACAAAGGGGGAATTTGACAACGCTTATGTTGGAGAAATTGGGTTAAGGAGTAAAATTCCTGTGGCTACACTGGTGGGTCATCGTCACTGGGCAGTAAGTGAAGTTTGCGCGATAATTCTGAAGAAGTGGAGTTACTAATTCTTGTGGTTACCATTGGTAGGCGATAGACATTGGACAGAAAGAGACTTCACCCGCACATGCTGGGGAAGAGTTATTGGTTAAAATTCTTCATGTTGCTATTGGTGGACTACCGTCATTGGTTAAAGAAAAATAGGCAGAGCAAAAGAAACTGTGGAACTGGTGGAGTCCTTCTTCACTGTGTGGCCATATGTGTCATCCACATAGAAAAGCATCGGTAGGCTTTAAAGGAGCTTGGCCTAATGCCTGTTGCTCAAGATATTTCACTCTGACCTGCTACTGACAAAGACGGTTAGCCCATAGCAACACCGTCAGACTGTTGTTTGAATGAGATTTGCCACAAAATCAACTTCATCTTCCTAGAGTGATACTATATAGAAGATCTGAGAACACTCGTGGACACATAGTGTATAGAAAGCGTACTAGCACTAATAGGTATTTAGACACCAATTGGCACCACCACCCAGCCCAGAAGTTAGCAATGCTCAAAACTCGCCTTCCGTGTTAGCAAACGATAGCAGCTTGGGATCGAAGTTGGATTTCTTAAAGAAGCCAGTGAAGGTCAATGGCTAAGATAATTCATTCACAGACAGAGCTTTTGAATGAAATATTAATTATGCTAATAGGATTGATGCTAATAGAATTTGATACATGACAGACAGAATGGGACACAACTGATAAGGGAAGACGAGTCTATTCTTTCCTCCCCTGTATACGAGAGCGTATGAATTTGAAGTACATAAATCCAACATACGGGATGGAGCACTTTCTCACGGGCCTCGGCCCGTATCCTGTGCGTCTCCACATGTTTATCCTAAAACACTCACACTTGTGCCTGTGGTGAGAATGGTACACCTGCTCATCTGCGATTCCCTAGTACACGTAAGACCGAGTTTAGGAAACAAGGACATGGGACAGTTAATACGCAGACAAGATGATTTGAACTCTATAAAACAACATCGCAGACGAAGTATCGTGAGCACTATATGCGAAATACAAACAGGAGAGACCATACGCTAGGATAAGACAGGCTTCACTTCGGACAGATGAGCAGTAAACGACACAGACACAAGCACATGTACGGAATCGGATGCTACATCACACACAGGAAGTGAAGACGAGACAAACGTACAAACATAGCAAAAGTAAGCGAAGGTTCTACAACATTACGTCAAATTAATTTGAAAAAAAAAAAAACCACTCTGTGCAGCTGCTTGTTACATTTCATAGCACGTAACACTATCTGAAGATGCGACATTTCTTCTTCTTTCGCTGCATTGGGTGTGACTGGCCCTTGCACCTGACGCACTTGACTATGACATTTTAAATCAACTCCCAATCTCCACTGTTACCTTCAGTTCGGAAGCACATTATAACCTAACTAATCAATACATTAAATTAAGTATTACCACTGTCAAGACAACATATGTAACAGATGTAACCATACACGCAGAAGGTATAAAGGGAAGAACTGTCACATCATAGCTAAGTCAAATTTCCATCTCTTCTGTCGTCCATTAAATACACTTTTAAATTTAAATTAAAATACATTCACAACCTATTACGTATCTCATTACTATCATTACCTAAGTTAGCAACAAGTTTCAACAAAATTGCTTATGTGCATTTGTACTTATCATATATATATTGTAAAAATTTTTAACAACAAAAGGAAATATAATAGTAGTGAAACTGAATTTGTATGGCAGAACATGTAAAATCACACAATGTACGACCTGCTGTATAATAACAGGCAGCAGGTCTTCACTTAATAAATAAATAATCTTCCCGTTTCGCTTCTTTCCAATGACGGTGGTCGACCAATAGCGGTAGGAAGAATTTTAATTAATAACTCTTCTCCAGCATACGTGTGGCAAAAATAACGATGGCCTACCAACAGTAACTACAAAAATTTTAGCCAATAACTCAATTTCTCCAGTATCAGCGAGGGAAATTTCACTTACTAACCAATGACGTTGGAGGACCATTGGTAGCCACACATCTCCAGCGTAAGTGCGGGAAAACTCTCCCTTTTATGAGAACGTGACACTGATCTTGGACAGTGTTTAGTCAACCGTGGACACCTCAAAATCCTGAAGAAGATTCCAGCACAGGGGTCGAAATATCGATAGTATAGAAGAAATACGACACGGCCTAACAACGCAGAAGATTTTGCCTTCAACATACATTCTATTAAGAGGCTCATTCTACTAAAGTGGGGAACACAAACATTAAAAGCACAACATTGGAAAAATATTTGGGAGTACGTATAGAAAAATGATATAAGTTCAACGTAGACGTACGACGGACAACAGATAAAACAGAAAAAAATAGTAAGCAAACTAACACGAATAAATTCATCCAATTATAAGCCACCAATTGCATTCATACCAAGATACCACTGTGCACTTTTCGAATCAGTATTGTGCTTTGAGGCAGTGTGTGGGCTTACCGTCTAAAACTCGCCACGATCAGGAAACCTGACTGGTGAGGGCTTAGAAGTGTGTTGCTACGACTATGTGGGGCGTTCGGTACCGCATCAGTAGAAGCACTATGGTACTATAAACATACTCACTCGACATTACTATCAGCTAATGCGCAGAATCATACTGGTAGAAAAGGAGCAAACTTGACAGGATAGAGAAGATCATTTAGCCGGCCGTAGTGGCCGAGTGGTTCTAGGCGCTACAGTCTGGAACCGCGCGACCGCTACGGTCGCAGGTTCGAATCCTGCCTTGGGCATGGATGTGTGTGTTGTCCTTAGGTTAGTTAGGTTTAAGTAGCTCTATGTTCTAAGGGACTGATGACCTCAGCAGTTAAGTCCCATAGCGCTCAGAGCCAAGATCATTTAAGTACCAACATGCAACAACGCCAGTTTAACCCTGTACTGCTTGACTTTTTTAGGAAAGGAGTGACACACAAAATACTGTGTAACAGGTTGATCACTGAATTTTTGATTTATTCAATATTTTACCGAAAATACTGATTAATTATTAATAGTTCAGTTACAATGACATGGAAAAATAATACGTGCTACTATTAAGCGTCATTTTACATACCTTAAAAATCCAACTACATGTCATTTAAGTGCCAGAAATAACTCATTTTTCAGCTCTTTATATACACTCGACCTTCAGCAGAGATTATCAAATTTCAACTGTTTCTGCCAATATAATGACGCTAAACACAGTCTAGCTCGATGCAGCCAGGAAGTGTGTGTTGCCAGGACGCTACATCATGTGTACCCGAGTGTTTTCCTTAATGTTATACGTAAATATACAGTTTGTAGCCAAATGACAACACCATAAATAGAGGGTTAAACTGAGGCTTGTGGTGACCTGGCCACAAGATTTCTGGGAGGGGGAGGGGGTAGTAATAAGAGGCACCGGGTTTATGACATATTTACACAGCAGTAGCAGTGGCATTTTTCACTTTCTAACTGGACACGGTCCTTATCGCACCGAGGAATGACTCACACTGCACATGAGGGGAAACTGGAACCACAGAGCATATCGTCCTGACCTGTAAGCAGTTCAGTAACCTAGGGCAAAAGGATCATCACTGAAACACAATAATACAAGACGCCTTACGCAGCATAGTACGCAATGAAGGAGCGTGGCCAGCCGGAGTGGCCGTGCGGTTCTAGGCGCTACAGTCTGGAGCCGAACGACCGCTACGGTCGCAGGTTCGAATCCTGCCTCGGGCACGGATGTGTGTGATGTCCTTAGGTTAGTTAGGTTTCATTAGTTCTAAGTTCTAGGCGATTGATGACCTCAGAAGTTTAGTCGCATAGTGTTCAGAGCCATTTGAACCATTTGAAGGAGCGTGGAACACAGTAAATACATTAGCGAACACCATCTCTGCAGCATTTACACTGAATACTTGAAAAAGACCTTACTGTGAACAATAAAACACGCAGCATTAAGTCGGATTCCACAGGGTACGTGAGTACAACAATCAACGAATGAGCAAGATTCGAAAACACATTTAATATAAGACATTTACTGACTAGCAAATGAGAACTAAGTGAATAGATATAAATTAAGTACGGAAAATGTCCGCTTATTATGTTCAACCCGTAAATAGAAGTGTCTACTAGATGCAGATATTGACTGGTTATTGTACCAGCGTGTCACTATAAACCTGTACATGGATGCGTATATTAGATTTAGTTACTGATAACTGCACACATAGTTCACTTGTCATTGTACATATTTCAATTAAACACACGAATCCCAGTTAGGCTATAACTTGGGGTAAACAAAGTAACATAGGAATATTAAAGGTTCCCGCACGTCAATGGTCTACGAAACATTCCGACGCTTTCACCGCCGGACGCCACACTGGCGGAAAAAACCTCTACTCTATATTCGTACTATCTTATTTTCTTTTCTTTAAAACCAGTATGGTAATTTCCAATTTCTTAGTTCATGTATATTTTTGTTAATCGAGGCATAAATGCTGCATTAGAAAATAAGAAGCCCACTTCCATGTGACCGGGGACGGGTAACGGTGCCCGTAGCAGTTTGGAGACATGGAGATGACCTCTTGGTAACCTCAGTACTCCGTCTAAAGATCAGCGACTGAGGGATTTGAACGATAGGTAACAAGAAATTAGCCAGTCGATCAAAAAAATAAAGCAGCAGTTAAGAACAAAGTGGTATGAAACGAAATCAACCTTCTCTTTACCCTTTGATGATATTGCTGCTGGTTTGTTCATGTCAGATATATGGTTATCGGTAAAGAGAACGAAGATATTCTGATGCTCCCTTTGAAACTATAACGTCCACACTGCAGGTACTATCAACAGCTCTAAAAATATCTAAAAAATTATCCAGAGTACTTTTTAGACAGTTACAAATGTTGCATCAAATTTTACCATTTATTTAAAATATTATTGAACCTGAAATAGTTAAAAATTTGAGGATTCGGTCCAACAATGTTAATAAAATTTCTGTGGGAGAGTCATTAGTAGGCCGACACATTCTCAGCCAAAACTAAAGGGAAGAGATGGGAAGGTTCACTCTTACGCCTACTCATTCTTAGCTAATATTAAGGGAAAAATGAGTAACTGTCAAAAATCGATTTCTTAATTTTTGTCTTAAAAAATTCTCTGTAGTTTTCTGGACAAGGAAAATTTTACTTCTAGGAAATTGTACCGATGAAAGCCCGAAAATTACAGGAATTTAAAAGTGTATGCAGACACTACGACGCCCTCATGTCATCCAGGCAGCTATGTTAAAAGCAGAATTTTGTTCTCACTTGTTTGTTCTTTATGACTTTTTTAATCTTTAATGTCGTAAGTGACACAAGATTATTTGGGTAGTAGTTACATCGTAGGACTCAAAACCCAATTAGAGTTTTAACGACCGTACACGGGAACGGATACAAAAATATTGTGTAGGACTAAATACTTTGAAAACAGGTGTACTGAATGCTCTGCTATGTTTCAGTGATGGTGTAGTGTGAACGTTTACGGTTATGAAAAGAAATTTAACTGTCACTGACCGCAGGAGACTCTTTGAACAAGAGATCAGTGTTGAAAGGCACCAAAGATGCAACATTAAGAAGACAAAGTCTGAAGAACAAAAGGGAGGGAGAACAGCATCATAAACAAGGTGAATATGGACCTGGGATGCATTACCGTTATGCAGGGTATGTAGAGAAAAATGTTTTAACTTTAAATTGAATTTCCTGGAAGTTTATTTTTTAATGATCTGGTGCAAACAGGTTAACAATATTAAAGATAGAGGGTTTGTTTTTTTAAGTGTCTTAAAACATTCTTAACTAAAAAGTAGAGTATTCCTTTGACTTAAAAATGAAAATTAGGAACTTTTTAAAGAAAAAATGTGAGTTAATTACTGAAACTTTTGAGGGTTGAGTAGCAGTTAGGCGGTTTTTTGTTCTATTGATTTTTATTTGTATGAACTAGTTTTTGGCTTTTTAGACCATCTTCAGATAACTACTGGCTATTGTTTACAAGGAGCTTGTGTTCTTACGAACCAAACATTCTGAACTAAGATACAACGCACTTACATACAATATTTAGTTGTGGTGTTGTCTTTAGACTTGTCAAAAGAGTCTTTTGACTTTTTGTTTTGTAAAACTGTTCTTTGACACAATAAATCACATTTTATGGTTTGTTAGTACCATGTATGACAACAATTAGAATTATTTACAATACACATTATTACAAAATTACATTTTTTTTGTATCTGTTGTGAACAGTTGCGCTGGTCACTAATTGTTGGTTGTACAACAGCGATGTTTTCTTTGGGGGCTACATTTTGTTATTAGAATAATTGTGCATTAATAAATACCAAATATTACATTGTTACAGTTGAGTTACAGTTAGGAACGTAAACACATAAGGGATTTTACATTATATTGGGGTGTGAATTTGTTTGCTATTGGAACACTTTGTGGTTAGAAGCAGGTTTACTACATTGTGTAAAGTTTAAGAGTGGTGATGTGCTCAGTTGCAATTGGTCATTTAGAACCAGCTGGAGATTAGGTCTAAGTGTTTGTTAATGTCAAGTGCTTCTAATAGGCTGAATTTTCTGCCTTTGTTGGCTATATGTGTGTGAGTTAGATATTTGTGTCTTTCTTCGAGCACATGTTCAGCAAAGGTGGAGTCTGATTTATTTGTCTCTAACTGCGTTCATGTTCAGTCAGCCTTGTTGATATGGCCCAGCCCGTTTGGTCTATGTACAGTTTATTGCAGTCAGTGCACGTTATTTTGTAGACCCCACTGTTTCTTAGTTTATCTGTTTTGTCCTTGCTATTGAATAGGAGATTAGCTGTAGTGCCAATTTTTGATAATAATTATTAAAAATTTCTTTGATCCACAATTTATGACAGCAACATCTTTCTGAGAGTCTGCTCTACAGATAAGTGTGAAGAATTTTCAGAGAAAAAGCTCCTACTTTGTTTCTGTTTAGAGATATTTGTACCTGCGAGGTTGCCCAGAAAGTAACGCATCGCTTTTTTGTCTTCAAAAATTCTTTATTGAACATAATGAGAATTACACACACGAAAGAATGGTTGGTGTTATATTTACATACCCTATTTTTCACGTAATCTCCATCTCGTTCTATGGTTTTCCTCCAGCGCCAAACAAGAGCGTGTATGCCCCGTCGGTACCAATCGTTGTCCTGGTGGCGGAGCCAGTGCTTCACTGTCTGAATCACCTCATCATCATGCTCAAAATGTCTTCCACAAATTACATCCTTTAATGGACCAAGCAAGTGAAAGTCTGAGAATGGCTAGGTCATGGGTGTAGGGTGGATGGGGTAACACCGTCCAACCCTGTTTTGCAGCAGTCCTCAGACTTGTATGGGGTCGAGCGTTATGGTGTTGCAGCAAGACATCTCCTGGGTTGCAGTGGCGCTGAAGTCACCGGAAGCGCGTCTCGAGTTTTGTTAACGTGCTGACATATGCTTCTGAATTAATGGTATCGCCTCTTGGTATCACACCAGTGAGAATCAGACCTTCACAGTCGCAGACCTTACCGGCGGAAGCAGTTGCTTTCAATTTTTATCTTCAATGGGAATAGGAATGGCGCCATTCCATCGACTGTCGTTTTCTTTCGGGCTCAAAATGGTGAATCCAGGTTTCATCACTTGTCACAATCCGGGACAAGAAGGCCTCCCCCTCAGATTCAACACGTTGCAACAAATTAAGACAAATGTTTCTTCTGTGCGACTTGTGATTCACCTATAGACACCGCGGGACCCATCTTGCACACACTTTTGAACATCCAAGAGTGCTAATACCTACATCAACACTTCCTTTGCTGATTGACAGGTGTAGCGTCAACTGCCGAGTCATAATGCGTCTCTCCTCGCGAATGACATCAGCTCGCTGCAACATGTCAGATGTGACAACCGTGGACCACTGCACATCGTGGAGCTCCGCCGAAACGCCTTCTGATGACATCACCCTCTATGCCCAGCGACTAACTGTACTTCTGTCGGCAGCAGATGCTCCATAGACTTTGCACAAGCGTTTGTGAATATTCGCCACAATTTCTTTCTCTGCAGTGAGAAATTCAATGACGGCACGTTGCTTGTAATGTTCATCACCTACAGACGCCATTTTGAAACTGTCTTGCAGCTACGCTGTCTGTCGGAAGTGACGGAAATTTGGCGCCCTCACTCAGGTGAATTCAAATAATACAAACGTAACGTTTCGCAATCGTAGCATTGTTTTCTGCTGAGAAAAACATTCCGTGCATTGCTTCCTGGGCAACCCTAGTATACACTACATAAAAAAATAAACGTACTTTATTTCACTTGCAGCACAAAATACCATTCAGAAAAAAGTGTGAGACCAAAGCTGTAGTTCATTCATCAGAATGTTCCCAAAAGATATGTTACAGTATAATAAGCATTACACGGCTTACAACTATTTAGAAAACACAATTTTTTCAAGATTTTCCCTTGCGTTCATGAGTCAGTCACCTAAGTCAGTTTCACATTCACATCTACAGGTACTTCATGTCCTTCGTCTGTCACGCATAAATTTTCATCGTCATGTTTTACCGAATATATACAATAAGTAGGTGAAACTGAAAAACTAATTTCCAAAAATTATTAACCTTACATTATTCAGTATGAAGCTGTTGTAATAATCTCTACGCATGAGGAATGTGATAGCTTCGCTTTCGAACGCAGCTGAAATAAGTGTCTGTTGGAAATCATCGGTACCGGTAGTTCTCCGTCCTCAGAATCTCTCTTAAGCTCACAACAAATATTACTATCTAAAGATGGCGTTTTCATTAGTAGGATACTGGAAAATTACAGTCAATTTACGAAGCAGATTGCTTACAAAACGCTCATGAGATCTATCCTAGAATATTACTGAAGCTTGTGGGATCTGTACGTAATAAGACTGACAGAGGATATTCAGTGTGTACGCAGCTCGTGGTCGTGCGGTAGCGTTCTCGCTTCCCACGCCCGGATTCCCGGGTTCGATTCCCGGCGGGGCCAGGGATTTTCTCTGCCTCGTGATGACTGGGTATTGTGTGCTGTCCTTAGGTTAGTTAGGTTTAAGTAGTTGTAAGTTCTAGGGGACTGATGACCATAGATGTTAAGTCCCATAGTGCTCAGAGCCATTTGAACCATTTGATATTCAGTGTATACAGAGAAGGCAGCACGAATATCCCTGCGGAAAGGAAGGAAATGCTGTAAAAACCTGAACTGGCAGGCACTTGGAGAAAGGCGTCCAATACATCGCTCATGGCTGCTTATAATGCTCCAAGCACCAGTAATAAGTAAAGAATCTTAGGATATACTTCAGCCCCTTACATATCGCTCCCGTAGGGACCGTGTAGGTAAAAAATAGTGCACATAACAGCATTTGCGCAGTAATTTTTCCTACGCTTCAAACGCGAACGGATGGACAAAAACAGTAGCTAATATGTGGGACAATGGGAAGTACCCTCTGTCATGCACTTCACGGTTGTTTGCAAAGTATTGTATGTAGCTGCCCGATGCTCGAAGAACCGAGTAAACGAGGGGCAGTTCTCTAAACAACTGCACCGCTTAAAGGACCTCGATGCAGCCAAAAGCTCAAGTTCCACCGTGCTTACGCGGGATATAATCCAGGTCAGGTTCTTCGGCAATTCCGTGACGCTCCAGAGTGAATCAAATAAACCTCTGTTCATTCGTGATGTCCTTCTTAGTAGATGTTGAAGATCCGCTGATAGTCGCATTTTGTAGGGGTAGCTGCTCGAAACGCAGGCCACAACTTTTCGCTTGGCGGGTATCGGAGAGTGCAGCGTAGCGAACAGCTATGCTGCGGGTTAAATGTGACGGTAAGACTCCTTACGCTTATTTCATCACCGCCGGGCCATTCTGCGCCGGAAGCAGAGAGTAGTGAACCTTTTCAAGTCGGAGGAAAGAGATACTCCGACAAAAATTGGGCCGAACCATAGCCTTCGAAAGAACAGCTTCTCTATCGAAAAAAGGTGATAAACGGGTAATTATGAGAATTTAGCTTAAAATAATTCATTAAAGGTATTGTAGAACGTCATTATTTTATATTAATTAAAATGCAGATAATTTTGATCAGTCACTATACTTATTTCCGTTAACGTTTTCGAGTCATTTGATACAGATCTTTGGCTCGAACGGTTGGTTGATTTGGGGGAGAGGACCAAACAGCGAGGTCATCGATCCCATCGGATTAGGTCAGGATGGGGAAGGAAGTCGGCTGTGCCCTTTCGAAGGAAGGCCGAACACAGGTTTGAACCGTCTTCTCCCGAATGCGAGTCCAGTGCGCTGAGCGGCTGTTGTGGCCGTGCGGTTCTAGGCGCTTCAGTCTGGAACCGCGTGACTGCTACGGTCGCAGGTTCGAATTCTGCCTCGGGCCTGGATGTGTGATGTTGTTTTTGGTTTGTGGGGCGCTCAACTGCGTGGTTATCAGCGCCCGTACAATTACCCAATCTTTGCTCAGTCCAATTTCGCCACTTTCCTGGATGATGATGAAATGATGAGGACAACACAAACACCCAGTCATCTCGAGGCAGGTGAAAATCCCTGACCCCGCCGGGAATCGAACCCGGGACCCCGTGCTCGGGAAGCGAGAACGCTACCGCGAGACCACGAGCGGCGGACGGCCTGGATGTGTGTGATGTCCTTAGGTTAGTTAGGTTTAATTAGTTCTAGGCGACTGATGACCTCAGAAGTTAAGTCGCATAGTTCTCAGAGCCATTTGAACCATTTTGAACCAGTGCGCTGACCACTGCGCCACTTCGCTCGGTTTTGGCTCGAAGGTTCACAAACAACAGAGCCACCGGTTTGTAGGACTTCGTTAATGTATCGTTGGAATGCAGAAGTGACCGAGGTGCGCGTCAGCGTTGATAAATTCACACGAAGACGCACCACCACTCATCAGAACAGCGCTGAGGTGCGTCACGTGTCAGGGCAAACTGTTATCTTTACCCTGACGACATGGCCTGCACATAGGAACTGTATACAGAGACACGCAGGTCTTCTCCACCGAGTCGAGAGCTCCATTCATCGCAAGTAAGCCACTGTAAGTCTACAGTTTTCACATCTGTCGATCGACGCAAACAGAGAATGTAACAATGCTCGTAGGGCGTTAAGAGCAACTGTCGCAACAGCTGACGTGGCGTGTAGTTCGGTTGATGCAGAATTCAGATGCTATTCTGATGCGATCACTGTTTGTCACTATCAACACACCATCAGCTACAGCACTCACCATCACTGAGTTGGATCAGATCAGTTTGTACTGTTGTCAGTGTCGAACAATGTGTTGCAAGACAACAGATTGTGACTCAGCGCATCAAGTGATGCTGTCATAGTCAGTAATAGCTGTTAATCATGTAGTACTCCTCCAGCAAAGTGAAGTATATCTTTTACTCATTAATGCAATAAAGTGAACTAACATTTCATGTGCTCTAGTTTGATAAGCCCTCTCACAGAGCAATGAAATAACTCACAATTACGGCTGGACCAAAGCACTTTCGTCTGGTCACAAGACCATCCATGTTGGTTCGTCCTCAGTCACACAGTGAAAACTATCCTGTATTCAACGATGCTTATAATTTTCTGGAATTCCTTACTATTTCAGACTCTTCCTTTTTAATTCTACTATACCCCAAGTTGCTGTATGGTCTTCCTTTCGGAGACTCATTTGACATAGCTCTCCGCACTAGTCCGTCCTGTGCAAGACTCTCCATCTCAGCACAACTACTGCCGCCTACATTCATTTGAATTTCCTTACTGTATTCAAGCCTCGCTCTCACCCTGTAATTCTCCCATCCCAATCCATTACCAGACTGAGGATTCCCTGAAGCTTTAGGAAGAGTTCCATCGTGCGACCCCTTCTTTTAGTCAATGCGTGCCACAGATTTCTTCCTTCCATAATTGTTCAGTATCTCCTCATTAGCTAATCGGTCTACCCATCTAATTTTCAAACTTCTTCGGTAGTAACACTTTTCAAAAGATTCTATTCTCTTCTTGTTGGAACAGCTTTATTTTAAAATCTTCCGGAAAAATCTTGCTAAAATTTAAATTTATAGTCGATGTTAACAAATCCCTCCTTTTCAGAAACACTTCTTTTTCTTGCAGATGACCACTTTATATCCTCTCTACTTCGCACTCCGTCGTTAATTTGCTATCCAAACAGCAAAACTCATCATCTACTTTCAGTATTCTAAGCTGAGAAATTTGCAAATTGATATATGTAAAATTATAAACGCTTTTAGTAGTATTTTCTTTTGATGTGTGTATAAGGGATGGGATACCACGGTGACCCCCCTCCCCCTCTTCGACATGATACAGCTATTGCAGTTTTCCGATCGTACTGTCATTCACAGGATGCGAAAATGATAGCAATGGTTGCCGAATGGCAGAACTCTTAGCAGCTGGCTTGTCGTACAACCCGTCGATTTACCACCTCAGTGCCCTCGTCATAAAGGGAACATTAGAGCCTTAGCTTTGTTCTTTCAATTGCTCCTTTCTCCAAGTATTCGTCGCCGATTGTTCAAAACCTGCATTAAGTCAGTGCCTGGTTTCCTCCGCCCACCGCTGTCGGAAGCAGAGGTAGGCAGTGCCTGAAGAATCGGTGTGACATCAGTTCCTCCGAATGACCATTTTCTCGCAGTGCTATAAGTAACTGACTGAATTGCTGGCTAACTCGTCTGTGAGGCATATAGCGCTCTGTGGTGAAGATAGCAACAGAGTAACTGGTATTAGACTAGCAAACAGGTAAATTGTGAAATTCATCTTTTGGACAGTAAGTACAACGATGCGTCCTCTGAGTCTCTTCAGCCGTCCCAACTCAACCCGAACGCTACGCGAAAGCAAAAAACATTAAACGACGGCACTTCTTACGTCAAATTTGCTCACTCCCACCCCAAGTTTAAGACTTTTCATTTCTGTCCATCAGCGTGCAAGTAATTTTTACGACAAAGTTTACAAACACTATTAGTAAAATGAGAGTATATCCCGCTGGCGCTGCCTGTTCCAACCGCCAGGAGAGCAATGAAAGAAGTCTAGATTCCTATTTACGAAATACATGGTTGTCGGACCTCACCAACAAATACTCAGGGACGGTGTATCACATACAAGGATTTTGTTTAAGGAAAATGTACTTTACTTTCCACATAGTGTTTATTAGACGTTCTGATGTTTTTGAGAACGAGGAACAAAATTTTTACGGAAATAGCTTGAAAGGTCTCTGTTGGATTCCTTTCATGTTAATTTCTTAAATCTGTTGTCATTTACGGCATAAATTCCTCTTCTAAATTTACTGTGGTGTTTCTGACTATCTGGGAGGAGACAGCAGTGAAACGTGTTACTTTTACACATAAACAAGAACGATATGTCACACTACTACACTTTAAAACACAGTTTATATGTAACTCATGTCACACAGTCTCATACAGAACCTACATCCGCTTTCTTTTATATACTGTATATGATAAGATACTGTCATTCCCCTTCCCTTCTGTGTGAGAGGATGAATGAGCAAATGTATTTCTAGTTGCATGCTTGATGGTAGCAGGCAAGCCTGTCTGCTAGAGAACAGTAGGACCAACGTCGGAACAGGTAGCTGCGCTTTCTAAAAGCAGAGAGGTTTGTATTCTTAGTATGGTCCTGTCCGTCCCTTGTCATGTTGGTATAGGAAGCTGCCTCTCTGGTCACTTCTGTTTGTATCTGTTAAGCACACTCGGTAGGGGCCCAGGTCAGTCTGTCCGCGGCGAGCGTCTGAAGTGGTAACATCTCCAGCTAAGCACATGTCTGCTAAGTCCGTAGGACAATGGATTTCTTAAGTTCAGTCTAACTGAAAATTTAATCATCTTTATTTCAGGTTTAGCTCTAAAATATCTAATGTTGTCTTAAATTGCAACGCAGTCTAATTCGAGTGTGAAGTTCAGAATATCTTCCGGTAGTTGCTTTGTCACTACTTTGTGAGTAAAGTGGAACCACGTGTTGATCAGTAACTCTAACTAAGATCATCAATCTTAAATGCGAATGTGGGTGAGATTATAACGTCTCATCTTGACAATATTTTTCAATATAGCAAACTTTTCTTTATGTTCAACCCACGTAGAGTGTACTTTGTTAGACCAGTACCACGTGCTTATACAATTGTTTGACCCATCAGGTTAATAGTAAGACGATAGTAACCAGTTTGAGGTTTTTCTTTTGTAAATTGCTTTTCGATCTAATTTATTTTAATTATCAAAATTATTGTGGAGTTACAGTCTTTGTGTAAACCAAGTTGACCACATGAAGCATGTGGTGTAATCATCAGAGTAGCCCTCAGCTATTCTTTTCGGGAAGATTTCACACAGAGTTAGTATCAATTTAGTATACCAGTGTGTGGTAATTACATGACAGACAGGATTGCGCTACGAACGTAGCTTCTTTGGGTGAAAATTGAAACGGTTGGTTTGCTGTTAATTTCCTCTTGCATATGTTTCAACGTTCTTCGTGTGTTATTTTATGAATGCAGTGTTGTATGCAGTCTCCCAATCTTGGCTCCATATTTGATGTGTTCCGTAAGATTACAAACTCACATTTTCACAATCCTAAATGAGGCACCAGTTTAGTCATGAATAAAGTTTAATATGCTGAAATTTCAATGATCAATGCTAAAATAAATTTCCAAATATAAAGTGATTTATTTCTTTTTATTTAAATTCTCTTTTTATATATATATCACCGGTTGTCGTATGACTATTAAAAGATTATAATTAATGTTAGTCTGGTTGGGAATTTGGTAAGCTAGACTGGATACCTGGTGAAACAGTTGCTCAGTAATGCAAGGTTAACTTCCCCAGACAGCTCACAGCTTTTAACCCACTTTTATGGTCTTGAATATCAGCACCGCTTTCAGAACAAATTAATGCAACAACATTACAAGCTTTTAATTAAAAGCGTGTTCGTATGTTGACAACATATCTTCAGTCTGTCCTAATCCTCTTTAAACATTTTATACTTTCTCGGCACTGACTGTCCATTTCTGTCTAGCTTGGCGGAATACTGTTTCATGTTGTGAAACGCAAAACTGATTCGAGGAATAATCTCGGTTCTTTTGGTAATTTAGAGTACTGTACACCAATAGCTTCATGTGTACTTCAGAGTTCTGAAAGAGAGGAAGGTGATGGGCACGCATCGTATTGTACTTTCCCTATCCAACGTTCGCGAAGTTTTCTGTGACTGTGCATCAACAGTGAAATGCGCTGCGACCTGGTCATGTTGGCATCAGGTGTTGCTGCGCACAGACAATGACAGTGTGTCCCAGTAGTTCTGTAAATTTGGTACGCAGAAACTGACGCTGTGCTGCTTTAATTGTATATTCTGGTAGGAGTACAGGTCTTAGAAGATTATTACCAACGATTCCAGCCCAAAACTTTACTGAAAATCTTTGTTTGCAATCACAGATGGTCTTAAAGGTACCAGATGTGAATTTGGAGACTACTAAAGCAACAGTCACATATAAAGTGGGCAAATCTTTGTATAACATAGTGTATGTTATGCATTTTGACCAAAATTGTTTTTGTACAAATTCCGCATGAGGTGCGACTGTATAGCCTTAGAATTAATTTGTTGGTATAATATTTCTACGATTGATCAGTGGATTTAATTGTATTGTATTTAAATACTACACGATTTTGTCTGAAGTTTATGTTGATTATCTTGGGTTTATGCACAAGCTGAATGAGCTGTTGGTGCAGATAGAGAGAGACACATAATCTACCTGTTTACCTGAAACAATATGCAGATGATTCGTACATCTAATATGCTTTTACACAGACAATACGGAAAAGAACGACAAGTTCATGATGAAGATACTTATGAGCCACATTAAGGGCGCGATAGAACGTTAATCCACTTGCAACATGTATGACTAGGATTTCTGTTAACATCTTACAGTTCCTCACCTCCCATAAGTCTGTCGGCGCATCTTAATTACAACGGCAAGGGAGAAATCCACTGCGACATGAGAGGACAGGGCTGTTGTAAAACGTGTTTTCGTTACTGTATAACGAGCGTTCCTCTGGACTGCGTAACCGATTCGGTATTCTAAAATACGTTTCCTTACTAGCAAATTTGCTTTCTAGTAAGCAGTTCGTTCTGGACTCTGGCAGAGTAAGTAATCGTCGTATCTCAAATGGTTACTCTCAGTGGGACGTAGCAATAGTGCACCCAGAGTGCTGGCAAACAGGCCCTCCCAGTAAGGTTGTAACATTGAATGGAGATTAAGTTTAAAAATTCGGTCTTGTAGCCGAAAGAGTGGGGAATGATATGGTGTATTGGAATCCTGAATACAGGGTGTTACAAAAAGGTACGGCCAAACTTTCAGGAAACATTCCCCACACACAAATAAAGAATAGATGTTATGTGGACATGTGTCCGGAAACGCTTAATTTCCTTGTTAGAGCACATTTGAGTTTCGTCAGTATGTACTCTACTTCCTCGATTCACCACCAGTTGGCCCAATTGAAGGAAGGTAATGTTGACTTCGGTGCCATCACGTCATCAACACAGATTATCTGTGAACGTTTGGGCAGGCATTGTTGGTGATGTCTTGATTGGGCCCCATGTTCTTCCACCTACGCTCAATGGAGCAGGTTATCATGATTTCATACGGGATACTCTATCTGTGCTGCTAGAACATGTGCCTTTACAAGTACGACACAACATGTGGTTCATGCACGATGGAGCTCCTGCACATTTCAGTCGAAGTGTTCGTACGCTTCTCAACAACAGATTCGGTGACCGAAGGATTGGTAGAGGCGGACCAATTCCATGGCCTCCACGCTCTCCTGACTTCAACCCTCTTGACTTTCATTTATGGGGCCATTTGAAAGCTCTTGTCTACGCAACCCCGGTACCAAATGTAGAGACTCTTCGTGCTCGTATTGTGGACGGCTGTGATACAATACGCCATTCTCCAGGGCTGCATCAGCGCATCAGGGATTCCATGCGACGGAGGGTGGATGCATGTATCCTCGCTAACGGAGGACATTTTGAACATTTCCTGTAACAAAATGTTTGAAGTGACGCTGGTGCGTTCTGTTGCTGTGTGTTTCCATTCCATGATTAATGTGATTTGAAGAGAAGTAATAAAATGAGCTCTAACATGGAAAGTTAGCGTTTCTGGACACATGTCCACATAACATATTTTCTTTCATTGTGTGTGAGGAATGTTTCCTGAACGTTTGGCCATACCTTTTTGTAACACCCTGCATAACCAACCTGCTTTCAGAAGAAAATGGGTTTCATTACTTATTGAACGCCCCTCGCACAAGCATATAGTTCACTTCATGCCAGTTTGACAATTTGTTGTATGCCTTTCCCATCGTGTTACAATTTGACTGTCCAGAAGACTATTTCACGAACGTGAAACTCAGTGGGGGACAGCAAAGAACGTGATTCACTTGTAGGGGGTATCGGATGCGTCGTGCGTTCTTTGAGTGAGCTCAAGACCACTGCCCTCGGAGACGCGACACGGCTGCGGTATCGAGGGCGCGCATCGCCTTCCGGTGGCCCCGCCGTCAGGCGCTGTCTGCCGAGGTGAGACTCGGGACGCCGGTGATCAGCGAGGCACGCCCGTGTTTGACAAGTGGGCCGTCAGATACCATCTGGCCATCAATAACGGCGGCCGCTTATCTGCCGTCAGCACGGGGGCACACCGCGAGAGCCGCCTGAAGTTCCGGCCGGCAGCCGGATTTCGCAGCGCGAACTGTCGCCGTGTCTGCAGGCGCTGCGTCGGGGACGAGGCGTGCTAGTCGAGGGAACTTCATCGGTCGGATAGTATGCTAACCTGCCGAAATCGTCGTCATAAGCTGCTCACAACGAGCTTTTCACCACCCTCATGTGTTTGTTTTCTTATCGGAAACCTCTTTCGCAGACCTCTCTTTGCCCACAGGAAGCCGCAACGTAGTCACCTGAGCAGTGGAGGTCAAAGCGAACCAAGAATTCTCTGTCTAAGTCAATAGAGCGGGTTGTGTCTCAACCGCGAACGGGACGATGCGACTTATAGAGGAGACTCCTACAGTACCGGCCACCTTGACCTTTTCACTCGTAAAATGCGAAATATTTAAAAGTTTGGGAATTTAACACAGTAATATGGTGCTTGCACTAATGCACTATGGATGTACATGTCTGATTTTCCTAAAATTGTACGAAAGTGACAGATCATTTAGAAGTAAAAACACATGGTTTTTCAGTTAGTACAAAAATTGTCTTCCAGTATCGGCCAGTACATCTATAGGAACATTTTCAGACTTTACTGATAAATAACATTGCACAGGTAAAGAAAACTACTAAAAACATTATTATATGAAAAAAATACACTAATCTGAAAAGCCATTGCTCACTTACTGCAATGATCACAAATAAAATACAATATACTTTCTCGGTCTACACAAACCACAGGTGCCCATTCTTTACATCTAGTGCATTGTACCCATTCTTCTTCAAACTATTCACAGCATATTACACATATTGTGCTCTAGCCCGTTTCAGTATGTTCCCATTAAATTACAGCTCCTTCTGATGCTTCCTATTTGTTGCATCACTACTTCAGCCATTTACTTGTTTGCTTCTGCTAGATGCATCTGACGTTTCTCTGTTGAGCGCTTGACCTGACTTCAGGTCTCTGTCTGATTTCCTTTCTCTGTACATTGTCTTTTACTCGATCACCTGAAGTCTCCCTCGGAACATGTCTGCCATGCTGTCAGTTTCCCCCGATATTACTTCATTTATTGCCATCCTCATACTCTCTTCTGCCAGTTTCCGTTCATTTTCCCCTTATTCTCAGCCACTTTACTCTGAAAAGTGAAGAGAAAGAGTTATTATTATTTTTCCCCTAACGTTCTGATTGGTCAGTACTGGGAGACAACTGACCGGCCGGTACTGCACCATGGTCACGCAATAAAAACGATGCCGATTGCGTATTGTTTAATAGACGGTGTCTTGAAAGTTTTACGACTACAGCATAGTTAAACAATACAGTTAAAATAAATGGAAAAATAAATTCAGTTACTCGCCTCATACACGTGTACCACAGTCTTGGAAATAACTTCTTGCGCTCTCCTCTCACACAGACAACATTAAAGGCCCACAACTCCCGAACAACAGAACACAGGACAAAATGCCCGACGTATCACGAGTGGGATCATGCCGTCTCTCTGCTCACCCCTTATGTGTGCTGCCACTAGAGAACTAGCGATGGCTAGTACTGTGAGACGGTCGGTACTGTAGGACTCCCCCTATACTACTTCAGTTCGTCAGTAGGCTAGCTGGGACTGAGCGCCCATTGTCAAATTACGGCAAGAGGAGTTGCGAACATGAGCTGTCGAAAAGGCCTGTGGACGCTGACCGGTAGCAACCCAAGTCTTGGGCTTGCAGCCACGAGTTTAACAGGGGGCGGACCGGTTTCATGCACGGATGTCGAAAGTTTCTCTTCGCCAGTCGAGGATAATATGAGTGTTGTACAGTATCGGGACAGGATCCTTCAATTATAACGACTTCGTCCCAACATTCAGTCGCTGTTATGAGCCACTAAACAATAGAGGCTTGTTTCACAATGATCATTTACCGTCAGCGATACCACCCGATAAGTTGTCTACATAGGTCTAGGAGACTGCAACAGAAATAAACGCTTCTACTTTGGAGGCAACAGGGAAGGCTGTATCGAAGCAGACACTACAATTCCGTTCCTGCGCAATCAATTTGGGCTCCAGGCGTCCATTCCGAAGGCACAGCATCGTGCCACGGGAAGAATACATGCGAGGTAACATATGGAATGTAATCTGTATCAGTGGTGACAGGCTCTTCTCATCGATGAGCATAGGATTCGTCTGGCGCCTGATGATCGTCGTAGGATAGTGCGGAGAATGCCAGGTAAGAAGCGATGTCTCAGGCGTATAGTCCACGGATTCGGCAAGAGGTGATTCGTTATGATGTACGGTTGTCGGACGCCTCTCATCATTATAGCTGGTGATACAGACGCTGTGCAGTATTGTGGCAGGTTACTCGAAATAAATTATTCAGAGCTACAGTCAACATTTCAAACATTATTTCTTCTTCTTCTGCTGCTGGCTAGGGTTCCCCGTTTGTCTGCGTCATTCTGTGGATGTGCTGAACCAACTGCTGTCCCTTCTCTTGGATGGTCGTCAGGATAGTTTAAAGGGTCCATCCGTACTACATGACCCAATTTCTTTTTCTTGTCTTCATCCATTTATTTATATTTTGTATTCCACACTGCTCCCTGATCGATACATTTGTTCTTCTGTCTCATATGGTTACTCCTTGGATCTGTCTCGTCTCAGTACTTTTATTTCCACAGTCGTTAACATTTGTTTTATCTTTTTCATTTCTGCTCTAGTTCGTGTTGCGTATGTCAAAACGGGACGCACCATTGTTTTATATATTTTTATTTTCCCGTCAGTTGTCACACATGTGTTTCTCCCGGCAGTGTTGCAGGCATCCAGCTACCCTCACTGCCTTTGTCACTTGATTTTTCACTTCCTTGGCTAATTCTTTACAGCTGGTGATAACAGTAACCATATAATTAAAGATCTTCACTTGCTCAACGGAAACAGTATCTACTTCTGATTTACATCGTACAGGTGCTCTTGATATTACGATGCTCTTAATTCTTTTAGATGAGGTTTTCATGATATATTGCTCAGCCGTTTTATTTAATTGGCGAAGCTTTGTAAATTATCCCCATTATATGCTATCACTGCAGCATTAGCAGTACAACATACAATATTTACCACTTTCTTTCCCATCTTATCGCCCGGTTTTTTTCTTAGATCATCAGTGATGTGGTGCATTATTCAGTTGAACAGGAGAGGGGGTTAATCGGTCTCCTTGTCTAATTCTTTTATCTAGTATAACTTCGTTTGTTAATCCTTCGTGAATTTTAACTTTCATTTTATTACCTGTATGTATACCTTCTGTGATTTTCAATAAATTCATTGGTACTCTCTTGTCTATTGAGGTTTGTATTACATCCTTTTTTTTCTAATCGTATCAAAGGCTTCTCACAAGTCAACGAAGCAGAGGTACGCTGGGTTATCAAACTCTATGGACTTCTCCACCGTCTATCTTAAAGGGAAAATAGCATCTATTGTGCTCCTGTTTTTCTTGAATCTTTGCTGTTCATCTGCTGTTTCTTGAACATATTCCTCCATTCCTCCAGAAGGCCGGCCTCAAGCCTACAGTACCTGACGACATGAAAACGATAGATGATGCATGGCACCAGGCCTGAGCAGCGACGTCTGAGCAATATGCCACGGACGATCTAGGCACCTTATAACGCACTGGGTAGAGTAACACAATATTGAAAGCAACACAGTATTGAAAGATGCCCATAAAGTTACCGGAAATAGACTAGGTCGGTTAGGAGCGCATTTGGAATGAAGCCCAAGAAAACTATTGAGACATTTAGCATTTCACACTGATGTATCATCTGATCACAGAACTGTGCTCAGTCTCAAGCTGGCTGACAAATTCACGTACTCCTGTTCTACGTAAAAGCTGCAAATGGCTATTATACGGGACGGTGGGAAGTCGCTCCCTAGTCTAGACATTTAGTCTAGACATTTGAGTCTATATGTTTTGTGATTGTAGACTGTCCTTCTTACAGTGAACGAAGAGATGGCAGGGAACTTAGCTTCACAAGAGCGCGCCCAGGACGCTTCAGGGTTTGAAGTGTAGTGATCTGTAGCCCTTGTACGGCTTTGCTGGCAGGGTGTTCGTGGCCCTCATGTCGTACTTGATGCTGAAACGGTTAAGAATTACAGTTCTAAACATTGCTGTCACACAGCAACCGTATACCAGTTTCAACATAGGATTATACAGCCAACCACTTGCAAATAAATGCTAAGTACATTGACATAGGTTTCGACACATGCTAAGGGTGTCATAATCATAATGAAATTTTGATAAATCGTAAAACTACACTGCTAAAACGTAATGGTCGGAATTTAAGGCAGCTATGCTCAAGTCAAAAGCGAAATAGAACTTTAAACCGTTGCCTAGCTGACAACAACATCTGATGAAGACATTCTTAGTAGGTGAGTGTCGAAACCGAAGCCAGTACACCTAACATTATTTGCAACTGGTTGGCTGTACAGTCATATGTTGCCATTAAGAATTGTCACGCCAAGCTAATCAAAACTGGGTCAATTGTCGATAAACCACGTGGAGGATGACCTTCAGTGGCGCGACCTCCACAAAATCAGCGGCATTGAGGGACATCCTCATTCGCAGTTCTGGTAAATCAACACGCCAGGTAGCTCGTGAGAGTGGAGTCAGCAGGCGCAAGGTTCGTGTTGTGTTACCCGAAGGAACTGCTCTGGAAACCCTGGAAACCACATTATGTTCAGGGGTTGTCGTCGGAGAACTACGACAGGCGTATGGAATAAGGCGAAGTTATGCTGTCGAACATTATTTGGAGCAATAAGCCGGTGTTTCATGTTGGGGGATTCGTCATTCGATCTAACTGCCATTATTGGACAGAAAAAAATCCAGAAACGGCAACTGAGAAACCACAAAGTCGACCAAAATGACTGCGGATCGTCTCACTAGTCCCTTCATATCGTGAGACACCATGAACAGTGACTGCCATCGCCAGATGCTGAATGAATGTGTGTGGCCATTGATATCATAGTGGGACAATGTTGCGATATCCTTCTTCAGCAAGACGGAGCACCACCTGAGTTTGCCTGCTTCGATCGTGACTGGCTGGACGAACACTTTCCAGGAAGTTGGCTCGGGCGCCGAGGACCCCATGAATGACCTCCGAGAATTCCCGACCTCACCCCTTGCAACTTCTTCTTGTGGAGATGGACCACAGAAGAGGTGCTCCGAACAAACACACGCACTCTGAACGAATTATAGGAGAGAATCGCAGTTGGAAATATACCTATGACTTTTCCGCAGAAATCAATTGATGATATTTCTATACGTTTACGTCGTTTGATGGACATAGCAGTGACATATGTGGAATTGCACTGTAGTACTCATGGTCCTGAGAACCGACTACAACTAGTTCCATGTGCAAGTATTCATTAATAAAAATTAATGGGCACTTAAAACTAGGGAGCGATTTCTCACCCACTATGTAGTCTGTGAACGACTGAGATGCTGTGAAACCGAAGAGCAATGTGCAAAAGAATTAACGAAAATATCTACGATTATTAAATGCAGGAATTTTCAGTTTGTTTGTGCACATCTCTGTAAACGGAGGCTACTAAACCTTAGTCTCACCTGCTCAGTGGTGCAACGATTTTGTTGGACTTTGTTTCGAGGCCGCCCCTACTTCGTCCAATTCGCGACCTCCTTCATTGTCCGCGCAACCGAATGAAATTTGCACATCATTCAGGAGGAGACGGTTACTCAGTGTAGCTTGCTGTATTGTGTAGCGTTTTAAGCAACTGTAAGCGAACGTGATTGTCATAACTGACACCGATGTGCCACTATCACGCGGTTGCGTGTATAACTGTTTGGACTGGCCGAGAACGGTTGGTCGTGCCGAGTCCGAACGAGCGTTGAGTTTGTTTCACGCACGTACGCGTATTTAGTTTTTTTTTATCTTGTGTTGCAAGTAATACGAGTATGCGTTGTTGCGGTACATTCGCTTTCTCAGTGGATATTTGCAAAAATCTGTACCTAGAGAGGATTTGATTATTCCAAAGATAAATCAGCGTTATTGCGCTGATTACTAGCAATGCTGCAGTTGTTTGCTTCTATTCTATTTTTAGTATTCACTAGGTCAAAGCTTGTGTACCCATAATAGGGCTGTTTCTCCACTGTATACTGAGAACATAGATCCTACGATAAACGTCTTTAAATAAATAAACATCAACTGAGCACTCCAGGTTAAGAGTTAGTTTGGGTGCAGCTTACAAGAAGACGTCACCAACGGTGGGATCCACTACCTATACGGTGACGTAGGTTAATGTCCCATGTATCATATCATGGAGCCATTTACACCCTGGGAGGCCCTCGTTTGCGAGTAATCGACGAAAAAAAAATGCAGAATTTTGCGTGATGTTCTATAGCTTTAAAAAAGCAATGTTATTCAGACTGAGTGAATAATGTAAGGGTTAAGGTACAGTTCTCATATGCAAAAGGTTATGTGTTGATTTTGTCAGGTACAAAAAAAAAAATATTTCTATATCAATATCGAAATGATTTTTGTTATTATTATTACACAATTAATTGATTTAAATGCGTTTTTTATACTCGTTTGTCACATCATTTCAATAAAAAAGAGAGCAACTGAAAAAGTTAATACCATGATTAAAATGATGTAACAACGGAAAAGAAACCAAAAAAATTACATTTAAACTAACTGAATGAATCACAAGGATCAAAGTCATTTCAATTAAGATTTAAAAAGAAAAAAAATCAATGTTCCTGACGAGAATTTCATGTACCTGACGAGATTCGAATCCACTACCGTTTGCATGCAAAGACTTTGTCTTAACCAGTACATCTTAACCACTCTAGTATCTAAAAATCACATCAGGGCTGACATTTCGGCAGGAGCACGTGGAGGCGCGGAACAGAGTTGCCACGTCACGCACGGAACATGCGCGTGATCTTACACTTCATTCACCTCGCTCAAACAGGCAAACTACCCACGTTATAAATTTGGAACTTGCATCAGTGTGATCTGAAAGAGTTGCACTACGTTTTGATTTTAGTTTCATCTGCGGTAACAAATTATTAAGACAATATTAGGACAGTTTACGAAAGTATTTTTTTCTCATGACGTTACCGAATTTTCGACAGGCAGGAAACATTTTTTTACTGAAATTAGGTGAATACATAACGCCAACGAAATCTTAATACATTATATTTTCATATGTTCGAAACCAGCACTCTGTCGGAAATCTCTAGTGCGAGTAATGTGAGTTAAATAAGCCGCACAATGGTCCGTTCGCTCAAGTACTTGTCGGGCGCCTGTGCAGTCTCGAAACGAGAAAAAGTTCACTATAGGCTTATAATGAAACTGTTGTTAATTCTTTTAATCCACCTATTTAATTCTAACACAACAAAAAATTAAGCGTGTTTATCGCGATGAGAAAACGTATCTTAAATAGGCCAACTTCTATAGTTTAGAAAGAAGAAAATCTATACAAATGACAAGGCCTCTGTATTACAGCAGTTACATTGTAAAAAGTAATATTAATTTTGTGTGATTACTACAGAATTCCTGAGATGAACTTTCTTTGGAATTACCTGCTGTTAAGTACTTCTTACTAAAATTTCAAAACTTACCGCGATATAATTTTGTTTTGTAGGTACTTACAGACGCAAATTTTGCACGCAAAACTTGTAGCTGCTTCGTCCTGAGCTCCATTTTTACGGGGATAATGGAAAAACCCCTGATATCTCTCGCGTCGCTATGACGGATTCTTGAAATGTCACTGACACTCGCTGTAGTCATTTTATGAAATTATCATCTCCTCCACTGAATTTTCCAAAAGAGCTTCATTCTGCCTGTTTGGATAATGCTCTGCGTATGTCTGCCGGCTTTCTTCCAGTCTTCAGTGGTGACGTTCCTGAGTGACCCCCATTGCGAGTGCTTCGACTGCAAAGAGGGTAAATTTGTTATTATTCCTGGAACTCAGTTGGGTTGTAATGGCAGTTGTAAAGTGGTAACCTCACGACTGTACGCCCATGTTCTTTTCGCTGTTCGTCGATTTCCTATAGGGGGAACTGTAGTTTATGTAGAGATATTTCTTTCCTTAAGCTCCACACTTCTAAGGTCATCACTTACATCGACGTTATGAGGCTGAAGGCAATCAATCATTTCCTCCTTTCGGTTTGCCATCGTTTGTGCCTTCTCAACAACAACTGAATGGTAAGGAAAATTATCTAGAACAATCGTTGACTGTTTTCCGAGATGTGGTATCAGTGAACCTTCGAACCACTTTGTTCATGTAGCGTGGTTCATTTCTTCGTGATAATCTCCTGTTTTCTTTGATTTAAGAAGCAGGAGAATGTTTGGAACAAAACCGTATGAGGTTGTAACCTCCCAACAAAATATTTATTTAATAACCTCCCAACAGTAAAAAATATAATTATATAATTCACATTCAGTGTAACTGCCCAACAGGTAAGTTCCGTAACCTAGGAATAATACAATGTGACTAATCTCTCAATAAAAAAATTGTCACTCACTTATAACGTTTCAATAATGACTGTGAATTTAAACTGGTAAATTTTGGATGTCAGCAGTGCTGCGTCATGGACTTGAAAATTCATTCTCAATAAATTGAAAAATCTTACCTCAATTAGGTCGCCGGATAACGCGTATATATCTGCTCCTATAAGAAAATTTTCTGGCGCAGCTCAGTGCAGTGCTGGCCGATAGATTTGTCATATATAAAAGGAAACAACTGATTTTTCTTTTCAGTAATCGGGATGACCAAGGATTGGGGAAATTAGTAAATTCTTTAAATTGAGATGAGTGATTGTCCAAAGTTACTTTTTATAAGAAAGATTATTATTAAGAGATTTTTTTAGAAACATTTACATGGGACTTGATGTAACAATACTACATATGCGCGAGGCTGCTTTTACCTTATACTACAACGCTCAGGCTCCGCCATCGCTCCACCACGACCGGCCCAACCAACTCGATACACCAGACTGCTCGCTAGCAACTACTTACTCCTACTGCTACACAGTTCCTACTGCAGTCAACAGTGCTCTTTGGTCTCAGATTCTCTTACAGCTTACATATCGCAGGTAGCGCGTGAGCAATCCACCGAAATTACATCTGCTTGAGTGCGCTAGCAACATGTTCCTTAATCATGGACCTCTTACAAGGTAACTGCATGAAATAGAGTAAGTCTGTCCCCCCCCCCTCCCTTGCCAGACGGCTTTGCCATTGTTCTTTTAGGTGCATCGTCTGCCCAGCCCTGCTCGACAACGCGACCAGAACTGACCCACCCTTTGTCAAGCCACACCACTTCGTCGATATTTATGCTACGAGTGTCCCTTGAAAATCGGCATAGTCATGCAACTGTATTCTCCCTCTCCATCACAAGCTTATGGCCACAGAAATCTCTATAGTGAAAGTCAAGGTTGTGTAAAACTGTGGACAATGATGTGCGACGGCCATGAAAAAGTCCAGATTCTTTAAGTGTAACCACTAATTTCCTCGGTGTCGGATGTTCCTCCCTGTGATAACAAACATACACGTGACGACGAATCGCACTCTCTGCAAACGATTCGATATTGCTAATCCTCTTCTCCATACGACGTTTTTTCCCGGGGGTGATGTTTCGATGGTTCTTCAGGTTCCTTTTCTTTGTCGAACATTTCCTTCCCAATCTTCACAACAGGGTTTTTGTTTATATCCAAAGCTGCAGCAGTTCTGACCATCATTTAGGTAATGTACAGCAGCAGGCCACCAGTAAGTTTTTCATTATTAAAGTAGACACGTAAAGTGCAAACCATTTCTCCTGATTGCCCTCATATGGCCCGAGAATGACTTCGAACTTTTCCACTTATAACTTTTGGACGAACTTCCCGTAGACATCGTTGAGTTCCGCACCACGAACAACGGGAACAACAAATGACAGTAAGAGCGAATAACGGGAACAACGAGTAAGGGAAACAAAGAACAGCAACAACAACGAATGACGGTGACAACGATTAACAGTAACAACGAATAAAAGAATAACTCCAGTGATCCAAAAAACGAACACACAAAAACTCACAGGGCGCAACGTTCTCACAAGACAGCAAGCTGGCTGCAATTACTGTTTGCATCTGAAGGCCACTGCAAGCAGGAAGTGTTTTGATGTGGGTTAAGGGTTTGGCAACTTCGGGGATTTTCTGCAGCTGCAGGTAGCGTGGTATTGGCGGAAAGCGGTCCTGAGTGTGCCGCGTGGGTATCCCCCTACACTTCCGTCCTCGCTATCAATCCTAAAGTCATTTTGGACCGACTAAAGATTAAAAAAAAAAAAAAAAAGATCGGGCCTCCATCCTCCCCGACTAATCGTTCTTGCTCTCCAAATTGTACCTTCATGCGTTAGCTTCCTTAAGCTGTATTCAAGTCTAACTAAACCTCCTTCTTAAGGGTATGTTACTATTTAATGCTTGGCATTTTAATGAGTTAAAATTGTGTTCTGACTATCTGAAATAAGCGAACTAAGCTATACTTCTACATAAACTCGAGACTTCCTCCGAAAAGTTATTATTTGGTGTCTTCCTTTTTAAACATCGTTATTTTCATAAAAGATGTATGTTCTGACAATTTTGTCCCTTTCTTGGTACAAGTATAGTTTGAATTCAGTTACAGATTCACTTAATTGATGACGCGGTTTGTATATATATATATATATATATATATATATATATATATAGGTCATGTCCCTGTAGTCTCCTTTGAGGCTCGGAACGTTTTGAAATTCGTTTATGTTATCTTCTCGGTGTTAATTTCAGCCGTTGCAGTTGTTAATAGCATTGCACAATTACATTTAATCCATTCCCATAAGCCTAGAATTCGTGACCAGACTACAGTTCGGCTCAGCGCCCGTGAGTCTCAGGTGGTGTCGCCTTGATGGTGTCGGAAACAGATAGTTTGAGAAATGTATGCGGTCGAGTGCAGCGTTGAACTTAACGGTCATATCTGAAACGTTAGACCACACTAGCATCCAGTTAAGTTCTTTGTGTTTTGTTTGGCTCACTGGCGTGTGGTGCGTTCCTTTCCTGTAGTTCTCCCATAATCTTTTTCGTGGTGAATTTTTTTTCATTTGGGAATTTTTCTACAATTCCCGTTTAAGAGTGAGAGTAATAAACGTGGGAGTCCGTCGCTGAGTTCTGGTTCTTGTAGTAATTCACCAGGCGGGCTGCAATAAATCCGACTGACTTGCTGGTTCCAGAATGAGATTTTCACTCTGCAGCGGAGTGTGCGCTGATATGAAACTTCCTGGCAGATTAAAACTGTGTGCCCGACCGAGACTCGAACTCGGGACCTTTGCCTTTCGCGGGAAAGTGCTCTATCATCTGAGCTACCGAAGCACGACTCACGCCCGGTACTCACAGCTTTACTTCTGCCATTATCTCGTCTCCTACCTTCCAAACTTTACAGAAGCTCTCCTGCGAACCTTGCACAACTAGCACTCCTGAAAGAAAGGATATAGCGGAGACGTGGCTTAGCCACAGCCTTGTTTTAAGGATTTTATAAGATTTTGAACTATGAGAGCTGTGCATTTTATCTCACCATCTATTAAGTTTAAACCATCTTCATTTGGTGGTTTTGTTAACTTCTCTGGCTACACAGAGTAGCACCCCTTTCCAGATAAACCATTCTATATACTTCTTTATTTGAGCAATACAATTCGCTCTACAGGTATTATTTGAGCTGTATACCACATTTTTGATATAGCCAGAATAATGACTTATTGCATATTTTGAAAAAGATTGTAGTTTCTATTACTGGTCGCTATTAAGGCGTCTCTTACTTTCTCCATCATTGATTTTGAATTATCCTCAACCAATTCGTTCATGTTCTTCTTCTACTTCGTTGCATTCTTTGAAGGGATGTGGTATGAGTTATTATCTTCTCTTCAACCATAGGAGCCTGGTTCTGTTGCTGCTTCTTTATATGAATCCACTATTTCTAACATCTTCTCAATGTCTTGATGCTGCGTGAGTACAATTTTTATATCGTTGGTATAACGGCGAGTCTTTGCGCACCAACATTTGTTACAAAGATTTCGTTGGTGGTTGAGCAGATCATTGGTCCGAAGGAAATTATAAATAATGTCATGGATAACGGGCATCCCTTCCGGACTGAGCGCTGAATTGATATTTCTCCCGTGAAATGGTCGTTTATTTGTATTTTGGAGACCACTGGATTCTGGGCTAGTAGTAGCAGATCTGTTGTGGCCTGTAGGAAGTTATAGTATTGCAATACATTCCTTAGATATTGGTGACGGATTTTTGTCGAACGCATTTCCTAGGTCGATGTTCAACAATTCTGTTATTCCGCTTTCGTACACCCATGAGAAGAAGGTCGTTTCTCTCAGAGGTCTTCCTATTGGAAACACTACACGTTTGGCCAGGGCCGATTATCTCTGGATGAGTCTCTTTTGATCTTGATGCTATTATGCGCGCCAGTACTTTTGAATTGGCACGTAACAAAATTATTGACCTGCATGCAGTTATTCATCTTGGTTTCGATGCTTTAGGTACGGAGACTAAAATTCCTGGCTCATTCTAAATATATTTGACCCACTGTTTGTACTATTTCATGAGCTCTTTGAATTCCGCTTGACCATTGACCAGAATTCTTTGTAAAATTCCTACGGTAGGCCGTCGATGCTTGGACTCCTATTTCGTGGTAAGTGCTTTATAACGTCTTCAATTTGTTTTTCGGATGTGGGCTCTGTCAACGTAGTGACGTTTTCGTTGGTGAGGGAAGTCGGGCAGTGCTGTAGCAAACTTGCGGTTTTGGCAGGATCTGATGGTTGTTTTCCGAACAGTCTCCGGAAACAGTCTTTAATATCTTCCTTGTTAGCGGTGTCGTTTCCTTCGGAAGACGTTAATTTCCGATAAATCTCTGTCTGCACCTTTTCAGTTCTCTACTGAGGTGTCAGAGGCTCTACTGTTCGGCTGGAGCGTATCCCTATCTTTGCAATGATTATTTTGCTTCGAGTTCTTTTTTTTGTGGCTCTAGTATCTTCTTTTTTAGTTTCTTCAATTCGCGAGATCGGTCTTCTCAGTTATCCACTTTTTCTTGGAGTTATCGAACAATCACATTATAGAATTCGATATGTTACCTTCTAGTGTCACTGCTCTTATTCGCTATGTTTCTGAACAGTTGATGAATTTCAGATTCCACCAGTCTATTATACCATTCAAGAACGCTACTAAAGAACGGCACCCGATCAACCCATATTCGATACCACTCGCAGAATTTTGTTTTTGCCCACTCAACGTTGAGTATGTTGCAGTTTAGTTTCCAGTATCTCTTTTCTAATACGGTGAGCCGGGGTAAGTCTTTAATTTTACTGACAACTGCATGATGATCCGAGAAGTTGACGTGGTTTACTTCACAGTCCTATACATCTGTTCCCGTTGTAGTATGAAATCTGTCCAGTCTTCACGCTGACAGTGGATATACACACTTGTAGAGGGGTCGCGTGATGATTAGTCCATCTATGACGTCTATCAGGTATAGACTTTCAATTATGTTATTGAAGGGACAGCAGTTAGAGGTTCTATTGTTGTGTCTGCTGATCTTACAACACAGTTAAAATCCGCCCCCCCCCCCCCTCTCTCCCATTATTAGGTCACCCTTCGCGTGCCTCATGAAATACGGGCTTTATCACTAAAAAATATTCTCTTCTAGTTATGTAATTTGTCCCTGATAGGACGTAGGGATTTAATATTGTTATTTCGTTTAGTCTGGCTTTGATAAAGCCTTTTTTAAATTATGTAATTCCAGTTCCATTCTGGTGAAAATGCAGTAACCCCGAGACATTGCACTCACGGTATTGCTATTGTGAATCCATCTCTTTGCTGACTACTTCCTGCGGGAAGGCACAGCTGCGATACTTGGAGGAATCAGTTCTTGCGCCTGCAATTTTGTGCACTGTGCAGATTTTTTCATAGAATAGACATGCACCATGTGCAAATTTTTCGAAGATCTCCTGCTTTATTGCATACGCAACACGTGGGAGTTTTCTCAACATATATTACGAGTGCCTTGCAACCGCCTACAAGAATGTGGGATGGGCTATCGGACGTAAAAAGTGTTCATACAGATCTAATCCCGTTGTAGCACTGAATCTTATATCTACTAGATCACTTTACGAATTCGATGTTTTATACCTGTCCGTAATCAGAAAGTGCCTATATTAAGTCCTTGTCTAGCTCTGGGTGAAAATTTAGTTCCCTGACAGTTTTCAGTTCGCTTATATCAACGGTTTTCAGCAAGAACACAGTATTTCTCATTATCCAGTTGAATGAACTCTTAAGTAATCAACAGAAATAGCGAAATTATCGTGTAGCCAGTGAAGAACTTCCAAAGCCATAGGTCACATGTCTTGTGTTCTTGTCGAAGGCGAACCTCAATGTATCTTTCCTGATTGAATCCATTGACTTTTTTACGGGTACCAAGTGGAAACTGTGCTTCACGTACAATACACGTGACGCGGAACCTCCGTTTGTATCATTTCTTACGAGTTTGGTGGCTGCACAAGGAACTCAAAATACGCGTCCCGTAACACTTGTCTATGTTAACTAGCGAGCTACAACACGCATCGCTTCACGGTGCGTCCACACAGGCTGAGCACTAGGCCGCGACTGTAAACAGTCCTCTCAGCATTTCATTTTTAAAGCTGTACAGCATCTTGTGATACTCCGGATTTCTTTTTCGTCGATTACTCACAAATGAGGGTCCACCAGGGTAAATGGTTGCGTGGTGTGATGCCGGGACTTTAACCTACCTGATTTTCAAAAAGTCGATTCCACCGCTGGAGATATCTTCTTGTTAGTGAGCGGTCGCTAGAATCTTTACTAATTCATAGCAATCCTGACTGCTAACCTGGTACGTGCATCGTATTTGTTAACGGAGGTAGCTGACTTTGCTAAGGTTGTGTGCTAATCAGTAACAATAGGCGACTGTGTCTGTATCAACTAGCATGTACTGATTATGAGCACGTTAGATATTACCAACCGTGAAGTGCGTTGTTGCCTTTACATTTCGTATTTATTGATGGTGGAGTTTTACTGTCCTGAAGACGTTAGTTAAGTTCGATCAGTGACTGCTTTTCTGATTAGGTATTCAAATTATTGCTCAGCTGAGAGTGTTGTAAATGGTGCCATTTAAGTATTAAAATGGCCAGCTAATCGCTCTATCAGTTGGGGGGGGGGAGAAGGAGTTTAAAAAGTTTAATAGATGGCATTAGTCAATTATGTCTCTATTTCAGAACAAGATCGCATTTACCTTCCAACTCAAAAATGGCTCTGAGCACTATGGGACTTAACATCTATGGTCATCAGTCCCCTATAACTTAGAACTACTTAAACCTAACTAACCTAAGGACAGCACACAACAACCAGTCATCACGAGGCAGAGAAAATCCCTGACCCCGCCGGGAATCGAACCCGGGAACCCGGGCGTGGGAAGCGAGAACGCTACCGCACGACCACGAGCTGCGGACTACCTTCCAACTGTCTTCTATCCTCAGCAAACCCGGAAGAGCGAAAACTAATTGTTTATGAAATCTGAAATTGACGAGCGAAAAGAATAAAAGCCTGTTTTAGCCCACCCGATTCTGAAATGCAAAAACCCAGCGCTCCACAGAAGCATTAACTCCACCACAACTCCTGCCAGAACTTTAATTACATTATTTAATAGGACAGCAACTTGTGTAAAGTAGTTTGATGTAGAAAGCAGCCAAAGTTGCGAAATTCAGTTCTTTTCATTTGATTGATCACCGGTTTCTGGTACCAGAATGCATTCTCAAATCATCCAAACAGAAAAAAATTATGTAGTCGACATCAGAGTTGTATGTTTGTCCTGCCAATGGTCACTGAAAAACTTGATTTAGACACAAGTATGTACAACATTAAAATGGTTTGCGTGCTGTAACGGAATACACCTTTTTTTTTCCTTTTCGGATGATTTGAGAATGAGTTCTGAAAATCGAAACCAGTCATCAAGCCCAATAAAAATAACTGAATTTCGCAACTTTGGCCGTTTTCCTCATCAAACTTTAATTTCAGTTACTACTTCGGCACTCACAAAGCGACGAAACTGATTTTTTTCACGAAACGAGATGCGCAGCCTAATGTTATGAAAACTAGCCTTTATTCTGCACGTACCACCAGCGATATCACTTTATAGTGAATAAAATAGTGAGCAATTCTTCTTCCAGTACTTGTTCACAAGTGCTTACGTTCCGCCTCTACGTTACTATAACATCGTCCTACATTATACGTCGACAACACTGTATGTTGCGATTTTTTTCACTCTCATTTAGTTATATATACTAATGCGCACTTCTCCCATTTATCACATAATAAGAATTTCTGTAATCTAAACCGCATCGCGAGGAAACAAGATACAAAAAGTGACTGAAAATATTGTAACACCATAAAATTTTTAAAGACTCAAGTTAAAACAACTGACAAGCTATCAATAATGACAGAGGCAATAATGTAACACTCCACAGTTTTATGACGCTAAGAATCAATAAAAGTTTATTTACAACAGTATGTATTTTATTCGTTCAGTTTGAGTTATGTTACCTAACGGTTTTCTTTTTGACATATATGTATTTGAGCCTTTGGCTTTGGTAACATCTCTGAATTTACGGATACAGCCACAGTATACACTGCGTCGAAGCAACACATTGACTAACATATCGCTGGTAGTAACTATTTTAAACGAAGCGATATGTTGCAAAATTATGTGTTTAGGACCAGATTGCAGATTGAAAAGTCGGGACGTAATCTTCTAAAGATTATTTCTCACAGCAAGAAACGGTGAGTAATATTTCAGAGCTTATATATAAAACAACACTTAAACATTCTTAATTTCCCAAATATCGTGCATTCTTGTAACTAAGGATATTTGTTTTCTATTTTATTCCGCCAGTACATAATTATCGATACGGGTACAAGGACGACAGATCAGCGCTTCATTCGTGTTACTGTAGAAGGACTCAAAAAAGAAAAACATTTAAGTTGTTGAAATGAAGAGGAAGTAGCCTACTAGGTAAAGGTAAAAGCATCACTTATGCTTTTTAGTTCCGTTTCACTAGTAAATGCAGTTGTAATGTAATTTGGAAAAATGTTGTCTGCACTTGGCTGTGCACAAACTTGAAGCTTTACAGCTATTATGTCGAGGAATTGTCGAAGACTTACATGGACAAAGTAAATCACATACTGGTGCTAGTAATATTTCGATAAGTTCACTACGAATACCGATTTCTGCTATGACCACCTTCCAACTTATGCATAGTTACGCACGAAGCGGTCTGCGATTTACGTAACGTTTGATTCTATTTTAACTGTTTTAAGAAGACATTAGAATATTGTAAAATAACAATTCTCTAGCTCAATTCGTGGAAGTCATACATTAAAATTTAATCGGTTTACTATCAAATGTCTGCGTCAAACATTAGACTAAAGGTTATATTTCGCTTGTGATAGTGTGAAATATTTTACAGTATTCTTAAATTCATTTTACTGGGCGAGGCCGGATACAACATAAACCATCGGACGAATTGAGTTGCCGGCCGGGGTGGCCGAGCGGTTCTAGGCGCTACAGTCTGGAACCGCGCGACCGCTACGGTCGCAGGTTCGAATCCTGCCTCGGGCATGGATGTGGGTGATGTCCTTAGGTTAGTTAGATTTAAGTAGTTCTAAGTTCTAGGGGACTGATGACCTCAACAGTTAAGTCCCATAGTGCTCAGAGCCATTTGAACCATTCTTTGAACGAATTGAGTCCAGTTTCACGAGTAACAGTCGTGACGCTTTGGAAGGGAACGTATTTCTTTCATCCTACAATTATAGTTTAAATTTTGATGTGACTTATATCTACCATTGAAAAATTGAACAGATGTTAGCAATTTCACTTCATAATAGTCACACCTTTTACAATTTAAGAATCCTGATGCCCTCTGAACCTCGTTTCCTTTTACTGTTCTACTGTTTCTATTCGTGATCTATATCATGTAACATGCAGATTTCCAAAAGAAATATTCAGAAATTTATCGGATATTAACGAGTTTTCTGATCATTTATTTTGGGGGTAGAATATGGTCTCACAAGCTAAACCTATTTATGTCCCAGTCTTCCACTTTTTTAAAAGTTTATTACTTAGCTGTCAAACGAGAGATGTGCAAAATAAAATTTCAATCATCCCGCTCCAACCACGAAATGGACAGTACCGTGAATCCTAATGTGAAGACTCGTACATTTTTCTTAACGAGCTAATGCGGGGTGCATACTAGAGTAAGATAAAGGCAACAGCCGATTATTATCATGAAGTAACTTTGGTGCTCAATAAGGCAGTTCAGTTAGAATGAGACGAAGAAAAGTGGAAGGTGTATTTTTCTGGATTAGTTGTCATCATGAGACACTGTTGCAGCTAACATATATTTAAACAGAAAGAGAAATAAAAAGAAATATTGGGTAAATCTGTATAATTTGGTCAATGTGAAACCAAGTTTCTTTCAAGAGAGATGTCTTAACATGCACCTAAGTTGAAGGAATTTTCCGTTGAGTCCAGAGAGTTTCGAGTTCCTGAAGCAAATTGTGACTTGATGAATGAAGTCAGCGGAATGTTTTCCTTTGCGTACACCATCTTTATGGCACAGGAGACTGTAAGATACTGACCGCTGAGACTCTAACAAGCTGTCTCTTGATACGTTTATCGAAACAGTAACTGTCGTACCAGTGGACCTATTTTGCGGTTGCAGTACTAACTCGGAGATGAAGAGGCTTGCCCAGGATAGCGTAGCATGGAGAGCTGCATCAAACCAGTCTCTGGACTGAAGACAACAACAACAACAACAACAACAACAACAACAACCTTTGTATCACATTAATTTCGAGATGGTAAACGGTTTACGTATATACGTTTGTCGTTCTGTCGTTAGTTGACATTTTGATCACACACTATTGCCCTGAAGGACAGATGAGAAAGATCAGTTAAGTGAGAAATACAGGAAGTAAAAGAGAAAAAAAAATTATTTATGCACAACTTGTAGTGGCGAATGACTCCCTTTCATTTTCTAGCGAAACAGACTTGTATGTCTTATTTGAGCTTCGAATAAGTTCTAGAATCCTGGTATAAATTTATCACTTAGATCGATAGTTCTGAGGATCACTTCTCACCATCAGCACTCAAAATGTTGCTCACTTATACTGCATTACTGCCTATGAACTCCGTCAATGAAAACAGAAAAATGAAATTTCAGTAAGCTAAAATGGTTTTTAGTAAAAAGCCAATGTCACGGAGCTTACCGTTGATTTTAATAACGGCACATTTTACTGTATTTTTCCTCCAAAGTCGGTACTTTTCATAGTGCGTACGTGGTGTAAGCACAGTCCCAGTCTCTGATGCGATCCAAGGAGTTCTTCCGCCGGTAGATATCTTTGAACTGAAGCTGTAGCCGAGCGGCTCTAGGCGCTTCAGTCCGGAACCGCGCTGCTGCTACGGTCGCAGTTTCGAATCCTGCCTCGGGCGTGGATGTGTGTGATATCCTTAGGTTTAAGTAGTTCTAAGTCTGGGGGACTGATGACGTCAGATGTTAAGTCCCATAGTGCTTAGAGCCATTTTGAACGCACGGCTAGCGCAGTAGCTCGTGTTTTAGACATTGTAGAGAGACGACAATGTGGCTTAGGAATTCGAGGCAACTGGTTGCGTCGGAGTGAGAATGAGTTACGTAATTTCACGGAGCGCGATCCATATATATAAGGTGTAGAATTAGTCGAAGGTAACTTACGTAATTATTTAAATCTTTGATAAAAGTTCTGTTATGAAGACTTTAAGTATAGGTACCAAAATTCGTGCTGCCACAGAGTATGCAAAATAGGTTGAGCCTCTGTAGATTTAATTGGAATTTCTCACCGACAGGTGACACTTACATCGGCTGTTATTGAGTCGGTATTTTTCGTAGTGCGTATGTGGTGTAAGCACAGTCTTAGTCTGTGATGTAAGCTTACTGCGTACGCTCACGCTCCTCCAAGGAGTTCTTCCTTCTTCCACCCGTGGTTATCCGTAACTGACGCACGGCTGTGCCGGCCGCTGTGGCAGAGCGGTTCTAGGCCTTTCAGTTCGGAACCGCGCTGCTGCTAAGCGATTTTGTAAACGTCTCTATGGCAACGACTCACTGTTGTCACAGCTCTGTAGGCGGCTCTGTTTCCCCTTACAGTTGTAGGCACTTCACACCTGGTAGCTGGCAACTGTGCTGCGAGCTGTCAGGGATCAACGTAAGTCGGATATAGACAGAGATTAGTGAGTATACCCAGGACAATGACTGTGAAGTTTTGCGACCACGATTGAGGGGCGTAACAAACAGGACGCGCGCCATATAACTTGAGGGGTTATGAATCTGATACCTCGATTAGCATAAAAGTTTATTATTTGAAAATTTACTTTTATTAATAATATATAATCACAAATAAAGAAAATTAGCAATTATCATATTTGTTGTATCACACGTTCATTGTTAACGACGAATGCGATCGATGCGAGCGCATCAGAAATGCGCATTTTGAATTATTAAATTGTTTTCGGCAAATGAGGTACACACACAAGTTGTTTCACATAATTCTATAGAAATAAATCATGGGTGTTAGGACCGGAGATCAAAATGGCCAAGAGGAGAAAAGATCGTCATCAATTTCAGTACGACCGATTCAGCGGTTTTAAAAAAAAATGTTCAAATGTGTGCGAAATCTTATGGGACCTTACTGCTAAGGTCATCAGTCCCTAAGCTTACACACTACTTAACCTAAATCATCCTAAGGACAAACACACACACCCATGCCCGAGGGAGGACTCGAACCTCCGCCGGGACCAGCCGCACCGTCCATTACTGCAGCGCCCTAGACCGTTCGGCTAATCCCGCGCGGCTTCAACGGTTCAGAAGGTACTGATTTGAAAATGTACGAAGCTGAAGACCCCGGCATCCGACGCGCTACATTAGCGAAAAGATGGAAATTTTGAACTTTCGTTTAGATTCTCTATATTTTGTGTCGTTGTATCGCTGTACATTACGTAGCTAAGACATCTGTGATCACTACACACATTTTGAATTGCCCTGTGTACAACGATTAGAGCTGGTCGGCTATCTGACAAGCAAGTCGGGTGTTTCTGACTCGTGCGCTTCCGTTATCTACCATACACGGCGACTAGCAGGTCGGTGGCCGTCAATACGAAATGAATGAGACGATTATCTGCACGAAGTAGAGTGGATGCGAAGTTATCGACCAGTGCTAATATTCTCGATACTGTCCTAAAAGACGATGAAAAAAAAGTATTTCATGAAGGGATTAACGTATTGTATTTTCAAGGTACTTTGAGTAACACATAGGCCAACATTTTCCCTGAATGAAATGGTCCAATGGTTCTGAGCACTATGAGACTCAGCATCTGAGGTCATCAGTCCCCAAGAACTTAGAACTACTTAAACCTAACTAACCTAAGGACATCACACACCTCCATGCCCGAGGCAGGATTCGAACCTGCGACCGTAGCGGTCGCGCGGTTCCAGGCTGAAGCGGCCTAGAACCGCTCGGCCACATCGGCCGACTTCCCTGAACCTGCCATTGGGTTGGTAATAATGAAACGAAGAACAAGTAAGTGAAAATATTTTTTGATTGAGTGCGGAAAACCTTTTCCCATTTGAAAGTGACGATTATTTATCTCTCACTTAGAGTTTAAAGATGGTAAAATTGTGTCTTAAATTAATTCCTCGCATTCATTAATGTTTTTTGCTGTGAATCACGGTACTTATTTTTGAGTGAAACAACAGATTTACTGTTTCAAATGTGAACGTTTTTTGGTGACAATTTACCGTGAATGTTACTGAAATCGAATGAAACTACAACGTAACTGTTTCCGGTCGCTGTTTGTTTATACCTACAATGCGTTAACCTTTAAAGCGCGTTGTGGATACAAATAAACAGTGACTGATAACGGTAAACTTGTTTTCTTTTTTTTAAGGTTACCTTAGCAGTCACTGTTTAGTTGTATTCACAACGCATTCCAAAGGCTTTTACCTCCATCGCCATGTGGGTTTTTACGTGTTAGTACGACATGTGTTTATTGTGTTACGACTTTGGGATAACCTGTGGCACTGTCTAGTAGAGAAACAAGACGCCATTTCAGAACATGTGCCCGTGGAGATCTTTGACTAAAAACTAAATGTAAATGTGAAAATAAAACGACTAAGAACAGTTACAGTGGCCACAGGCTCCTTTCTCTGTCGCAATATATCACATGCAAACTGTCACACTTTGTAACCAAAGATGTGCTTCGAAACTACTAGGTCCAAAGAACATAAAGCAAAAGCAGAAACATTATTTCGAAGTTCAAAGAACATATAACCATGAAAACCATAGGGGTACGTTTTAAAGCATTATAGAGATCTTTCTTTGAACAGATGAATAGATATGTAGGAATAAATATTTCAAATGGTACAGAAAGCCTATTCTGTTAAGCTTATTTAGTTTAAACTTTATACTCACTTATGTAATCAGATGACATGTTGAAAACATTTAGCGTAACACTTATGTTGCCAACAATGGCAAAAATTCCAGACAAATAACAATTTAGGTTGGGGTTCGGAGACAGAGGAGTGAGAGAAGGAGTCAAAGTATTGGTTATACCAAAAAAGTAGGTTTGTTAAGTTTACATCTGTTATGTGTTGTAACTAAATAAAATGTTGAAGCAGTACCTAGATAACGAATTAAAGATATGCAGGTAGATATACTCTTCATAATATAAACATATATACGCAATATCAGGATGTCATGGGTTACAAATTGTTGGTTGTATGGGCGAATCTATTGAGTTATGTGAGATAGACAAGTCACATATTCGTTCAGCTGGAAAGCATAAAAGAAACATGCCAATATTTGAACTAAAATAATTAATGGAAAATATGATGAGACAAAAACAGAGAGAGAGAGAGAGAGAGAGAGAGAGAGAGAGAGAGAGAGAGAGAGAGCGTTTGTAGGAATTCAAATACAGAGCGTGAAAAAAGTAACTCAAGGAGAACAAAATTTTAGTTATGTCAAGGCTATGGATTGTTAGCGATACATCTGTTACATGTTGTAACCAATTAAAGGATGAAGTAATACATCAATTATGCTTTAAAATAATATCAAGATATATACGCTATTTATGCTGTGAACTGATATATACCGTTTTAAGCTGGCAATGACTACAGTCTATTGATGTTTTCATAAATTTGTGAATAAAGCCATTCCATTGTTCATTTGGGAAATAACGTGCGTGTTATAATTAATAATTTATGGTAAATACAAAGGTGAGGTGGGAGGTGTGTGTGTGTGTGTGTGTGTGTGTGTGTGTGTGCGTGTGTGTGTTCCCAAGTTAATAATGTAGGCTTCTGTTGAAAACAGAGATGACACTTTCTTCATTTATGTTGGCTTCAGATGGCTCATTCTCGTGTTTGCATATTTGGAGTGTTTCAAGAACGTTAGGTTTTTGTCTTTAGGTTGGATGTATAGGATACTGATAATTCTGTTGTTAGCATGACGTTTTGTTTCGTGCGGGTGGGTGCCTGTTGCTGAGCGTGGTATTTTTTGTTTTATAGTACTGCTATATGTTCTTTGAATCTAATCTCAAATTACCTATCTGTCTGGCCTATGTAGAAATGGTCAAAGTGCAAAGACTCCGTTTTGTACAAATTAATATCGTGTAGTGGATTTTTTTGTTGTTGCTGTACCGAGATAGCTTCTGCCAAGTCTTATTGACGGAGGTGAAATATATGTTTGTGCCTTTTCGTTTGAAGACGTTGGCAGTCGGGTATGAAATACTAACCAGAAATGGGGTTGTATGGAAGAACTTTTCACTCTTAGTTTCAGGTGCTGTAATTGCTTTGCCATTATTGTTTCAAGCTGTCTGCTGTGGAACTGTTATAGCCATTTGCAATGGCTGATTCTTTTATTATTTCAATTGTTTGTTTAAAATTATCTTTAAAGAGAAGCAGTTGGACTGCTCTGTTGACTATAAGACGAAACGCTGTCTGTTATTCATTATTCTGATGGGAAAGGAAAGCGGCCGTGATCTTTCGAAGGAACCACCACGGCATTTTCCTTATTCGATAAGGAAACTGACGGAATTCCTAAATTACGATAACCGGACACGGGTTTGAACCGTCGTCCTACGCACTGTGAGTCCAGTGTGCTAACAATTACGCTATCTCCCCCCCCCCCCCCCCAACCTCAGCTTGGTGGAAACCTGGGAAAAAAGACGATGTAGTTCTAATGTAACTCTGTTCGATAAATCTGAAGAACCTGTTTTCGGAGAATTCTGATGCCACCATATCGTGTAGCTATGAGTAGAAAAAGATACAGAGGTTAGGGCGTCTACAGAGGCGCACAAACAGTCAAGTTTCCCTTGCTCAGGAAGCAAATGGAATAAGATATGGAATCGCTAGTGTTGATGTGGAGGTTCCGTCCGCTATCAACACCGCAGTATATGTGTCGGTACGGACTTAAGAAAGTAAGTTCCACATGTCGTCCCACGCCAAGACCATTGCGGAACACGAGTGGCGCATTGTCAGAAGATAGTACATATTCTTGGTTTCGTGGCGCGGCAACTGGAAACGTCCTCCAAAGGCGAAAGACCTGGGCAGATTATATGATGATGATGATGATGATGATGATGATGATGTGAAGGGAGCTCAACATCGTGGTCATCAGCGCCTGTACAACTTCCAAATCTTTCCATTTCCAGTCTCGGCACTTCCCGAATGATGATTGAATGATGAGGACAACACAAACACTTAGTCCCCGGCCGGAAAAAAATCCCCGAGCCGCCCGGGAAACCGAGAGAGGTGGCGCAGTGGTTAGCACACTGGACTAGCATTCGGGAGGACGACGGTTCAATCCCGCGTCCGGCCATCCTGATTTACGTTTTCCGTGATTTCCCTAAATCGCTTCAGGCAAATACGGGGATGGTTCCTTTGAAAGGGCACGGCCGACTTCCTTGCCCGTCCTTCCCTAATCCGATGAGACCGATGACCCGCTGTTTGGTCTCTTTCCCCAAACAACCCAACCGGTCGGGAATCGAACCAGGGACCCCGTGATCCAGAGACAACAACGCTAGCCACTAGACGATGAGCGGCGGGCGGGACAGATTAGAGTTTAACGTCCCGTCGACAGCGATGGACAGGTCATTAGAGACGGAGCACAAGCTCGGATTGTGTCAAGGATGGGAAAGGAAATAGGCAGTGCCCTTTTCAAGGGAATCATCCCATTATGTGCCTGGAGGGCTTTAGGGGAATCACGGAAAACCAAATCTTGATGGGCGGACGGGGATTTGAAACGTGGTCCTCCCGAATGCTAATTCAGTGCGTTAACCACTACATCAAATCACTCGGTAAACGTCTTCGGAAGTACGCAGGACGGCACGATTCTTGTAGGCAAAACACCTAAATCGCACGCAGGTTCGCAATGAACGTCTTGCGGTATTTGGTCTAAATGCAATGTCACGTCCAGATTTTGGAACCCCACGCAGTCGTGGATGATGCTGATCGAGAAGTCCAGATATTACGCCGGCCGAAGTGACCGAGCGGTTCTAGGCGCTTCAGTCTGGAACCGCGCGATCGCTACGGTCGCAGGTTCGAATCCTGCCTCGGGCATGGATGTGTGTTATGTCCTTAGGTTAGTTAGGTTTAAGTAGTTCTAAGTTCTAGAGGACTGATGACCTCAGATGTTAAGTCCCATAATGCTCAGAGCCATTTTGAACCAGTGTGACTGATCTGAACGTTGACATAGACCGTTTCGCGGCCTAATGCAGATAATATTTTGCTGATTCGTAACGATCTGGGGTTCTTTGTCTTACTGAAACAGTTATGTTATCTCGATAAGTTGTAATTCTTTTTTTTTTGGTACAGTTCATACCAATTAGCGTTTCTTCTTTCAGTTCTGTCTTATGTTTACGTGTTGTATTTAACACACTAATCAGCATTAACATAGTCATACAAATTATTGAAAACAGCCTAAAAAAGTTCAGATAGTCTGTCAGTTTCACGCCTGTGCATAGTATGTTGGTAGCACTTCGTCGCCTTGCCTGTTATGCTGTGTAGCAGACTTTAAAGCCGTGCGGATCAGCATAACGAAAAGGCGAGGGGTCTCGCTCGTTTTGTCCACGACTGTGCCTGCATCACTTTGAAGTGTAGTGCAGCATTCAATAAAAGTTACTTAAGCTGCATAATACTTCTTGAACCCCCCTCGTAGATGCAGTAGGTATTGCCTTCCAGCCTAACCTAGCCTTAGGGCTATACTACAGATTAGTAAAATGTCAAAAGCTGATGGGCTTGATATACTTTTGTGCCCAACAAAGAGTTGTAGCTGCTAGCCTTACAGCCACTTCCTTTCGAATGTTACACAACGGAGCCTCCCGCCTTTGTCACCGCCGGGGCTGAGGGGCCGTTGCCCAATCGCCGCCGTCGCAGCAAACCCTCGCAGATGGTATCTGTCCCAAGAGAAAGCTGGTCCGCACGTCGATCAGGGTGCGACCGCAGCGGCGATATGAAGACTTCGGTGTGGCCTACCGGGCGACGCCCGTGGTGGCGGACGCATTGTGAACTGCGGTGCTGGAAATGGCAGGCGCGGCCTGCTGGCGCCACGGACAGCGGCAGCTATCGCGCCTGTCGCCGCACACGCTCCTGGGTTATACCGGGGCTGGGGCCCGCTTTTACGGCCCATTTCCTCAGTGATTAACGTGCGCCCGTCGCCTTTAATTGGCTTTGACAAAGTACCGGTATGCGAGGACAATGGCGAGAGGTGTGTGCTTTACGGGATGTCTGGAGGAATAGTATTGCACGCGTAGGCTTTCATCGCACTTCAGTGGTCGTTTAGAAATGAAATGACTTACTTATAGCATAAAAATGGGGTTTTCCTTCTCCAGTATGGTTTACAGCGCAGGGACTGATCGCGAAGAGTAACACGTTTTTTGGTTATTGATTGCGCGCACGCGTGCGTGTTCACGCGCCCTTTGCTTTATCTTACCCCATGTCCAGTGTTCTTTAATTTCTTTTCTTGTTTTTTCATTCACCAATGTACTTTTCGAAGCACAGCTCCATCATCAGGACTTCAGTTGTGAAGTGACCATGACAAAAACGCCTGTCTGAGGAAGATAATAGGATATTCTTAATTGCAGTTTGTACTGTTGAGACCGGGCTTATGAAAAATAAGGGATGAAATTACTGGGTGGGCGAGAGGTCCTTGTACCCCTATAGTTGATACGTGTAACTTGATCCGATCCCTGACAGTTGCAGTGGATTGGGCACGGCATCTTTGCGGGCCTACCACAACCAAATAGACAGCTGTTGTTTTCGCCAGCAACTATCAGCGCTTCGCTGTTGGAAGCTGGCAACAGCGCTGCGAGTTTTTAGGGACTTACTATGCTGTCTTGACTACAGTAACGAACGTTAATTATTTGATTTACCACAGGTACTTACTTACTTGCCTCCAATATCTCTGTAGGTTCCGCACCATGCTGAAAACACATTCCCATACGCCTCCAAGTTCTACTTGAAATATTTTTATGCATCTCCGGTGTTACAGTGCGAAATGAATCCTCAACATCATTGCGCAGTTAGTAGCATGATGACCTCAAATAAGTGCGCGTTAATGATTTCCCATAACGAATTGTCAGCTGTGGTGAGGTCAGCACTTCGTGGTGGCCGTTTCGTGGAGCTGATGTTGCTGATGGACCACGACCTATTCACCGTCCTGGAAAGTGTCTATTTAGGAATTCTCGCACGCCAAAAGCGTAGTGGAGAGGTGCTCCGTCTTGCAACGATATGCGTTTTGGAGCCTCCTTTCCTCAAGCTAATATATTAAACATATTCGCAACATGTGTAAATAATCTGTGCCATTCACAGTCACTTCAAAAAAGTACGGTCCAGTCAGATCTTGTGATGTCATCGTTGCCCATATATTACGTGAGGCGAGTTCCTTTCTAATTCGACCATGCACTGAGATCTCTTTGGCCAAAACGACATTATTTCTAGCTACGATAAATGACACATAACCTTGACACGATTCATAGCATTTAGAAATTGAATAAACAAAACACGGCATGCTAAGGCGCTCATTCCGGTCTCCATCCGAAACTCGCTTACTACCGCTGTTCCACAAGGTCTGACCTTAATCTCTTCTTCCGCATGATCTCACTTGGTTAGTACTGAGCTCTGAAGCACATTTTCGTGTCGACTTCATGAGAGATTGTTCAATCGAAGCAGAGACTCCGGCACTTGTTTCTTCTTGTGTGTTCTTTCTTCCACTCCGCGACCTGTCTTAAAACACTTCTTTCCCAACCACAAATATTTCATGGAATGCTCCAATAATCTGCCTCATTGTCTCCTCTGTGTGTCCTCGTTCGTGCACTCACACACTTGTCACAAAATGCTTCTCAGTGGTATAATTATGTCTAGTCACATCTGTCATGGCTACAAATTAAAACTCGACTGCGGCTGCAACTGAGAAAACATGTTAACACGAATTCCAATAACTGCTTCCATCAACTGATAGGAAATCACGTAGCTACCAACATGGGTAATGACTTGCTACTAAGCAGGCGTTACAGGGGCTCGGAGACTTCTCGTCCATTGTGTATGTAAAGTTTTGTTGAAATTTACAGTAGGATGAGGTGCTACAATTTCAGTCATTTAGGACAAATGCTATTATAACTGGAAACTTGTTCAGAAAAGAAATAATTTAAATTATAGCACTTGTTCTTTGTTGTATAAAGAATACACAAATATTGCACCATTTCAAGTCTTGGATTAAACACAAGAAAAGATTACAGAATTGAGTAAAATTGTTCGAAACTCTACCTCAACAGGTACAATTGTGATCACTTCTTGGTGCAGTTATGATTATCGACATCTTTCACATAATAAGCATCTTTTCCCTTGGGCACCGACGCAAACTTTGTGCTAAAAAACATTACATTTTTGGCAGACAATTCAGTCATCATTTACCAATGATTTTGCACTGTAATAATTCAAGAAACAAAATCCGCGGTTATTCTCGTTGTTTACTGGTGATTTGAAGCTTTTAATAGTTCTTTCATCATGTCTCATAGACTTATATTTCTGTTTACTGTTTTTGTTGTATTTGTTTATTTCTTTGTTCGGTCCCTGTTGCAAAAGATTTCTGTTCCTGAGAAGGCTTTCCAGGTTTCCATCTGAAGTGAGTCGAATTGATGTCTCTGTTTTCCTTTTTCTCTGAAGTTGGCAAAATGTCCTTGACAGCATCGTGCTGAGAAATGGTACTGGATGTTAGTGTTATGGATTTGCCGTGCTCTTCAGTTATATCTTGTAAAGATACGCGCTCTTAATCCAGAACGCTGATAGTAACTTGATTGGTGGGAGTTAAGGAGCAGGAACCCAGAATAACGTTGAAGGTGCAAATTTACCTTTGGGAACAACATCTTTGCAGATGGGCTTTATTCCTGTGCACTGAACCCCTTGATTGCACACCCAACTGTCTCCAGGCGTCACAGAAAATATTACAGAATCTTTGTTTTGTAATGCTTTCATTGGGGCTACGATGAATCCATTCAGTTGCATTTCTGTGATATTGAGCCTTTAGAGACTTGAAGAAAGTTTTGTCTAATGCCTGTAGTGTATGCGTACTATGTGGAGGCAGTCCCAAATGTACTATCCCGTTTTTCCAAACAACACTCTACAGCATCCAAGGTGGTATGGCTGTCATGGTTGTCAATAATAAGAACTGTAATACAACCCACTGTTTTGTATTTCTTGACATGTCGAAGCCAGATCATAAACAGTTCTTTATTAATATACCCCGATTCACTCATCTCCGTAATGGAACAACGTCGTAAGCCGCCTTGAAGTTCAGGGCGTTTCCTCACTTCTTTGAAAATTGCCATTGGTGGTAAATACGTAACAAATGCATTCGTGCATGCATTCAACAGTCTCATTTTGCCCTCTGTCACGTTTATTAGTGAAACAACTTCTCGCTTACTTGTGCGACTAACTATTTTTGAGGGCCTGTTGTAAAGAGGACAGCCGGACTAAATCATATTATAATTATGCTTTCGTTTATCAAACAAATCATATTCCTTTAAGATTCCTCCCAGATTCTGGAAATATTTACTTGCTTCATCTTTATTCAAACCTTTAGCTCTGGCTCGTGAAAGACCCTCGGTTTTCCGCAGTTTAAGTACATGTCACACAGTCTTTCTCTATGAATGCCTCAGAACACGCAGGAATGGAAAACAAGTCTCTGACATTACTAATACAGACTTTACAATAACATCGAACTAGTCAGTTTATAAGAGCGCATAGAACTGAGTAACTTCACTTACCTCTCAACAAGAAAAAAATTAATCTCTGTAGCACAAACTGGTGTATTCAGCGAAAAGACAGGAGCAGCTGCAGAAACCTTCCGCACTGCAACGCCGTACAAAGGCAAGTGCTACAAACGCTACGAAAATGAAAAATGCCACGAAACCTTATACTGATCGTAATGGTACCTACATAGAAATTGTACCACCTTACTCTATACCTGCGAGTTAAGTTTTCCAATCTGTAACTGTCCCGGAAGAATGAAGATTAGTGTTTAGCGTACCGTCGAAGACGAGATCAATAGAGACACGACGAATTAGGAAAGAATGGGAATGACATCGGCCATCCCCTTTCGAAGAAACCATACCGCATTTGCGTTGAACGGCTTGTGAAAATCACGGAAAACCTGAATCTGGATGCCCGGACGGAGATTTAACCAATCGTGCCCTCGAATACGAGTCCAGTGCGCTACCCACTGCGTCATCTCCCTCGGTCACTGTCTCTGTTTTGCCTAGATTTGTTACTATGCCAGCAGTGGAAGAGGTACTTTTCTTGTCGTTATTCTTACTTTATTCCGTGATCATGCGGCCAGGGCGGACGGTCTGTGATCCACCACATTCACGAGACCAAGTCGTTTCAGTCAAACACTAAGCGAACAGGTAGTGGAGTAGAGTGGATCCAGATAGGGAATATTTGGGAGGAGATTCTCTGTTCCAGTTACTTGGCTTACAACTTCGAGACACTACCCAATAACCTCGGTCAGAGCCATGGGAATGAAACTGTAATTAACTTACTGGCGGTGGAATACAACTCAGATAAAAACGTTAGGCACATATTTCTGGTTATTTCTGTTGAATATCCCATGTTCTGATATATTTTAACAACGTTTCTGTTTGTACTACTTCGTACACAATGGTGTACCTAATAAAACTGAAGCGAAATACATCTCCAGCTTAGTGAGTGACTGTTAGTTTATGATATAAAAAGAGGCAACGTAATATTTTAAGTAATTGGAATGTGCTAACGACTTCTGAAACACAACAGCAGTGCAAGAAAGATTTTCATAGTTTGGAAAATAAGTATCAATTTTCTTTACATCGTGGGATCTCTTACTTGATGAAGAGTAATAAAAAGTGAAACTATGACTTTATGGGCGGCCGTAGTGGCCGAGCGGTTCTAGGTGCTTCAGTCCGGAACCGCGTGACCGCTACGGTCGCAGGTTCGAATCCTCCCTCGGGCATGGATGTGTATGATGTTCTTAGGTTAGTTAGGTTTAAGTAGTTCTAGGTTCTAGGGGACTGATGACCTCAGATGGAAAGTCCCATAGTGCTCAGAACCATTTGAACCATTTTTGATGACTTTATGAACATAAAAGGCTTTGAAGTTACAGTAGAGGAAGTAAAAATATTCTTCTACTTTGATAGCGAGGTTACAAAACACAGTTGAAACTAGAAGCCAACATAAACAAATATGGTGGGCTAACCGCTCTAATGTCAGCATCGACAAAAAGTTTTATTGACACAGACCTGACGAAAGATTTTTGAGCTCGTACGCCTGGGTTACGCCAGTAAAATGCGGATCGAAAGGCAATTGGTGAAGGATAAAGTGGAATCATTTGACAGTGTGGTGCTTCGGAAATATATTAAAAATTGAGTGAACAGGGAGGTTACGAAATGAAGAGGCAGTGGAAAGAAGGTAAGGTAAGAAGGCAATGAAAATTCTTTGTACAAGTAGGGTCAGATTAGTAGGACATCCACTGAGGCATTCAGGAGCAGTTAACGCTGCATTGCATTCAACAGTAAACGGAAGAGTAGGAGAAGATAGTGATCAGTATATGTAAAATATATTACTGTTGGTGTGAAGTGTTGAAAGCCTATAGATATGAACAGAATGTCAGAAAAAAAAGTAATTGGAATATTGAGTCAGACCTGTCGAAAGACTTGCTGCCTGGCTTTCGAGCACTCCTACTCTCTTTCAAGTCAGAATGAATAGGAGAGTTCAAATTGAAAAATAAGTGATTAACAGTCGTTTCTGTACTCAGCACGAGACCGTTACAAATTTCTTAACTGATTCAAATGAGACACGCGACAAACAAATCGTTCTGCACCCATAGTCGTGCTGCCCTTGACATTCTGAGAATAGAATATGAGGTACGAAGCAATGAGCTTCTTACTATAGTTCGCCAAACGTTGTGCGAACTACTTGGACAGAAAAATATTAGAATAAAAGGGATGTAAGAAATCGTGTTGTGGACAGTTTTTTCTGCAGCTCATCTCCCAGTGAAGTCTGTCGGTATACACCCACGGGTTCTGGAATATGGCTCCATTCCGGAGGGCTGAACGGAAGGCCTCTCCAGTTTGTCTGACGAACCGGTTTCAGGCTCTGTCTCTGGCTGATACTCAGGCTGATACTGATCATTGGCCGGACATGGCTGCCTGTCCTGTTCCAGAGGTTGCCCCTCAGTCTGCAAGATCCGGGCGGTCGCAGAGGGTGGGCTTACTGATAGTTGGGAGCTCCAACGTCAGGCGCGTAATGGGGCCCCTTAGGGATATGGCAGCAAGGGAGGGGAAGAAGACCAAAGTGCACTCCGTGTGCATACCGGGGGGAGTCATTCCAGATGTGGAAAGGGTCCTTCCGGATGCCATGAAGGGTACAGGGTGCACCCATCTGCAGGTGGTCGCTCATGTCGGCACCAATGATGTGTGTCGCTATGGATCGGAGGAAATCCTCTCTGGCTTCCGGCGGCTATCTGATTTGGTGAAGACTGCCAGTCTCGCTAGCGGGATGAAAGCAGAGCTCACCATCTGCAGCATCGTCGACAGGACTGACTGCGGACCTTTGGTACAGAGCCGAGTGGAGGGTCTGAATCAGAGGCTGAGACGGTTCTGCGACCTTGTGGGCTGCAGATTCCTCGACTTGCGCCATAGGGTGGTGGGGTTTCGGGTTCCGCTGGATAGGTCAGGAGTCCACTACACGCAACAAGCGGCTACACGGGTAGCAGGGGTTGTGTGGCGTGGGCTGGGCGGTTTTTTAGGTTAGATGGCCTCGGGCAAGTACAGAAAGGGCAACAGCCTCAACGGGTGCGGGGCAAAGTCAGAACATGCGGGGACCAAGCAGCAATCGGTATTGTAGTTGTAAACTGTCGAAGCTGCGTTGGTAAAGTACCGGAACTTCAAGCGCTGATAGAAAGCACTGAAGCTGAAATCGTTATAGGTACAGAAAGCTGGCTGAAGCCAGAGATAAATTCTGCCGAAATTTTTACAAAGGTACAGACGGTGTTTAGGAAGGATAGATTGCATGCAACCGGTGGCGGAGTGTTCGTCGCTGTTAGTAGTAGTTTATCCTGTAGTGAAGTAGAAGTGGATAGTTCCTGTGAATTATTATGGGTGGAGGTTACACTCAACAACCGATCTAGGTTAATAATTGGCTCCTTTTACCGACCCCCCGACTCAGCAGCATTAGTGGCAGAACAACTGAGAGAAAATTTGGAATACATTTCACATAAATTTTCTCAGCATGTTATAGTCTTAGGTGGAGATTTCAATTTACCAGATATCGACTGGGACACTCAGATGTTTAGGACGGGTGGTAGGGACAGAGCATCGAGTGACATTATACTGAGTGCACTATCCGAAAATTACCTCGAGCAATTAAACAGAGAACCGACTCGTGGAGATAACATCTTGGACCTACTGATAACAAACAGACCCGAACTTTTCGACTCTGTAAGTGCAGAACAGGGAATCAGTGATCATAAGGCCGTTGCAGCATCCCTGAATTTGGAAGTTAATAGGAATATAAAAAAAGGGCGGAAGGTTTATCTGTTTAGCAAGAGTAATAGAAGGCAGATTTCAGACTACCTAACAGATCAAAATGAAATTTTCTGTTCCGACACTGACAATGTTGAGTGTTTATGGAAAAAGTTCAAGGCAATCGTAAAATGCGTTTTAGACAGGTACGTGCCGAGTAAAACTGTGAGGGACGGGAAAAACCCACCGTGGTACAACAACAAAGTTAGGAAACTACTGCGAAAGCAAAGAGAGCTTCACTGCAAGTTTAAACGCAGCCAAAACCTCTCAGACAAACAGAAGCTAAACAATGTCAAAGTTAGCGTAAGGAGGGCTATGCGTGAAGCGTTCGGTGAATTCGAAAGTAAAATTCTATGTACCGACTTGACAGAAAATCCTAGGAAGTTCTGGTCTTACGTTAAATCAGTAAGTGGCTCGAAACAGCATATCCAGACACTCCGGGATGATGATGGCATTGAAACAGAGGATGACAAGCGTAAAGCTGAAATACTAAACACCTTTTTCCAAAGCTGTTTCACAGAGGAAGACCGCACTGCAGTTCCTTCTCTAAATCCTCGCACAAACGAAAAAATGGCTGACATCGAAATAAGTGTCCAAGGAATAGAAAAGCAACTGGAATCACTCAACAGAGGAAAGTCCACTGGGCCTGACGGGATACCAATTCGATTCTACACAGAGTACGCGAAAGAACTTGCCCCCCTTCTAACAGCCGTGTACCGCAAGTCTCTAGAGGAACGGAAGGTTCCAAATGATTGGAAAAGAGCACAGGTAGTCCCAGTCTTCAAGAAGGGTCGTCGAGCAGATGCGCAAAACTATAGACCTATATCTCTGACGTCGATCTGTTGTAGAATTTTAGAACATGTTTTTTGCTCGAATATCATGTCGTTTTTGGAAACTCAGAATCTACTATGTAGGAATCAACATGGATTCCGGAAAAAGCGATCGTGTGAGACCCAACTCGCTTTATTTGTTCATGAGACCCAGAAAATATTAGATACAGGCTCCCAGGTAGATGCTATTTTTCTTGACTTCCGGAAGGCGTTCGATACAGTTCCGCACTGTCGCCTGATAAACAAAATAAGAGCCTACGGAATATCAGACCAGCTGTGTGGCTGGATTGAAGAGTTTTTAGCAAACAGAACGCAGCATGTTGTTATCAACGGAGAGACGTCTACAGATGTTAAAGTAACCTCTGGTGTGCCACAGGGGAGTGTTATGGGACAATTGCTTTTCACAATATATATAAATGACCTAGTAGATAGTGTCGGAAGTTCCATGCGGCTTTTCGCGGATGATGCTGTAGTATACAGAGAAGTTGCAGCATTAGAAAATTGTAGCGAAATGCAGGAAGATCTGCAGCGGATAGGCACTTGGTGCAGGGAGTGGCAACTGACCCTTAACATAGACAAATGTAATGTATTGCGAATACATAGAAAGAAGGATCCTTTATTGTATGATTATATGATAGCGGAACAAACACTGGTAGCAGTTACTTCTGTAAAATATCTGGGAGTATGCGTGCGGAACGATTTGAAGTGGAATGATCATATAAAATTAATTGTTGGTAAGGCGGGTACCAGGTTGAGATTCATTGGGAGAGTCCTTAGAAAATGTAGTCCATCAACAAAGGAGGTGGCTTACAAAACACTCGTTCGACCTATACTTGAGTATTGCTCATCAGTGTGGGATCCGTACCAGATCGGGTTGACGGAGGAGATAGAGAAGATTCAAAGAAGAGCGGCGCGTTTCGTCACAGGGTTATTTGGTAACCGTGATAGCGTTACGGAGATGTTTAACAAACTCAAGTGGCGGACTCTGCAAGAGAGGCGCTCTGCTTCGCGGTGTAGCTTGCTCGCCAGGTTTCGAGAGGGTGCGTTTCTGGATGAGGTATCGAATATATTGCTTCCCCCTACTTATACCTCCCGAGGAGATCACGAATGTAAAATTAGAGAGATTAGAGCGCGCACAGAGGCTTTCAGACAGTCGTTCTTCCCGCGAACCATACGCGACTGGAACAGGAAAGGGAGGTAATGACAGTGGCACGTAAAGTGCCCTCCGCCACACACCGTTGGGTGGCTTGCGGAGTATAAATGTAGATGTAGATGTAGATGTAGATGCAAGAAGTACCACCTGGCGCGACTGACGTCCTTTAACGTGTCAGAATGAGACTAAAATTATTTTTTTCCATATTTTCTGCCTTTTCCTCTCCTACGTTTTATTCAAGCATAGTAAACATGATGTTTTAATATATATTGTCACTCATTCCTTCAAAATGATTTTGCCATATTATCTGGCCCCCTTCAGTTTCTTCCACTATGCTCATCACAAGTAATCTGAGTCATAAATCTTCATTCCGGACACGATCACTTCTTTTGTATCCTAAAATCGAACCTGGAAATCTCATCCTTCCTATCTGGATTCTTCCTTTCTGATTTACGTCAGATTCCAGCACTCTGCTCCATAAAGGATTATAGAGACTGCTATGCTACAATAAATTATATTACCGACGGAACACCAGTCGTGGCATATAAAGTTCTTTTAATTGCGCCATGTAAGATACACAGTGATTTAATTTAGGAATATATATTTCTCGATTTCTTCGAAATTGAAGTCCAGGTACGCTGCTGGAAATGAAAACTATTACGAAGGGATGCGCCGGCCGGTGTGGCCGAGTGGTTCTAGGCGCTTCAGTCTGGAACCGCGCGACCGCTACGGTCGCAGGTTCGAATCCTGCCTCGGGCATGGATGTGTGTGACGACCTTAGGTTAATCATACAATGTAGGCTTTCACGGCCGGTGTTGTCTTCAGTTGAAACTTCCGGGCTGAGAGGCCGTGGTCGATGTATAAAATTTCCACCTGATGTTTCGTCTCCATCTGCGGAGTTAGGTTTAAGTAGTTCTACGTTACCGATGACCTCAGAAGTTCAGTCCCATAGTGCTCAGAGCCATTTGAACCATTTTATTACAAAGGGATGCATAACAAATAAAGAAATTATACTGACTGTAAGTATCCAGTATAACAGGAAGATTACATGAACTGTAATAAGGAAGGCGACTGGTCGTCTTCGGTTTATTGAGAGAATTGTAGGACAGTGTAGTAAAGGAGACAGCATATAGTAGTCTATGCGACCTATTCTTGAGTACTGCTCGAGTTTTTGAGAGCCGCGCAATGTCTGACTAAAGGAAGACACTGAAGCAGTCTGGAGGCGGGATTCAGGATTTGTTACCGATGGGTTCGTACAACAGGAAAGTCTTACCGAAATGCTTCGGGAACACAAATGGGAATCCCTGGAGGGATGACGTTCCTTTCCAGGAACGCTGCTGACACAATTTAGTGAACTATTTTTGAAGCTGACTGCAGATTTACTCTACTGCCGCCAGCACAGTTCATACGGAGGCATATCGGCAGTCGTTCTTCCGTAGCTGTGTTTACGAGTGGAACAAGAGAGAAATGACTAGTAGTGGTGAAATATTTCTTATTAATATTACTCACTGAAAATTTCATAAGGACTTGTTTATATGTCACTTTTATGTAAGGCAGTGTAATGTCACCTTCATACATGTCGTACTGTAAAGAATTTTGTTGATCGCCGACTTGAGTCCGAAGTGAATTACCGTCTCGAAAATGCTGGTTCGTCGCCAATCACCTTAGCACCTCTCCCACACTGTATCGACGAAGAAATTCTGAATCTGGTTCTTACTATTTAAAAGGGTTTCTGCAGGTTACGCTGGGCGATGCGCAGTGACCAATTTTCGTCTAAAACGCTGGACGAGGTCATTCGTTCTCGGAAGGGAAGGCCAATAAGTGTTTGCCACTTTTCGGCCGGTCAGCGATGACAGAATAGAGGTGCACGCCCTGCAATATTTCTCAAACTTTTACAGAAGCTACTGAGTAAATAAATTTCGTTTTTGCTTTACTTATAGCTTTATATGTCAGGTTCGTGATAATGTTCTGTCATTTCGTTAATGGCCATAGTTATTGTGATATTTACGTGAAAGTAAGACACTGCAAGAAATTCGGAAAAGTTTGCAGTGAAAAATAGAGGTCTCTATGATTATTCATTTGGTGCATATTACACAGTATGTTACTGTGTATGAAATTTAGCAAGCATATTGAATTTTTCTTTAGACTTGGGTAGAGGTGTCTCTCAGTCGCCAATCTCAAGAAAACTGATCTGACATAGCACACTTATTTACGATCGCTCAGCGCCAGCGACCAAGCCAGCGTGAAATGTCCACAGCATTCATCATATTTCATAAAGGGTTTCAGATATCGGAATGAGGTTTTGGTAAATGATAGCACGCAAAGAGGAGAGTATTTTATCATATCGTTATCAGGCAAAACTTCATTATGTACTTTGCTATTCCACTAACTACAGAGTTTCTCGACGAAAGAATGTTATTTTTAAGGGCCACCGATAGCTATTGAAACGAGAAATGCTGTGGGCTTTGAAACAACGCAGGTGAAGACATTACACTTTTTTTGTATTTAGTGTTGCCAACCATCATAAACCACATCCCATTATGGTCACAAACACTTCCTTTCTGAACATGCCTCGTACTACCAGGGATGCTGTAATCTCGGGATTATTCTATTGGTCAGATAAACCATCGGGCCACACACAACCCATTGCGGTAGCTACTCCACTTTTTAGAGACAGTGACATTCCCTCCGCATACCAATGCCCACCATCGTCACGCCGTGTTGACAGAGGGTGAGACAGAGATTTTTTTCCCGTGCGTGCGTGAGTCACATGAGTCCTTGACGGGCGTCCGGATCATCCGCTCCGCCGCCGGAAGCGTGAAAGAGTTGATGACGGGCCAGTGTGTCGGCGAGGCGTGCCTGCGCGTCCGGCAGTCAGCTCAGCTGCTGGTTGGGAAGGTGCTGGTGGAGGCTTCCGGCCGGGAAAGCCGCGGCTGCGTCGCCTCTCGCCTCCGCACCTCTCACTCTTGCCTTCGTCGCGACACGCCCAGCAGCTGAGTGGATGGACGCGCCTGTAACACAACTAGTTTTGTAGCTACGTAAGATACCAAGACGGTGTAGCACACGATAAAGCCGCTGCGCTATCAGTGGCCCGCAGCCGTTCCACGCAGTTTTTCGGGCGAAAATTAACCTTCAGATACTTTAAATTACAATTTTAATACTGTTAGATTTATGTGGAGATGACCGTGTGGTATTCACTAGCACTGAAAATAATAGGTCATTGCTCTAAAATTGGTCGTAAGAATTTCCTCGTAATTCGACTTCATTAAACAACCACTATATGTCTTACAAGCCAACGACCTTGCCGCAGTGGTAACATCGGTTCCCGGTAGATCACCGAAGTTAAGCGCTGTCGGGCTGGGCTAGCAGTTGGATGGATGACCATCCGATCTGCCGAGCGCTGTTGGCAAGTGGGGCGCACTCAGCCCTTGTGCGGCAAACTGAGGAGCTACTTGATTGAGAAATAGCGGCTCCGGTCTCGTAAACTGACATACGGCCGGGAGAGAGGTATGCTGACCACATGCCCCTCCATATCCGCATCCAGTGACGCCTGTGGTCTGAGGATGACACGGCGGCCGGTCGGTACCGTGGGGCCTGCGTGGCCTCTTCGGGCGGAGTAATAGTAGTACGTATTAGAAAATGGCATAAGAGTTTTATGAAACATTTTCTGTACTACTCTAGTGTGTTGTGCAAAGTTGAGCTACAGATTTGTGCACAGCGAATATTTAACCTACACTGTCGCATGAAAAGCAATTGTTCGTACATTCTCGCACCGAACGACTTACCACGTTAACCAAATTAGTCGGGCAACCAAAATACTCTTAGATTCAGAGGTAGAGGTAATGCAGTGAAATTAGTGCTGTTTTTCTGTAGCCGTTTTCTTTCAGTAATTAAAATTTCAGCTACAGTGTGCCAATATATTTCTTTTGTGTGGCAGATTTCAACGTATTTCTTTAATAATTCCGTGCATGCTTTAACCATTCAGAAAGGCCAGTAAGTCTGTGCTTGTAATGACGGGCAGTACGTGTAATTCGGCCTGGCGATAATTCGAACGATAGTAAAAATTTGAAACAGTGGTTACCTTCCTTACGCTATTTAATGAAAACACGGGTAAAACCTTTTTGGTTACTTGCTTTGTACACACGGTATAAGCAGTTACTGGTCAAAAACTTTTATTTCCGTTTATGGTGGAGAGATACGGTGTTAACCCAGCTATAAACAATGCGAGGGAAATTTGTGTTTCTCGTCAGCATGTATGAGGACGTGATGTACTTCATAAATATCTTGGAGATTATTAGCAACATGTTAACAAATTGGCTATTTTTTGTTTAAGTGATCTTCTGTGCGCCATTTTTTCGAAAGGGATGTCAAATACTTAAAATCGCAGGTGGACGTGTTGATACATATCTGGGGATTAGTGTTCTAATGTATATGATGACTTTTGAACATTATTAAGGTAAATACATTGTTTGTTCTCTATCAAAATCTTTCATTTGCTAACTATGCCTATCAGTAGTTAGTGCCTTCAGTAGTTAGAATCTTTTATTTAGCTGGCAGTATTGGCGCTCGCTGTATTTCAGTAGTTCGAGCAACGAAATTTTTGTGAGATAAGTGATTCATGAAAGGTATTGGTTGTTGTTAGTCAGGGCCATTCTTTTGTAGGAATTACTGAAAGTCAGATTGCGTTGCGCTAAAAAATATTGTGTGACAGTTTAGTGATGATCAGATTAAGTAAAGAGAAAACTATTTGAGTACGTTAAGTTTTGCTCAGCTGTTTGTAAATCAAATAACGTAGAAGTTTACCAGCACAGTAATTCATAATTTTTCTAAGGGAACGTTTCAAATGTAGATGTGTTTTTCGTACTCCTCCTGATTTTGTAAATTGTAACGGAGGTAGTAGTATCGTAGTAGTATGGTATTCTGCCTTAAGGCAGGTCTTGTCATGGGTTAAGCCTCTTCCACTTTTGTCTCTCCATAGCCAGTCCTTTTATTTCAGAATATTTGCCTCCTTTGATATCGTCCAGCATTTGATATCTTTGTTTTCCTCTTCCCCTTTTTCCCTCCACCATTCCTTCTATTCCTTTCTTCATTCCTTCTATTCCTTCCTTCAATAAACAGTCCCTCCTCAAACAATGTCCAATCCAGTTCCGTTTCCTCTTTCTGAAGACTTTCAGCATGTTTATTTCTTCTGAGGTGGAGACGCTTGAATAGCCCAATCGTGCCTAGGTAAGTGTCGGTAATCACTTGAAGGCCACACTGACACTGACTGGCAGAATCGATTGGTAACGACTTGGTTTAGAATCGGGACAATCCTCATCTCTACGGTATCACAGACGTCACACATTGCTGAACAGTCACCTCAGTTCCTTATTGGCAAGAGACACAAACACGGAGTGGTATTTAACTATTTACTTGTCCAAATAGTGGTCTTAACGTTGCTGTGGGAATGGCATTAAAAGTCAGTAGTGACGAGTAATTTTAGCTTCTTGGCTAATCTTGATTATAATATTTGAGGAAATACTTCAGAGCCAAGATCGCATTCGAATATTTATTTTGAATTGATGACCGGTTTCAACAGTACTTTCATTTTCGCAGTACTGTTAAAACCGGTCATCAGTTCAGAATAAATATTTAAATGGGATCTTCGCTCTGAAGTACTTGTTCAAGTATTACAATCTGCAGAGCGCCCCCTAATCAAGATGTCGGTAATAAGTAATGTATATTATACCGATCAGATAACTATTAAAGTTCACAGAATCTATTTGTCCATTAATTAGTGAATTAACATTATATTAGACATTACCTTCACATAGCAAACGGAAGCAAAATAACACTTTAAAATAAGAATACATTGCTGAATATGTGTGCAGCACACCAAACCTGTAGGACGAAAATTATGTAAATGGTGTACTTTGTGGCAAGGAGCTTGTCCAGCTTTCGTATTTACTTCAACAGATTCCCAAAACAGCGGTGCCCTGGGCGCAATGCGCAGTTATCCCTTTAGAGATGTATCGTGCAGCACATTAAGAGCTCAATATTGGCACTGCCTCTGGCGGGAAATTTATCGCCACAGCTCTTTCGCTCTTTCGTCGTGTTTTTTCTCTTCTTTTTTTTGTGACGACAGACCATCGAACGAATGAAGTTATCTCGGTTCTCTTGGCGCTCAGTAAAACGAATTTTAATATAAGATTTAGGAATGAAAATGACCAATAAAACGAGTTGAAGCATGTTGTGCATTGAAAGAACAGCTGCCTTCTGACCCAGAATTTTTCGAAGAACACTGATGGTGCGGATGAGCGACGCTATGGTTAAGATCGATGAAGCAAACAACAATTAATGGAAATGCCACTGTCAAAAAAGCATTAAGAAGCAAGAAGAAGATCATTAATGGTTTTGATATAAGGAGGACAATTTACTGAGCTTTTCCCACCAGGTCAGACCGTAAGTTCAGTTTTCTGTGTGGCCGTTTTGAGAACGTGAAGGGCATCCTTTAGAAAAGATCAGAGCTGTTGCAGATGGGAGACTGTTTTCTTTTCTTTTTTTCACAACGTGAATACTGGTGCTCAAATAGTCATTTCCAGATTTTGACTAAAATCGACATGGTTTCCTTCCTACGCGCACTTTACCCACCTGATCCAGTCAAGTGCGATTTATTCATGTTTCCACACATGAAGAGATGCATGAAAGGACATCATGTTAATGACGTGGACGTGATCAAGAAATAAGCGAGAGTTGAGCTTTCAGCTATCACTGCAGATGAACACAAAAAAAATGTTTCCAACAATGGATCACCGATTGGACGAAGTACCTGAGATGATAGTTGGCTTGAAAATAAAAGAGAGAAAGAAAAAGAAAAAAAAAGAAACAAAAAATGGAAATAATTTGAAGAAATTTACGGATTCATCACAGCAACTGTTAATGTAACGACCACCAATCTCAAACCATGCATTACAAAGGTGCGGAAGTTCAGACTCCCAGTTTGTCCATTATGCAATAGGACTGGCCCTTCCACCCCAACAAGGAGAGTTAACTGTAGTTCAGATACTCTTCTAAATTCAAACAGAAGTGCGGTGGTGCGCCGTGGTGTTGAAACTACATCCTCTCATGGACGAGAAGTACAACACTGTCACGTGGGCAAGAGGTGCAACACCCTGTTCCTTCTAAGAAGTTCTGACTCTAACAATTGTAGCAGCAATTTCGAATAAATAGCAGGCAACCTTCAGAAGGGGTGACAGCAAATGAACTCCTGTTAATTGATTTCGCACAGTGTCTAAGCCACTATTTCATAGAGAATCGTTGCTGGTAATCGGAGGCGAGTGTGACTATGAATTTTAAACAGTCGAGGCATGTATATTGCTGCACTGTGATAGACCGTCACAGTTGGAAGAGGCCTCAAACCGTGAACAGTAGCAACTTTTGGAAATTCGACGTTGCAGTACTGCCACAGAATAATCCATTGGCATATTTTAACTCCGGGTTTAAAATTGTTTGGTCCTGTTGCTCACACACGTTGTCTGTGCTAGGGACATCGGTTTATACGTAATTTTGTTCAGGGATGGTAAGGAAGGGGGGGGGGGGGCGGGATTTGTATCTCGATTTTAAAGGAAAACAATTTTGTCTGTTTAATACTTCCAAGAATTATGTTATTAATTGGAACACAGAGTATCTGCCAGTTCTTACCACAAATATTTATCTGTCGTGGAACTTAGGAAAAACGAGTCACTACAGCCTCTCGATCAATTAGAACAACTCGGTGAACAGAGAGGAGAGAAACACGATTCATTCTGTTTCGATTTGCACTGTTTCATTGATAGTTTTATAAATGTTTTAACGTAGAAAAAGCCCTTTCTGTCATCGATGTCGAAACCGAAAAGTTACTACAATTTGGAACAACATGATAATATTAAAAAAACTGAATTGTTTTAACGCAGAAAAAGCCCTTTCTTTCATCGCTGTCGAAACCGAAAAGTTACCACAATTTGGAACAACTTAATAATACTGAAAAAAAAAAAAAACTGAATTGCCTCTCTCTAACGTCGACCAAACATCTTCTGGTCTGGTATTTGATTCTTCTCAAGACATTTTTGTTTCCAAAAGGAATATTCTACAACTACCGATATCGGTTCTGTAAACATGGAACGTTTGAAACTAAAAGTTCTACAACATTCTGTGCTGACAGCTAATCTTTACTCTTGAGTTTGTAATAAAGCGATGGCCCTCCACCAGGCACCGTATTTCCTCTTTGGTATTAATTCCGTACGACGGCGCGCCTTCACTGATTTGAAATCCCCCACTCCGTATTACAAAGCGCACTTGCTCGAACTGCCGGACCTCAAACACCCTCTTCCTCACTGGTCACATAGTGCCACATTGCAGACCAATCTAATCAGATATCCGTATCTAACCCTGAAAATGGATAGACACCTCATCTTGCCTGAGAATGCCACTGACCAGTCCCAGAAGAGGGGGTCATAGAGGAAGGCCCTCGCTAGAAACTACTGCTAGCAGAGGCAACGAAGATGTCATTTTTGTGTTCGTCATCGGAACTAAAGTTCAACCATCACCAGTTTTGGCTTCCCGTCATAATCAGTTAGCAGGAACTTAAGGAAATGTTACGTGCTGCATAGATGGACAGTTGGAGACCAAAATAAGGACATACAAAAGTATATTTGTGACAGTTTACTCGTGTGTGTGGCAGAGGAGGCATCACTTCGCCACACGAAATATCATTTTAAGTTCTTCATAAGTGCTGCGAGCACAAAGTGCAGTTCGAAATAGAGCACAGAGTGTGAAGAGTTAGATGTGATCTGTTTAAATTTTGAGATACTGAAACCTCCCCTTAGAAAAATTAATGAATGACTGTGCTGATAAACCTCTACGTTATTTGATTTTCAAACAGCTGAACAGAACTGAACGTACTCAGACGTTTCTCTCTTTACTTATTCTGATCAACACTAAACTGACACATAGTATTTTTAGCGCAACGCAATCTAACTTTCAAAATATTCACTTCAAAAGAATGGCCCTCACTAACAATAACCTATACCTTTCACGAATCACTTATCTCACAAAAATCTCGTTACTCGAACTACTGCAATACAGCGAGCGCCAATACTGCCAGCTAAATGAAAGATCCTAACTACTGAAGGCACTAACTACTGATAGGCATAGTTAGCAAATGAAAAATTTTGATAGAGAAAAAACAATGTATTTACCTTAATAATGTTCAAAAGTCAACATATATATATATATATATATATATACTACGCTCTGTTCACATCCAACTGCCCAACACTACAATAGCGAATATTGCAACAATGCCAACCAGCCACAGACTGCACACAGTCAGTGATTTTCATACAGAGCGCTACGTGGCGGTAGCAACATAAAAACCTATACAGCCTACTTACAATACTGACTAAATGTTGCCGTTCTGTGAATCAGATAGAAGGCTTGTATTTGAAAGGAGTGGGATTCAGTGGCGATAAAGTAGTGACAAGCCATGATCTTCGTACTGCGTGTCGTTTTGATGACTGGCTCTCCGACATAGACCCGGTCATAAATGAACATTAAATATGCTTATTGTCCATGGCTTACCAGTCCTGCACGGGTATTCTGGTGCGTTCCAAGATATAGCATGAAAACTTCCACTCTGGCTGACCCTGCTTGTGCTACCCGTTGCGCCCGCATCTCGTGGTCGTGCGGTAGCGTTCTCGCTTCCCACGCCCGGGTTCCCGGGTTCGATTCCCGGCGGGGTCAGGGATTTTCTCTGCCTCGTGATGGCTGGGTGTTGTGTGCTGTCCTTAGGTTAGTTAGGTTTAAGTAGTTTTAAGTTCTAGGGGACTTATGACCACAGCAGTTGAGTCCCATAGTGCTCAGAGCCATTTTTTGCTACCCGTTGCCTGTACATTCCAATCGAAGGTCGGAGAACCAGAACTCCGTTTTTTATCATTCGTTTCAAAAAATTTACGTTTGGGTTCAATATTTATGATATTTGATAGTACGTCAGTTTGTAACGTCTCTTTCGCGCTTACCTACGTCAATGTAGTTGAGAGGTTTCGGTCTCCTGGTAACAGCTAATTTTTTTTTCTCATCGATTTCATTTGGCTGTCAGCAGAAATGATTTCATTAAGTGAAGAATCATTAAAGTAGAACTGTTTCATCCATAACGAAGACTGCTCTTCATCCATTAAGCAAGAACTTTTTTTGCTTATAGATGTTGCGCCCTAGTCGGTGCTCCATTTCCCTTCGAGCCAGAGAATATAAAAAAAGAAAATTTCAGAATTTTATCTAGCTAAATAATTCAGTAGATTCCATGCACATCATAATGAGTGGAAAACCATTGGTTAAAAGCAGTTATGGTTGAAAATAACTTCAGTTTTTCCGAGTTCTTTTGCGAAATACATGTGAAACTGCTGTCCAATAGTTATCAAATCTGTCATTTGCTATTAGTAGCAGTCTGCTTTGGAAAGTATTGTGTTTGGAAGAAACTGAAAAGATTCCCACATAATATACGGGCTAGGGGTAGGTAAGGTTCGAGATGATGGTTGCACAAAAACGACATATCATTTGGCGTCGAATTTACGAGGGTGGTTTGGAAAGTTCTCGGAACGGAATAGAAAAAAATTGCTTACACCACTGAAGCTTTTTTTATTTTTCAGTGCAGTCTCTTTGTAGATTAATGCACTTGGTCCAATGATGTTCCAGTGCTTGGTCCCATCTCGAAAAAGAGTTTCCTCCAGGCCTGCAAAATTGTTGTCAGCTCCGGCTATCAATTCTCCATTTGAAGCGAATCTTCGTCAACCAAGAAAATTAACAGTTTTGGGAAGAGATGGAAGTCTGATGGAGCCATATTAGGTAAATAGTGCGGGTGTGGCAACAATTCACACCTTAGTTCGTGTAATTTTGCCATGACGACGGCACATGTGTGCGGGCGCGCATTGTCTTGATGGAAGATGACTTTTTTCCTTACTAAATGTGGCCTTTTTTCGCGCGTCTCTTGTTACAGTTTGTCCAGGAGGTTAGCATAGTATTCTGCAGTAATTGTTTGCCTAGTGGGGAGGTAATATACAAACAGAATCCCCTTCGCATCCCAGAAAACTGATGCTATGACCTTTCCCGCCGATTGCATTGTCTTTGCTTTCTTTGGTGGCGGAGAATCACCATGTTTCAACTGCTTTGACTGTTGTTTTGTCCCTGTAGTGAACGCAAGTTTCATCTGTGGTCACAAATCGGCGCAAAAAATCTTGTTCGTTTCTCCTAAAACGGGCCAAACACTGTTCCAGTATGTCCATTCTCATGCATTTTTGATCCTGCGTCAAGAGTCGCGGCACCCATCTTGCAGATAATTTTTTAATTTCTAATTCTTCAGTTAAAATCTGATATACCCTTTCAGATGACATCTGGAAAGCTTGAGCAATTCCATACTTTCAATCGTCGATCCTCCATGACCATTTTTTGCAATTTTGCAGTGATTTCTGTAGTAGTGACACATCTTGGCCGACCACTGCGCGGATCCTCATCTAAGCTCTCCCGACCAGATTTAAATTCATCTGTCCACTTGGCAACAGTTGACTATGAAGGAGCAGACTCCCCCAGTGTATTCTGGAAATCGGCATGAATGTCCTTTGCTTGCTTATCTTTCTTTATGAAGTACTTAATTACTGTTCGAATCTCGGTATTTTCCATCTTCGCAAATCGCTATGCAGGAACAACAATAGAAACACGTCACCGCCAGAGCTCTCTTCCAAGAGCACTGACGTGGCACGTGTTTACAGGCAACAGTTCAATGAATATCACGTGAACAACTCGTTGCGCTAGCGCTGACCTCTCGTAGTGATCCCGAGACCTTTTTAAACCACTCTCGTACTATGTAACGTATGCAAGTACTTGTTGCTCTGCGTGAAACTTGATTGATTAGTGCAGTAGCGACGGGAGAATACCCATATTTTAGCCATACAGCATCTGAAAATGAGAGCACCTAGACTTGCAGCAAACTTCACACACAATTTCAAACCTTTACGAAACTTTTCTCGCTGGCGGTTCCACAAAATGATGGAAGGAAAAAATTTATCCCTTACTACATTTTCGCGGCCCGTGCAACGGAACTATCACACGAAGCACGGCTTTTAAATGATTATTTCTTTACTACTATCTGTGTTCGTGACACATTTTGCAGGCAGTATTCAATTGTACCACTGAATGTACAAGAAAAATTACATCTCTGTAAGACATTTAGTTCAGGAGATACGATGTCATGAAGACTGAGATGAATGTAAAACTACCGCATCACGCAACACATATAAATTTATTACTTCGTTGCTACTATCAATACCCGCAACACTTTTCTCAGGCAGTATCCACATATGCCGCTGATTGTACCATATAAAGTAAATAAATCGTAATACAAAACATAGTACAGGAGACATGAAGTCAAGTAATGAGATGCGAGAAAAACTGCCGCGCCGGCCGACGTGACCGAGCGGTTCTAGACGATTCAGTCTGGAACCGCGCGACCGCCACGGTCGCAGGTTCGAATCCTGCCTCGGGCATGGGTGTGTGTGATGTCCTTAGGTTAGTTAGGTTTAAGTAGTTCTAAGTCCTAGGGGACTGATGACCTCATAAGTTAAGTGCCATAGTGCTAAGAGCCATTTGAACCAAAAACTGCCGCATCATGCATGACGTTTCAATTTATTACTTCGTTACTAATAACTCTCTTCGCAATACACTTCGCAGATAGTAGATGCATATGCTATTGGATTTACCTGCAATTATACAGCACATAGTTCAGGAGATACGACGTCGAAAACATTGAACTGCGTGAAAATGAAACTGCAGGGCGAAATTCGCTAGACATACAGGTGAAGTAAGTTTACAAATAGGCGTGAAATATGGTAAATATGTGTGAAGTATACCTGACATGTGTGTATGCAGGCAAATCCACAGGTAAAACAGCTCATCCTAAACCAATGGAACATATACTGTATTCGAACATTATGAAGTACCTCGAAGAAAACGATTTATTGGCACATAGTCGTCGGGTTCGGTGGCCGAGCGGTTCTAGGCGCTTCAGTCCGGAACCGCGCGACTGCTACGGTCGCAGGTTCGATTCCTGCCTCGGGAATCGATGTGTGTGATGGCCTTAGGTTAGTTAGGTTGAAGTAGTTCTAAGTTCTAGGGGACTGATGACCTCCGATGTTAAGTCCCATAGTGCTCAGAGCCATTTGAACCATTTTTTGACGCATAGGCGGCACAGATTCAGAAAATATTGTTCTTGTGAAACACAACTAGCTCTTTATACTCATGAAGTAAAAAGTGCTATCGACAGGGGATGTCAAATTGATTACATATTTTTAGATTTCCAGAAAGCTTTCGACACCGTTCCTCACAAGCGTCTTCTAACCAAACTGCGTGCCTACGGAGTATCGCCTCAGTTGTGTGACTGGATTCGTGATTTCCTGTCAGAAAGGTCACAATTCGTAGTAATAGACGGAAAGCTATCGAGTAAAACTGAAGTAATATCCAGCGTTCCCCAAGGAAGTGCTAAAGGCCCTCTATTGTACCTGATCTATATTAACGACATAGGAGACAATCTGAGTAGCCGTCTTAGATTCTTTGCAGATGATGCTGTCATTTACCGTCTTGTAAAGTCATCAGATGATCAAAACGACTTGCAAAATGATTTAGATAAGATATCTGTATGGTGCGAAAAGTGGCAATTGACCCTGAATAAGTAAAAGTGTGAAGTTATTCACATAAGTACTAAAAGAAATCAACTAAATTTCGATTACGTGATAAGTCACACAAATCTGAACGCTGTAAATTCAACTAAATACTTAGGGATTACAATTACAAATAACCTAAATTGGAACAATCATATAGATAATGTTGTGGATAGAGCCAACCAAAGACTGCGGTTCATTGGCAGAACACTTACAAGGTGCAACAGGTCTACTAAAGAGACAGCTTGAAGGTGGTTCATTGAACCCTCTGCCAGGCACATTATTATGAATAGCAGAGTAATCACGTAGATGTAGGTGAAATGATTTCAATCAAATTTGTTACATATGATTGTTCCTATCTGGAAAAAAATACTGTAGGAGTAAATAACCATCAGTCTCCTACTGGGGTGAGTGTGATAACATGGTGACGGAAGGGAAGACGAAGAGATGGACAGCCGGCCGCAGTGGCCGAGCGGTTCTAGGCGCTTCAGTCCGGAACCGCGCGACTGCTACGATCGTAGGTTCGAATCCTGCCTCGGGCATGGATGTGTGTGATGTCCTTAGGTTAGTTAGGTTTAAGCAGTTCTAAGTTGTAGGGGACTGATGACCTCAGATGTTAAGTCCCATAGTGCTCAGAGCCATTTCAACCATTTTGAAGAGAACGTCAGCCAGGGGGAAGGAGGAGATACACACAGATAGGAGGAGGAAGTGATGGACAGATAAAGGGAAGGGGAAAGTGGACAGAGAGAGATGAGACGAAGAACTGGACAGAGAGGCGGGGGGGGGGAGGAGGTGATGCAATTAGAGGAAGAAGGAGCAGATGAGCAGAGGGGAGATTAGCAGATTGATAGAGAGAGTAGGGCGGAGGAGTTGGATGGACAGAGGGGCAGGTGAAGATGGAGAGAGAAGGGGATGGAGGAGTAGGACAGAGAGAGGGAGTGATGTGGTGGACAGGGAGAGGGAGGTGATGGACTAATAAATGATTGGAATTAATAGGTACCCGGGCAATGCCGGATAGCTAGTTGGTGTGTAGTAATATTTGGAGATGGCATCTTGCAAACCCAGACGAACAGTAACGCTGCAGGCAACCTAGTATCGGTGTTGTCACAGCAATCTAGACGAATTTTCGAGGCGTGGGCACACTAGGGGAGATACGCAGAACGGTACGCAGCGAGCGGTACACAGGAGGGCGCGACTGCTGCAACTGGCGGTGGGGCTCCCGTGGAAACCGTTGGACGTCTTATTCAAACAGAAACGAGCCTTAAAAATGAGACGGGAACCTGAACGCGAAGGCGATATGCAAATGGTTCGCCGACGTCGACCTGCGCGTCCGGCGGAGAAGGTGTTTTGCAGAATTTTTCCGCGGGGACAGGTCTCTGGCGGCCGGGGAGCGTCTCACGCTCGGGGGGCCTCGCTGCCGCTAATGACCGGTGCACGCTGCAGGTGCGCTTTAAAAATCGCCGCCGCCTGCAGCGGGGGGCCCATCCATCACCGCGGTGGCGCAGACAGAGACACAACTGTCAACTCCTGTGCAAGCTCGTCTGGTACTTTAAAAATGAAGGGGAGCCCCTTCACGCCTGCTGTAGAACTGAAAGTTGTACTGTCACCTATAGCACAGAACAGAGAGCATTGAATACCGAAATATAATAAGTACAAGGCCCGTGTTACGACTAGGAAACAGAGAACGACAGCAGCGCTCCAAGTGGAGTGGCAGTTAACTTGATTACCTGAAATATGGCTCGCAAATCCATATTATTGCTTTTCAAAACGCAAGTACTAGATGGTATTGTTTTCCATTTATATTTTTTGGGTGGGTCTGGTAGTCTAGTGGTAAAGTGTATTTATTTGTAGAACCCAATATTGCAGTGTCTGTTATCAAGTGAAATTTATGTTCCTGATTGCCACCATCTTGTGCATACTGCACTCTTGGAATTGCAACGTAAATATGTTGCTAGTTTTCTGTATAATTTTTCCTTTTATCCGTAATTTGGGGTGATTCCATATTTAAATCCAAGCTATGGGATGGACATTCATAGATTGCCGCGCTGGGTAGCCGCGCGGTGTAAGGCGTCTTGCCACTGTTCGCGTGGCTTCCGCTGTCGGAGGTTCGAGTCCTCCCTCGGGCGTGGGTGTGTGTGTTGTCCTTAGCGAAAGGTAGTTTAAGTTAGCGTAAGTAGTGTGTAAGTCTAGGGACCGATGACCTCAGCAGTTTGGTCCCATAGGACCTTACCACAAGTTTCTCATCCAAAGATTCCATATTAGTTTCTGTCTCATATGAAATAGACACTGAGTTCGTCACGTGGTTTTCTGTGGATGCATGTCTATTTGTGGCTGCTTAAGACTCCGGGAGTGAACTGTTCTATTTAAATGCACAATAAGTATGTTGCTCGTGTTCTACGTTATTTTTGTTTCCATCCGTTTTTCGTACTCTTCCATTTAACGGAGGCCACCGAAATATTCGTAGACTTCTGATAAAATGTACCACTTGTAGTACCTGTTAATAGCTTGTGAAAACATTTGCATAACTGTCTCATTTTTAGCATTTGCAAGGAAGAATACTCTAGTCACTAGGACTACATAGCGTAGTCCCTACTTATCTACATCTACATCCACTCTCTGCAAGAGACTGTGAAATGCATGGCAACCAGTAGCAAGAAGCAACGTCATTCCAAGCAAAAGTACATACTTAGTCCGTGGCAATATATAATACAGCTCAATGTCAGTACTGTCAAAACATGCCAACAAGGATTTCACCATTAAATACGAAAACGGATGCAAACAAAAATAACGTCGAATACGAGAAATATACCTACAATGCATTTAAATCGAGCAGTTCACACTCAGATTCGTAAGCAATGCACAACACCATGTAATGAAAGCAGCTTCTGTTCTCCATGAAACAAAAAATAATTTAGAATCATTTAGCCCACGCAATACTTCGGATGCAATAAGAACGCAGTCAGAATTTGAATAACATATTTACAGTTCAATTCAAAAAGTACAATATACACGAGAAGTCGTAATCAGAAGCAAACTGTGATGACACCAACTACTGTTAACTTTGAAACGCAAACAAACATGGAAGACTAAAAATCGGTCGATAAGAAAGCAAGATGATGGACTGGTAATCTTGCAGCGACCCAAGAGGCGTGGAAGTCCCCAGATGAGATTAATTCACGTTATAGAGAGGATACAGAGTGGAAACTCCGCTGCAAATTTAATGAACATGCGCGAAGCTTACAGTATTGAAACCTAGTAAATAGATGTTTCTGAAGGAAAAGGCGAAAGGAAACGTTTTGGTTATTTTATTAATTGCGCTTTTTAGCTTCTTTTCTTAGAAAAAATTGATAACGACTTGTTTCAAATTTGCAGGTTTTCTTCACTACAGCGTATAATTCCTGTCACTCGTTTCTGAGAAAACTTAATGGCGCAAAAAATTGATTTCTTTCGTATCTTATAGTTTCATATCACATCTCGATGATGAAGTGCCCATGTTTTCGATACTGGTCATAGTCACTGTGATAATTTCCTGGTATTCCACAGCATAAAATATGAAGCGATAAATGTTGTCGCTACTTCACATTTGAATCATTTTATGTGATACGTTGATGTGTACTAAATGTAGCTAATATATCGACATTGTTTTCAAAGTTAGAACGAAAGCCACATCTCACTACATGATGGAGAAAATAAAAGATAAAGTACGGTATTTTATTTGCTTGCGTTGCTTGACGGCGCCAATTACGAGTAACTTGCAGCTCAATCCTGAACAACATGCGGAAGTAGATGCACGTTTCTCAGTTTAGTGATGGCGATGTATTGCAATACTTTTCCTTTTCCTTTTCAGTCATCAGTCTGATTTGATGCAGCCCACCATGAATTTCTTTTCAGTGCCAACCTTTTCATCTCAAAGTAGCATTTGCAACCTGAAAGAGAAAATTGAGTAGGAATTAAAGTCCAGGGAGAAGAAATAAAAACTCTGAGGTTTGCCGATGGTATTGTAATTCTGTCCGAGATAGCAAAGGACTTGGAAGAGCAGTTGAATGGAATGGACAGTGTCTTGAATGGAGAATATAAGGTGACTATTAACGAAAGCAAAACGAGGATAATGGAATGTAGTAGAATTAAATTAGGTGATGCTGAGAGAATTGGATTAGGAGACGAGACACTTAAAGTAGTACCTGAGTTTTTGTATTTGAGAAGTAAAATAACGGATGATTGTCGAAGTTGGGAGGATATAAAATGTGGACTGGCAATAGCAGGAAAAGCTGTTCTGAAGAAGAGAAATTTGTTAACGCCAAGTATAGATTGAAGTGTCAGGAAGTCCTTTCCGAAAGTATTTGTGTGGAGTGTAGCCATGTATGTAAGTGAAACACGGACGATAAACAGTTTACACAAGAAGGGAATATAAGCTTTTGAGATGTGGTACTATAGAAGAATGCTGAAGATTAGATGGGTAGATCATGTAACTAATGAGGAGGCACTGAGTAGATTAGGGGAGAAGAGAAATTTGTGGTACAACCTGACTAGAAAGGGATCGGTTGGTAGGACACTTTCTGAGGCACCAAGGCATCACCAATTTAGTACGGGAGGGAAGCTTGGCGGGAGGGGAGGGTCAAAAATCGTAGAGGGATACCAAGAGAAGAATACAGTAAGCAGGTTCACAAGGATGTAAGTTGCAGTAGTTACTCGGAGACGAAGAGGCTGGCGCAGGATAGAGTAGCTCGGAGAGCTGCATCGAACTAGTCTTTGGACTGGAGATCACAACAACAACATCCTCAATTATTTGCTGGCTTTATTCCAATATCTGCCTTCGTCTACAGTTTTTACCCTCTACAGCTCCCTCTAGTACCATGGAAATTATTTCCCGATGTCTCTTAACAGATACAAAATTGTTAAGGCTTTCGTGGCCACTTGTTGACAAACTGCCTATTGGCTTCTGTCTCGGGTTCTTCGGCCGAAGTTCATCTAATGATTTTTCTGACGTTTCGCCAGCACGAGTGGCTGGCGTTGTCAAAGCTTCACCCTCCATTGCCGGCAATGGAGGGTGAAGCTTTGACAATGCCAGCCACTCGTGCTGACGAAACGTCAGAAAAATCATTAGATGAACGTCGGCCGAAGAATCCGAGACAGAAGCCAATAGGCAGTTTGTCTCTTAACAGATGTTATATCATCCTGTCCCTTCTTCTTGTCAATGTTTTCCATATGTTCCTTTCCTCACCGACTCTTCTGGGAACCTCCTCATTCTTTGCGTTATCAGTCCATCTAATTTTTAACATTCTTCTGTAGCACCATGTTTCAGGTGCTTTGATTCTATTGTGTTTCAATTTTCCCACAGTCCATGTTTCATGACCGTACAATGCTTTGCTCCAAATAAACATTCTTAGAAAATTTTTCCTTGAAGTAAATTCTATGTTTGATACTTGTAGAATTCTCTTGGCCAGTAATGCCCTTTCTGCCAGTACTACTCTGCTTTTTATGTCCCCCTTGCTCCAGCCATTCGCAGACTGGATCGCAGAATTCTTTGACTTCGTCTGATTTCGTGATCGGAATCCTAATGTTCCATTCTTATTTCTGATACTTCTCATTACTTTCGTATTTCTTCGATTTACTCTCAATTCGTACTCTGCATTAATCAGACTGTTCTTCCCATTCAACAGGCCCTGTAATTCTTTTCCACTTTCACTGAGGACAGAAAAGTCATCAGCCATTCTTGACATTTATGCCCTTTCACCTTGAATTTTTATACCACTCTTGAACCTTTCTTTTATTACCGTCGTTGCTTCTTCGATGAGCAGATTGAACAGTAAGGGCGAAAGACTACATCCCTGCATTACACCCTTTTTAATTTTTGTTGTATTTACTGCTGGAACAAAATGATGAAAAAGAAGACATTCCACACTAGCAGTTACATAACGGAAAAGCTGACACACATCTCATTTTTAGGACAAAGCTTGGGAAAAGTTTCTGTGCGACACTTATACATCACCATTTATTAAACGAGTATAGATTCATATTACATAATATGTTAGAGTGAACTTGTAGGTCTCGGACTAATTCAAAATATTTGTATAAACAGAATTTTAATGCAGCATACTGCCTCCATTCGAGGTAATATCTACATTCAATATAAATTCGCTGGCTGCGAATATCTTTGCATAGCTGTGTTAGCTTAGAATAGGTATACACTACCTATTAGTGACATGAAAATTCGTGCCAGACAGGGTCTCGAACCCGGATTTCCCGCTTATCGCGAACAGCTGCCATAAGGACTTCCGCTATCTGTGCACACCATTTTATTTCGAATTAATTTCTGACGGCTGTTAATCGTCATTTTTAATGACTGATCATCGAGATAGGCCAGTAAATAATACCTATGTGTTACCTTCAGGTTGAAAACATGAATGAAAATTCCAGCACTGGTACAAACACTGAAACTCCTGCAGTGTCCCAAACTACTGCTTATGTTGGAAGTGAAGTTTATTTCTCAGCCAAGAGTTCCAACAAGAAAAATTTAAGAGTAAAATAAAATTTCTGTAAAAAAAAGCGGTATTTACAAAGCAAGTAGCTTCGTTGTTACCTCAAGCTAAAAGTTGTGTCAGTTCACTGCTTACACATATGAACAGTAACAAACTTAAAAGCTTACCGATAAGTGATACTGTTTGACTAAAGATGTATCATTAGCTTTCCCTTTCGTAAAACTTTTCATTTCGTCGGTTAGATTACTTACATATCTTAAGAATGCCCATTTCGAACCGTAGTAATAAGCAGCTATCGTTTTGTGTTCTCGGTTTCAGTATGGTGTCGAGCGCAACGCTTTACTTCTTAGACATCAAAAGGGCCGCCCTCTGCTTTCCAGTCACTATACTGTCTGATCTGTGCCGATAGTTGCTATATGGTTAGTTCCAATTGATGATGTGCGATGTCGACAAATAATCTATATTGGTTTCGATTTCATCATCGAAAGCCAATAACAATCGCCCGCGAAACGTTATTAATTGATAAAGTTACAGAACAGTGTAAAAATCAACATACAGATGCAACTAATATCGTATGTATTAATAAATAATACAGCAATAATTAACGTTATATAACCGAAACGTTTTTTCTACAGACTACAGCTTCTCCCTCAGTCTATAGCATTACTGACCGAGAGTATATCCCACTTTTGAGCCATATTTTAGAACTTGACCGTGCAAATGTGCAGCTCAAATGTTTAAGTGCAGTTTTTGTAGCTTCCGATAGGCAATACCCGTAATGTGATTCGACATTTCTCACGGACCTTGTTTAATATGTACAAGGCGGTGTTTCAGATAGTAACAGAGCTGCTGTCGTAAGCATGAAGTGAATAATTAGTGAAAGGCATTCGTTCAAAACTATTGCTCGCACCCCCCTCCCGCTCCCGTCAAACACCTTCCATGGCCACGTATGACAAGGAGTAAATGTGCTTTACTGGTGTTTTATGAGAAATGTTTCGAATAAGATTCGTTGAAATGACGGAAAAATTATTGACAGTGGTAACAAGTAGCCTAACCTCTTGCCAATATCGACGATCACTATTTTGTCATTAACATCGATGTCATAATGTTTTATAGACCTCTGTATCGATATTAAAAAATCTATTTTTATACTCGCACCGTCGACACTTCATAAACTTCGATTTTCATCGAACATACTTAGTTTCTATCGACGATTCATAGGAAACGGGTCTGCAGTGTTGTTCATTAGTTTTGGAGAGTACATTCATTAATATTTAAGTCTTAAAATATGATTACAAGAATCAAAAAGCCAGAAGACAGTTTGTGATTACTATACAGCCACATTCAGCGTTACGTTATTGTTGTGAATTTTGTACTACAGTTTTATCATTGATAGTATGAAATTAACTGCTAGCTTCGTATGAAAATGAGCAGCTATATCGGAAATTTAAGACTGTGTTGACAATTTCTTGTTAGGGAGAACGCAAATTGTAGTGCCTATATGTACACCCTCATACATTCTACGTATGCTACTGTACCGGTGCTTGACGGAGGGTACCTTGTACCAAAGATACTCATACCGTTTCCTGTTTCACTTAACAAGTAGTGCGAGAGAAAAATAATTGCCCGTATATCTTCGTACGAGTCCTAACTTCTCTTGTCCTCGCGGTCGTTGCGCGATATGTGCGTTGGCGGCAGCAGAATCACTCTGCAGTCAGTTGCAAATGTCGGTTCTCTGAACTTACTCAATAATATGAAGCAGAAATAACGTTTTCCCTCCAGAGATTCCCATCTGAGTTCACAGAACACGTCTCTGAATGGCTTTGATGTCCTTTAATCTGACCTGGTGGGGATGCCGAACACTCGACCAGTGCCCAAGAAAGGATCGCACAATTGCTGTATACGCGGTCTCCTTTACAGATGAGGTAAACTTTTCCAGAATTCTCCCAGAAAACCGAAGTCGACCACACGCTTTCCCTACAGCCGACCTTAGGCGCTCGTTCCATTTCACATTGCCGTGTATTGAGAAGTACGCCAGTAATAGTGTATTCGAACATTATCCTAGCCTACATGTTTCTACACTTCAGAGCAAGAGGCCACTCATCACAACAAACAGAAACACTCTCCATGTCATCGTGTACCCTTCCACAGTTATTCAACGACGATGGAAGTTTATTGAGAGCCTTGGTGTTCACATTGTATGTTAGTGATCTCAGGCTGGTCCAAGTTATCTCTAAAGTAGGACAGTCTTAGAAGGGGGCAGAAATATGACTTTTCAGCCTTTCCCGACGGTTATGTTTCATATATAGCTCTGGGGTCTACCTGTGCATCACGCTTTGTAAACCCCGCGCCATTTCTTCGAGGCAACTACTTGACATCGTCAGGTGGTCCCTGCTGGTTATCACTGGCAAATGGCAATCGCCAGTACTGCTTCTGGCAAAAGGATTTATCTACCAGGAAGTTACAGTCAATGTCTTTTGTAAATATTGGTGTCAGCGTTGCCATCTCCAACACGTGAGCAAGCACGAAAAATCCACATTTTACGTAATAATTGTTACAATCCCCGGTTTCGACCTAGGTTTTCGGGCGGCTTCCTTCTATTATTACGCGAATACTGCAACTGGAAATCCTCTCACAAACGATTCTGTTTATTAACCTCGTTGCCACACATCCAACACACTGGACTTTGGATGAAGGGAACAGGTTCGAATACAGTCCGCCTTGCCCTCATGAGAAGGGAATAAAATATGAAAATTAAAAAAAAAAGTACAAACACTTGTTCGGCTCTCATCAAATTACTGGGACAGTCTAACATTCTGAAGCGAACTTCCATATTTGAATAATTCAGAATTTATGCCACCTCTACCTGGGCTCTTCCCGCCGCTTCTTACGTATTATATTGTTTCAATATGTGCTGAGTGAGTTCAATGTACCTATTCCTGTAAAGGATCCATTAATCCAGATCAGGCTGTGTTTCTCTCTTCGGAACAACTGTTATTCTTGCCTCAGTGTCGGAATTTCGTGGACCTACTTTGTCGCACACTAATGATCTCCCAAGACGTCCACTGATGCCAAATGACCTCTAGAGACGAGTCACGTATTATGTTGACAGATAAATTATTACCAATTAAGCTCCCAACAACAACACGCGCACAGTGAGATGTAGATAACAACGGGTGGTGCAGACACGAGGATACGTAAGGTGCAGCGAATATCACTGTGTTAAATGACCGCCGCATACGATCAGCCGGCGTGCATACTTCGCAGCCACCCTGCGTGACACGGCGCCCGATAAAGGCACTGCCTGTCATCGGCGATGCCCCGATCCATCAATCCGTGTGACAGTTTCCTCGCCGACGTCGATGTAATTATGCGACAGCACGTGTTACATAGATCACGGCCAACGCTCCGAGCCATAATTTTTCCTTCTAAAGAGCAGCGGTTTATCATGCCCGTGTGTCACTGGGGAAAGCGGGGTGACCACCCGGATCTCGGAATGTCATTGTTTCTTCTCGCTGAGCTGATCTGGCAGTAACGGCGCCTGACATTACTGACCGTCAGTCCAGCGAGCTTGACACTTTGGGAAACTTAGCACAAAATTGTCACAGAAAAAAACCTCACTACTTTAGACTACTTTAGGCCTTTTTATAGCCTTAGACATTAATGATATATTTTCGATTGACGGTGCTCCACAGCTGCTAGCTATAATGGAGAACACACCGACAACTGCAAAGGAATCTCTTCCTTGCGCCACAAAAAATGGGCTCTGAGCACTATGGGACTTAACATCTGTGGTCATCAGTCCCCTAGAACTTTTTTTTTTTTTTGGTCATCAGTCTACTGACTGGTTTGATGCGGCCCGCCACGAATTCCCTTACTGTGCTAACCTCTTCATCTCAGAGTAGCACTTGCAACCTACGTCCTCAATTATTTGCTAACTAACCTAAGGACATCACACACATCCATGCCCGAGGCAGGATTCGAACCTGCGACCGTAGCTGTCACGCGGTTCCAGACTGAAGGGCCTAGAACCGTACTTCCTTGCGCTACCAGTTTGATCATAATGCCACATGACATGACTTCAGCGTATGTACCGATGTATACTATCTTTCTTATTGTCCACAGTGATCATTCTATGACAAGTGCAGAACATATGAAGTCAAATTTACTTCTTAATTTCTATTTGTGAAATTTCTGATACGCACAAAATTAGGGAAGAAAGAAAGATTGGGTTTAACGTCGTGTCGATATCGAAGTCATTAAAGACGGAGTACAAGCTCGGATACTGTCAAGGATGGGGAAGGAAATCGGCCGCGCGTTTTCGAAGAAACGATTCCGGAATTAGCCTGGAGCATTAAGGAAATCACGGAAAACCTAAACCTGGACACCCGAACGCAGATTTGAACCGTCGTCCTCGAATGCGAGTCCAGTGTGCTATCACCGCTCCACCTCGCTCGGTAAGTACTAAATTACAGTTTGAATGGGTGTGATAGATATTGCGAAACATCTTAATTTCAAAAGCCAACACTTTCAGGATCACTTGTTCAATTAAATTTGTAAGTGTCCCCTGTTGTAGTTATCAAAAACCTAATTATCTGAAATGTAATTATTTGAAATGTAGTATGCCCATTTTTAATTACTGTGCCAAAGCGCTCACCACTACATGTTGCCACGTAAGACATGCGCAATAACGACACAGATGAGATGTATTCGTTAATCTTTGACAATTTCTTTAAGTTCAGCTTGAAATTTTGGTCACGTCTAATTTGATGTATTTGACACCACAGTGCCTTGCTGATCCATTTACGGCTTTTATTTTGGTGAACTTCGTGTTGCGTGGGAGTGTCTTATCTGTGAAGTAAACATTATTTTAGTCTATGTCATTGGAGTCATCATAAAAATTTTTAGCGCTTTCCTGTACGTCATATTTTTAATTTCATAGTTTACCTGCATGTTTTCAGTGGCCAAAGGGCAATGTACCATATGTAGTGACCTTACAATTCACGTATCCGATGGTATGTAAAACTGAATTCATATTTTTTTCGAAATTATGTTTAATAATTGTAAATCTTGTAACATATTTGTAAGAGTTACAGATTTGAAGATGGCAATATAACTTTGCCGAAACTAGTAATATGGATACGTAGCAACTGCGATCTGGAAAATGAAACTTCAATTTTGAAAGCTTTTTTACCTTAATGTTCTAAAGATAGAAATTTGGATGCAGATCGATCTTGCATGTTTTGAATTGGTGACAGAACCGTACATACATATGTTGAGTATGTATTTTGTGGCCTCAGAATGATGCTGATGAGTTAAACTGGTAGCACGATAAAGGGATTCACTTAGTATCTACTGGCGTGTTTTCAAGTCTTACTTTCATTTTAATTAAAGATAATTTTACATAATTATTGGCTAACTACACTTTTACGTCCCATTTGAGTGTGTGTGGGTACACAAGGAACACTGAAAAGAAAAGGAGTGTCTAGCGTGGGCCAAGAAACGTTTTCGATCAAAAGCAATTACCATCATAGTCATTGTCAAGCGAATGCTTTACGGTTATCACTGCTACTCACCTCCCCACTTGAACCTCCATATATTTTGCAGATATCCATGTTTCAGTCCTCTTGTGGTCTGCACATCACGAACATTTTCAATTCAGCGTTCAAGAGGTAGTCTATGATTCTCTCTGATGAACAAATTTCCATCCACTGAACGCTCACAAAATTTCATTTATCATCCCCGTGCGTTCATAACAAACTAGACGTTTCGTTTCGATTACCTCTTTTGTTGTCCAATCTACTCCCACATATCCTCTTACGGTGCCGTTTCGTATATGGCTCATCCTAGTGACGCCACCGCGTCCAGAGCGAATAGCCTCTCATGCTGCCTCTTGTTCAGCTCCCAAGTATCTGCCATCTAAGTCCTAATATTCTCAGCTGTTGTCTTGTAGTTGGTGCGTTTGCTGTTCCTCGATGTGTTTATGTTCCAGGCTACAAAGCTCTGAATTACAGAACAGACTCATGCGGAGCCAAAGACTACATAAATATATGCACTATTGGCAGTGCTTTCCTAAATACAGCTATTTGAAAATCTCAAGAATGAAAGCAGCATATATAATATTAAACTAAGAGATGCTTGTTTGTTTTTCTTTCCGCTCAGTTTTCCGGTATGACATACCTTAAAAATGTTAAATGCCTGCTTGAAATCAGCTGTAATGCTACTCATAACAGCAGCTATATTCTACACTTTGGGCAAGCGTTTAAAAAGCGAGGAAGAAATTCCTCCTTTGTTGACACCTGAAAACTTTAACTGGAAGAATCAAGTTACTGGGCTTCTCAAAAAATTAAGTTCAGCTGCTTTTAATCTTCGTATAGTTGCTAATCTTGGAAAGAAACGTATCAACCACCTGAAATATTTTGCATGTTTCCACTCAATAATGTTGTACGGAATAATTTTCTATGGTTTATATATCCCGTAAAATAGAAAATTATTCCGTACAACAGTACTGAATGGAAATATATCCTGTAAAATGACTCATTCCATGTCATTTCGATAAAAGTATCGTTCAGATAATCAATAGAATTTGTAATTAAGTAATTTAATAAACTGTAGCATTTCTGGTCGTGGAACATTTCATTTTATTAAGAGGGCATAAGTCTGCCTGACTTTTTCCTTTCAGAATGTCCACAGTGTCGTCCTTCAACATATTTTATAGAGAAGCTAATTATTTCTGCTCCGTAATTGCAACTACGAGACACGAGATGTGATAAAGCAATAAATGTGGCTGTCTCAAATCAACCATTTTCTTACAGTCTGTACAGAATTTTTAAATGCGTTTTAGATGTGTGTTCTTACGGAAATTTTGTGCGATTGAATACTATTGGCTATAAACTATTGTCCAGCAAACATTCTGAGAATCTTGGAATTTTTTAACATCTCCTGACGACTTTGAAAGTAGGGAGCAACTGTGTTCAACAAGTTACTACCTTGAACCGCGGTTAAGACACTATATTTACCGTACATCAGCTGACTTACCAATATTCCTGAGAGACTTCGGAAGAATGAGGTCTGTCGTACAGCAAATAGTTATAGGCAAAATCGCACCACTTTAAGTTTTAGTGAAATATTGAAACTATTTTTATGCGATTTGCTTGTAGTTCACGTTAGTGTAGCTAGTAAGTCTTCCCTGCGGAAGTCATACCAGTCAGCTGTGCAACAGGTATCCTGTAATAATTCTAAATGTCGTTGGTTTTTCTTCACATCTGAAAAACTAAAGCAATTCAAAGCCTCATATTTTCTTTCGGCACACTCTTTAGTTTTTATTTTACTATTCCTGTTAAAAGCTCTTTAACAGCTTTTAGCACAATATAATTCCCGCTTATATTTTGTATAGCTGGTCTTTGCTAAGGCAGTTCAAAGAAGTGTGTGGAAAGCCACTTGCAGTATTGCCTGTTACGGTTAGTAACGGCAGGACATCGGTGATTTCATTCCCGTGACGTTTTACTTTCTTTATAGAGAATTAAGAACAATACCACAAGTGTATTTATGATTGGGTACTTACAAAATTTCAAATTTTCTTCTCTCATCCAGTGCCTTTAAAATGGTTCATATTGTTAGTTACAATGCTTTACTACCATATCGGTAAGGGGATTTGCCTTTTACGTACCTAGGTGATGAACAAGTATTTTAGGTCCTTCTGAATTTATTCTGATGTTTGAGTATGCGGCTCGGACGTTAAACCATTTCACATCATAAATTACACCTCATGAAATATCTTTTTCGCTATCCGATGTTACTTTACAGTATTTGCTTGTAAGGTAAAATTGCCTGGAAAAGCCATCCTGCAATTCACTGCACAATGACTTCGTCAATTTTTCACCAGGTCGTATTTTTGAGTACCTGAGGCTGTACAATAGGTGTGTGACTGGACTGGGAAACTGTAGCGTAATGTGCATTATGCCGACTCGCTACACTAAAGCAGTTCTTAGCGTACCGTAAGTTGGTGACAGTAACTAATTTCGACGACAGCTGGAGAAACTTGATTTCGTAAGAGTATCTGACGGTGTCATTAGTATAGGAAACCGAAGCAGATAGATAATGGGAGGGAACACCTTCACACACGCTCCATACGCGGATATGAGCTAATGAGAATAAGTGACAGGTTAACGGCTATTCATAAACTGTTGGAGATGATAATTTCTCTGTATTCTTAGAACTGATCTGGTGCGTTGTCCGTAGCCAGTGTGTATGAACTACACAATAGAATTGTTTCTGTTTTATGGCACTGTGCAAAATGAAATGTTATATGTACATACTCGATTCATAGTGCTTTTTGTATTACTCCTACGAAAAATACACGCAAATCCCATCAAAAAATGTCAACATTTACGCTGAAAACTAAGTGGTGCTATTTTGAATATAACTCTGTGCTATATAACAGGCGTCATTCTTCCTGGATCACTCGAAGACATTAGTTAATATTGTACGTAATAGGAACGTGAAGCATCTGTCACTCTTCATATCTATATCCAACAGACTGATTTTGGTATTCTTTCCAGGACGACTCTGATTCATTGATATGGAGAAATACTTCTTACAAGTGACAACCTTTGAACACTGAGGAATTATTAGATTTTGGTAACTTATTAAATCAATTTATCTAAAACCACACTTTTATTTCTATGTATTCTTGGTTCAAATGGCTCTGAGCACTATGCGACTTAACTTCTGAGGTCATCAGTCGCCTAGTACTTAGAACTAATTAAACCTAACTAACCTAAGGACATCACACACATCCATGCCCGAGGCAGGATTCGAACCTGCGACCGTAGCGGTCGCTCGGTTCCAGACTGTAGCGCCTAGAACCGCACGGCCACTCCGGCCGGCTCTATGTATTCTCTCGATCAAATCTGTGAAATCTATTTAAAGGGGATGCTTCGAAATTGGCGAAGATTTGGAATGCTGTATTGTTATTAATAAATATTTTATGGATAATAATATTACATCAAGAACGAACATGGAATTGGTAGAAGATGTAATAGTGATATTTGTAGCGGTTTATAACAGTTGCGAGAGCAGTATTGAGTTAATTTCCCAGATTCTATTTCATCTACCCACTTCGCAAGATTTTAATTAATATTTTTGCATAAAGATTGTCATAGCTTTCTCAGCGCTGAAAAGTAGCCCAAATGTTACTCCTCAGAGCGTAAATTGAAACATAACACTGAACAGTTGCCAGAGATCCACAAAAATACGGAACAGTCTCAAGTGGAATTTTATATCGTTTAAACAGGGTGTTTGTTGGACACAGTGCAATGAAATGATTTATTTTTCCTTTTATCTTAAAGATTAGCATTTTAAGACCCGTCAAGACTTCTTCAACCTCGTATTTAGACGGATTCAGTTCTCCCTTCTTTAAGAGGTTTCAGCATCGATGTTCCGCTGACGTCAGCTATTTAAACCTCAAGATGGATTGCGTTTGTGGAAACAGGTTCTTCCAGATGTGCCTTCACCGTTTCTGTCACGCGCGCTAGGGTACTTAGACACTTCTTTGCATAATCCTCTTGAGTGCCTGGTGTTCTCTCAGCTGCAGTAACGGAAGACCTCAGCAGTACCAATTCGAAAAACACTGTTTTCCCAGTAGCGCGGCCATCCCTCATTGTTTGATCACACCTCTGACTTGCTGTTCATTTTTTACTGAGACAAATTTTTAGCTCTCGTATATCCTCTACGTCTATTTGTTTGACGACTTTCGATTCTATTATCGCATAGCTTTTTCCGTTAGTGGTGTAATTACAGATTTGTTCTTGTCTTTGTAGCAGCACTGTCACTTTCAAAGAAAACCCTGAAAACTTTTATCAAGTCCTAATTGTTTCACTGTCATAACGATTTACATTCACGTATAGTCCGTTCTACGGACCTGCATAGTGACATGCCCAGCTGTAGAGGCAAGAAGGGTTATACGTTCATGAAAGGCATACCATCACGGACATAAAATATCTATACGAAAGCATCCTTTCGCGAATATTTGCTGAATGGTGACTAGTTACACTTTCTTGGCAGTAAAAAATATATCTGCTGTCGCCTTGCAGAATATACTGGTTCTCATCGTAATTCGTTGTACTGCAGTCCAGTATGTTGGGGTTTCCGCTGCCGATTCTTCTGTGTTCAGCGGTGAGCCGTCTCATGACGCTGCCTCGCCTACATCTCAATTTGAAGATGCCTTCGGTGAGAGCACCCTATGATACCATCCTTCCGATTGCTCAAGAAAATAGTTAGTCACGATGCTTTTCGTTCAAAGGTGCGCTATTGACATCCACTACTGGACAAATGCCTGCCCAGTCCTTTCCATACATTAAGAACTTTGGCACAACTCATCAGTGCCGCTTCTGCAGGTTTTCTGTTGACTATCCATCCATCTGTCATTATTTCAGGGTCTCGCTCAATTCTAACGTCTCGGAATCCAGCAAGTGCTTACATTAATCCATGAACTATCCACGTATTTTTTTCCCAATCACAGTCATAATTACGATTTCTATTCCGGGCCGTATTCTGACCGATTTGATCGATTTCTTTCTTTTCCTGTTTATTTTAGTAATTCCCAATATGCATCTTCCTATTAACTCTCTTTAACGGTTTTCGCTTTAAAAATCCCTGTCTCAGTACCGGAAGTCAGAACTGTCAATACAGATGGTAAACTTTACTTTACGGAGGCAATGGAAGCTTAGTTTTAAAAACACTGTGACAAGTCGAGGATACCAAACACTCGCACGGTGCTGAACAGTGGGTCGCGCTAGAGTCCTATGTACGGTCTCCTTTACAGATAAACCATATTTTCCCTAAATTCTCCCAGTAAACCCAAGTAGACATTTCGCCTTCCCTACTACAATCCTTACATGCCCATCCCGTTTCATATTGCTTTGCAACGTTACGCATAGGTATTTAATCGACACGAGAAAGCTCTTACGCATCTAATTAGATATTATTTGCTAAATGTCATTCTTTTCATTATTCACTATCTGTTTCCGATTCATCTCTTGAAATATTACAAACATTCATAGAAATCTTTGAATGCTTGCACAGTTTGCCGTATTTTGTCAGTTACTGTGTCGTGTTAACTGATGACTACGATTTTTTCCCGAGATACCGTTAAGTATTGACGAATGTGTATGTCTACATCTAAATCTACATGATTACTCTGCAATTCACATTTAAGTGCTTGGCAGAGGGTTAATCGAACCACAATCATACTATCTCTCTATCATTCCACTCCCGAACAGCGCGCGGGAAAAACGAACACCTGAACCTTTCTGTACGAGCTCTTATTTATCTTATTTTATTTTGATGATCATTCCAACCTATGTAGGTTGGGCTCAACAAAATATTTTCGCATTCGGAAGAGAAAGTTGGTGACTGAAATTTCGTAAATAGATCTCGCCGCGACGAAAAAGTCTTTGCTTTAATGACTTCCATCCCAACTCGCGTATCATATCTGCCACACTCTCTCCCCTACTACGTGATAATACAAAACGAGCTGCCCTTTTTTGCACCCTTTCGGTGTCCTCCGTCAATCCCACCTGGTAAGGATCCCACACCGCGCAGCAATATTCTAACAGAGGACGAACGAGTGTAGTGTAAGCTGTCTCTTTAGTGGACTTGTTGCCATCTTCTAAGTGTCCTGCCAATGAAACGCAACCTTTGGCTCACCTTCCCCACAATATTATCAATGTGGTCTTTCCTACTGAAGTTGTTCGTAATTTTAACACCCAGGTACTTAGTTGAATTGACAGCCTTGAGAATTGTACTATTTATCGAGTAATCGAATTCCAACGTATTTCTTTTGGAACTCATGTGGATCACCTCACACTTTTCGTTATTTAGCGTCAACTGCCACCTGCCACACCATACAGCAATCTTTTCTAAATCGCTTTGCAACTGATACTGGTCTTCGGATGACCTTACTAGACGGTAAATTACAGCATCATCTGCGAACAATCTAAGAGAACTGCTCAGATTGTCACCCAGGTCATTTATATAGATCAGGAACAGCAGAGTTCCCAGGACGCTTCCCTGGGGAACACATTATATCAATTCAGTTTTACTCGATGATTTGCCGTCTATTACTACGAACTGTGACCTTCCTGACAGGAAATCACGAATCCAGTCGCACAACTGAGACGATACCCCGTAGGCACGCAGCTTGATTAGTAGTCGCTTGTGAGGAACGGTGTCAAAAGCTTTCCGGAAATCTAGAAAACCGGAATCAACTTGAGATCCCCTGTCGATAGCGGCCATTACTTCGTGCGAATTAAGAGCTAGCTGCGTTGCACAAGAACGATGTTTTCTGAAGCCATGCTGATTACGTATCAATAGATCGTTCCCTTCGAGGTGATTCATAATGTTTGAATACAGTATATGCTCCAAAACCCTACTGCAAACCGACGTCATTGATATAGGGCTGTAGTTCGATGGATTACTCCTACTACCCTTCTTAAACTGGTATGCCAGTGCTGGCCAGCGAACCAGGTGGGCGAAGTGATGTACCGGGTGTCTGTTGGAGAGGGGTCGTCCTGAGGAGCGAGCGTCCGGCTTCGAAGCCGGCTGCGGTGCGTTGCGACAGGCTGTGTGCACGCCACTTGCCGGCGGCGCAGGGCGGGGGGCGGCGTTGTGCAACAAATGCAGGCTGCGGCTGTCTATTTATACCTAGGCGGCGCGCGGCGCAGACGAACAATAGCGATCTCATTGTCCTCTCGCATTCGTCGGCCGTAATTCTGGGCCGGCGAGACGAGCTTTTTATGATGCCCTGAGTCAGCCGGGTTAGCGGCAACAACGCGACGGCTGCCGACCGCGACTATAAACCGAAGAGCGCGCATAAATACGGGCGCATTATGCAACAGCGTCACCACACCTCCGCGTCGCCCGAGACTTCCCGGAACCGGAGCTGCAATGGCGCCGGGATGCCTTCTACGGGCTACCGGAAGTTGTACGATTTCCAGCCTCTGGACTGCTCCATTTTGTAGAACAAAAAGAGTGTTGTGTAGTACCGCTCTCCACGCGGCGGCTGCTACGGTCGCAGGTTCGAATCCTGCCTCGGGCATGGATGTGTGTGATGTCCTTAGGTCATTTGAGTTTAAGTAGTTCTAAGTTCCAGGGGACTGATGACCTCAGAAGTTAAGTCCCATAGTGACTAGAGCCGTTTGAACCATTTTTGGAGCACCGCTCTGAGATTTCAACATACAGTCCCTGTAGAGTAAGTGCACCCTTCGAGATAGAAATTACCTACCATTTATACTTTCCTCTACGTAAATATCAGCTCCAAGAAATAAAGTTAAGTAGTTAACTGCAAGCAGTAGAAATGGACTTATGGAGAAGATCAGCAAGAATTTCTAGATAAGAGAAAGTAAGAACAACGAAATAATAAAGAGAATGGAAGTAAGAGAAAGAATGCATGACATTATGGACAGAAGGAAGTTGCAATGGTACGGGCATGTAAGAAGACTGGAGAAAGCCAGAATTCCGAAAATGATCCTGGAATGGGAACCAAAGGGAAAGAAGAGAAGAGGACGCCCTATGACCAACTGGCTCCAATATGTGCGATTAACAACGAGACTTGGCGCAGAGGAAGAAACAAAAAAAAAACAGTGTGAAATCTTATGAGACTTAACTGCTAAGATCATCAGTCCCTAAGCTTACACACTACTTAACCTAAATTATCCTAACGACGAACACACACACCCATGCCCGAGGGAGGACTCGAACCTCCGCCGGGACCAGCCACACAGTCCATGCCTGCAGCGCCCGAGACCGCTCGGCTAATCCCGCGTGGCTGAGGAAGAAACACTTGGACATCCTGAGGAGATAAGATTTTATGTAACAGACGTAATAATTTCCGTGTGTTTGGTATGCTGGAGAGAAACTTTTGTATAGAAGAAAATCTCAATAAATAATTATAATAATTTTTGTGTGTTTTCATGTACATGTCCGCATTCCTTGTACACACAAAGTCCCTGGCACGCATTGAAGCCCCCGCGCCCCACGAGCCAAAACATAAAGGCACAGCTCACTGACAAAGTGGAGTATCGTGCAGTAATGAGTTTTCTACATTTGAAGGGGAGCAACATTACAACAGTTCATGCGAAACTGGTAGAAATGTACAGCGACAACGCCCCATAATAGAATAAAGAATGTCCCTGAGTAGAGTATACAGCGAGATGACGAAAGTCGTGGGATTCCTCCAAATATTGTGTCGGATCTCCTTTTGTTCGGCGTAGTGCAGCAGCTCGAGTAGCACGTGTTCACCAAGCCGTTCGAAGTCTTCTGGAGAAGTATTGAGCCATGTTATCTCTATAGCCGTCCATAACAGCGAAAGTGTTGTCGGTGCAGGGTTTTGTGCACCATCTGATCTGTGACCTCTAAATGTTCGCTGGGCTTAATGTTGGGCGATCTGGGTGGCCAAATCATTCACTCGAATTGTCCAGAATTTTCTTCAAACTAATCACGAACAGTTCTGGTCTGGTGAAATGGCTCACTGACGTCCATAAAAATTCCATTGTTGTCTGACAACATGAAGTCCATGAATGTCTGCAAATGGTGTCCAAGTAGCCGAACGTAACAGAGTATTCAGTCCGATACGTGTAAACACAGCCCACACCATTACGGGGCCACCACCAGTTTGCAGAGTGCCTTGTTGACAACTTGGGTCCATGACTTCGTGGGGTCTGTGCCACACTAGAACCCTATCATCAGCTCATACCAACTGAAATCGGGACTCTTCTGTCCTGGCCACGGTTTTCAGGTCCTCAATGGTCCAACCGATATGGTCACGAGCCCAGGAAAGACACTAAAGGCAATATCACGCTGTTAACTAGGGCGCTCGCGTCGGTCGTTTGCTGCTATAGCCCATTAACGCCATATTTCGCTGAACTGTCCTAATGGATACGTTGGTCGTACATCACACATTGATTTTTGTGTTTATTTCACGCAGTGTTTCTTGTCTGTTAGCACTGACAATTCTACGCGCACGCTGTTGCTATCGGTCGTTAAGTGAAGGACGGTGGCCACTGTGTTGTCCGTGGTGAAGGTTATGCTTGAATTTTTATATTCCCTGCACACTCTTGACACTGTGGATCTCGGAATATTAATTTCCCTAACAATTTCCGAAATTAAATCTCCCGTGCGTCTAGCTGCAACAACCATTCTCAGTTGGATGTCTGTTAATTCCCACCGTGCGGCCACAGTCATGTCGGAAACGTTTTCATATGAATCACCTGAGTACAAATGACAGGTTCACCAATGCACTGTCTTTTTATACCCCGTGTGCGCGATACTACCGCAATCTGTATAATTGCATATCGCTATCCCATGACTCCTTTCACCTCACTGTATTACAACTGTTCAGTTTATACTATTTACAACAACATGTACATAAACTCTAACGCAAACTAACCTAGTTTTTGTTACAAATGTTAAATATATGCACCTTTAGTGGTAGGGCATGCATTCAACCCAAAAGCAGCTCTTCCCACACTTTGTTCGGAGTAATGGAAGCAGTAGGCTTTTCAGTTCTCTGTCTCAACTCTGGCAAGTCATTTAGTAGTGGTGGAACGTAGTTATTATCTTTTATAAATCCCCAAAGGAAGAAAAGTCATATGGCTTGAGATCAGGTGACCGTGGAGGCCAACGGAAAATAACTCCGTCGTATTGATATTAAGACCAATCCAGCGGTGAGGGACTTAGACGGTCAATCACTCTCGTATAAGAGATGACAGTGGGGTGAGGAGGTGTGACTCCATTTTGTTTCCAAATGCTTTCCGCATCACCTTTTAACTGGGAAAAGAGCCATTGTTGCAGCATACCCAGGTAAGCCACTCCTGTAAAGGTAGCTTCAGCAAAAGAGAAAGTCCACACACTTGACATAGGGATATACCACAGAAAACTTAAAATTTTCGGGAACCTCTTTGAAATTGTGCAAGTTCATGAGGATCTTCTGAACCCCAGATACGAACATTATGGGTATTTACCTTCCCGCTTAGACGAAAGTTGCCTCATCACTGAGTAGTAGACGATCAAGAAAGCCATCTTCCTACCGCACACTTCACTTGCATAGGTATAACGTACACCGTACTCATCTGGCTTTAAAGCATGTACCAACTGTAACCTGCATGGACACATGTGTAAATTTTTTCTTGATACCTCCCACACTGTCGTCTTTGGCAACGGAAGTTCAAAACTTGCTTTCCGAACAGACTTCTCAGGACCACGAAGGTAATGCTTTGATACTTCAGACACTTTTGGTCGTTCCGTGCTTTTCGCTTTACACGTACATCCTGTCCTTTACAACTGTCTGTATCATCGATGGATGTTTTTGTCATATGTGGGATCAAAATTAAACTTTAAACGAAACGCACGTTGAACTGAAATAACAGACCGACTCTTAGCATACTGCAGAATATAAAACGCTTTTCGCTCAGGAATCGCCATGTTGCGTATGTAGCACTGCAAGCGGGAAACAACAATGCAGTACTCGCGTATGCGCTTATCTAAAATTATTAGAGTAACATTAATTGTGATCCTCAACCAACACATGATGACGCTTACAGTATTGCTGTTAAAATGTATAACTGGAACATTCTTTGATGGACACCCTGTATGACGCAGTGGTTAGGTCGCACAGATGATTCGAATGTGGTCAGACGAGTCCGAAGACCTTCTCTCTGGTGATGCCGAATTTTATTTCGGGAATGTCATAGTGAGGCGCTAAGAGATTTTTCTGGTATCGGGCAAACTGCCTTCGGAGCACACTACCGAAATCTGGCGAGGTTGCGGGTGGCTATAAAGTCGAAGTGTCAGGGAGCTTTTACAAGATGTGTTTCTGCACCACGTCAGCGTCTCAGCTCATATGCAGTGGACTAAGTCACATGCTGCTTTTTTTGGGCCACCCAAATTTTACCTCACTCCTGGTATCCTCCTTACGTCACACCCAGTGACTTCTTCCTCTCGCTTCAGCTGAAAAAACCATTGCGTGGCAGGCATTCCCAGAAAGACGACGAGATAATTTATGGGATGAAGCGTTCCCTGAACAGCCAAAATGCAGGATTCTAAAACCAAGGTCTCCGCCATGTCATCCATCATTGGAAAACATGTTTCATTTTGAAGGGAGAATATGTAGAAAAAGTTTCATGGTCGCGGCTTCGTTTTTTCGAGGTAATAATTACAACTTTATGGCTGCCCTTGTAATTATGGCAATCAATGTAAGAACGATAGTAGCGACGCGAGTGTTAAGATCCGTGAGAATTATGGGAATTATGCTGGTAGAAGCCAATCCACAGTACTGCCCTAGTGACTGGGATCCTTGTTTTTATGAAATCAGGTTGTGCAGTGCAGTTATGGGAAGCGTTGCTGGAATATTTAAATATTTAGTATTACGTTCTTTGCAAGATCGCCACTGGGACACGATACATCCAAGTATAATAACATAGTCTGAAAAGAAAGTTAAATTTAGAAAATCCATGACAATCGATTATGAACAAAAAGACACAACGGAAAGACTCTTAATTTGTATGTTTGTTTTATCTTCCCGAGTCATTTTACGCTATAGATCGAAATAAATGAGAAGAGGCATTTTATACTTACATCGCAAAATAATGTGCACATATCGTTACATTCTGAACATTTCAAAGCTTTTTTTTTTTTCAAAAAGAAAAAAGATGTACACATCTAGTTTGTAAGTCAGTCCTACCAACCATCTTTTACACATTAAAGTAAAAGAAATCTTCTACGGAACAGAAGGAGTTGTCAAGGAGGAAATATCTCAGTTCGTTTTCAAATTTTACTTCGCTCTCTGGCAGACGTTTTGTATCACAGGGTAAGTGATCAAAAATTTTAGTTGCAGCATTGAGCAGCTCTTTTTTGTCCTAAAGAATCCCTTAATGTGGAGTAATGAATGTTAATTTTCCTTCTGTTACTGTAATTATGAACATCATTGCTTCTCTTGAACTGAAGTGGACAACAAACTTCATGAGGGAATAAATATACTGTTAAGAAATAGTCAGAACGCCCAATTCGTAAAGCAGATGTCTACAAGATGACCGTGGGTGATCAACTGTATGGTTGACTTATTCAGTCACTGTAAGTATTAGATTAATATAGTACCATGGACCTTGCCGTTGGTGGGGAGGCTTGCGTGCCTCAGCGATACAGATAGCCGTACCGTAGGTACAACCACAACGGAGGGGTATCTGTTGAGAGGCCAGACAAACGTGTGGTTCCTGAAGAGGGGCAGCAGCCTTTTCAGTAGTTGCAAGGGCAACAGTCTGGATGATTGACTGATCTGGCCTTGTAACAATAACCAAAACGGCCTTTCTGTGCTGGTACTGCGAACGGCTGAAAGCAAGGGGAAACTACGGCAGTAATTTTTCCCGAGGTCATGCAGCTTTACTGTATGATTAAATGATGATGGCGTCTTCTTGGGTAAAATATTCCGGAGGTAAAATAGTCCCCCATTCGGATCTCCGGACGGGGACTACTCAAGAGGATGTCGTTATCAGGAGAAAGAAAACTGGCGTTCTACAGATCGGAGCGTGGAATGTCAGATCCCTTAATCGGGCAGGTAGGTTAGAAAATTTAAGAAGGGAAATGGATAGGTTAAAGTTAGATATAGTGGGAATTAGTGAAGTTCGGTGGCAGGAGGAAGAAGACTTCTGGTCAGGTGACTACAGGGTTATAAACACAAAGTCAAATAGGGGTAATTCAGGAGTAGGTTTAATAATGAATAGGAAAATAGGAATGCGGGTAAGCTACTACAAACAGCATAGTGAACGCATTATTGTGGCCAAGATAGATACGAAGCCCACACCTACTACAGTAGTACAAATTTATATGCCAACTAGCTCTGCAGATGACGAAGAAATTGAAGAAATGTGTGATGAAATAAAAGAAATTATTCAGACAGTGAAGGGAGACGAAAATTTGATAGTCATTGGTGACTGGAATTCGAGTGTAGGAAAAGGGAGAGAAGGAAACGTAGTAGGTGAATATGGATTGGGGCTAAGAAATGAAAGAGGAAACCGCCTGGTAGAATTTTGCACAGAGCACAACTTAATCATAGCTAACACTTGGTTTAAGAATCATGATAGAAGGTTGTGTACATGGAAGAACCCTGGAGATACTAAAAGGTATCAGATAGATTATATAATGGTAAGACAGAGATTTAGGAACCAGGTTTTAAATTGTAAGACATTTCCAGGGGCAGATGTGGACTCTGACCACAATCTATTGGTTATGACCTGTAGATTAAAACTGAAGAAACTGCAAAAAGGTGGGAACTTAAGGAGATGGGACCTGGATAAACTGAAAGAACCAGAGGTTGTACAGAGTTTCAGGGAGAGCATAAGGGAACAATTGACAGGAATGGGGGAAAGAAATACAGTAGAAGAAGAATGGGTAGCTTTGAGGGATGAAGGAGTGAAGGCAGCAGAGGATCAAGTAAGTAAAAAGACGAGGGCTAGTAGAAATCCTTGGGTAACAGAAGAAATATTGAATTTAATTGATGAAAGGAGAAAATATAAAAATGCAGTAAATGAAGCAGGCAAAAAGGAATATAAACGTCTCAAAAATGAGATCGACAGGAAGTGCAAAATGGCTAAGCAGGGATGGCTAGAGGACAAATGTAAGGATTTAGAGGCGTATCTCACTAGGGGTAAGATAGATACTGCCTACAGGAAAATTAAAGAGACTTTTGGAGATAAGAGAACCACTTGTATGAATATCAAGAGCTCAGATGAAAACCCAGTTCTAAGCAAAGAAGGGAAAGCAGAAAGGTGGAAGGAGTATATAGAGGGTCTATACAAGGGCGATGTACTTGAGGACAATATTATGGAAATGGAAGAGGATGTAGATGAAGATGAAATGGGAGATACGATACTGCGTGAAGAGTTTGACAGAGCACTGAAAGACCTGAGTCGAAACAAGGCCCCCGGAGTAGACAACATTCCATTGGAACTACTGACGGCCTTGGGAGAGCTAGTCCTGACAAAACTCTACCATCTGGTGAGCAAGATGTATGAAACAGGTGAAATACCCTCAGACTTCAAGAAGAATGTAATAATTCCAATCCCAAAGAAAGCAGGTGTTGACAGATGTGAAAATTACCGAACAATCAGTTTAATAAGCCACAGCTGCAAAATACTAACACGAATTCTTTACAGACGAATGGAAAAACTAGTAGAAGCCGACCTCGGGGAAGATCAGTTTGGATTCCGTAGAAATACTGGAACACGTGAGGCAATACTGACCTTACGACTTATCTTAGAAGAAAGATTAAGGAAAGGCAAACCTACATTTCTAGCATTTGTAGACTTAGAGAAAGCCTTTGACAATGTTGAGTGGAATACTATCTTTCAAATTCTATAGGTGGCAGGGCTAAAATACAGGGAGCGAAAGGCTATTTACAATTTGTACAGAAACCAGATGGCAGTTATAAGAGTCGAGGGACATGAAAGGGAAGCAGTGGTTGGGAAGGGAGTAAGACAGGGTTGTAGCCTCTCCCCGATGTTATTCAATCTGTATATTGAACAAGCAGTAAAGGAAACAAAAGAAAAATTCGGGGTAGATATTAAAATCCATGGAGAAGAAATAAAAACTTTGAGGTTCGCCGATGATATTGTAATTCTGTCAGAGACAGCAAAGGACTTGGAAGAGCAGTTGAACGGAATGGATGGTGTCTTGAAGGGAGGATATAAGATGAACATCAACAAAAACAAAACGAGAATAATGGAATGTAGTCGAATTAAGTCGGGTGATGTTGAGGGTATTAGATTAGGAAATGAGACACTTAAAGTAGTAAAGAAGTTTTGCTATTTGGGGAGCAAAATAAGTGATGATGGTCGAAGTAGAGAGGATATAAAATGTAGACTGGCAATGGCAAGGAAAGCGTTTCTGAAGAAGAAAAATTTGTTAATATCGAGTATAGATTTAAGCGTCAGGAAGTCATTTCTGAAAGTATTTGTATGGAGTGTAGCCATGTATGGAAGTGAAACATGGACGGTAAATAGTTTGGACAAGAAGAGAATAGAAGCTTTCGAAATGTGGTGCTACAGAAGAATGCTGATGATTAGATGGGTAGATCACGTAACTAATGAGGAAGTATTGAATAGGATTGGGGAGAAGAGAAGTTTATGGCACAACTTGACCAGAAGAAGGGATCGGTTGGTAGGACATGTTCTGAGGCATCAAGGGATCACCGATTTAGTATTGGAGGGCAGCGTGGAGGGTAAAAATCGTAGGGGGAGACCAAGAGATGAATACACTAAGGAGATTGAGAAGGATGTACGTTGCAGTAGGTACTGGGGGATGAAGAAGCTTGCACAGGATACAGTAGCATGGAGAGCTGCATCAAACCAGTCTCAGGACTGAAGATCACAACAACAACAATATAGTAACAATTTCAAAGAAGCTACAGATCAGTGCGCAAACCCCTAAGACTTGACTGCCAAACTGACAGAATCGGGGCCTATACTCGCAGCTGAAACACAACATTTTCGTTACATATTAGTCACCCAAGAAACGTTACTGTCGCTCACAGCCGCTCTTCTGTCTCCCAGAGAAGATGATAGAAACGTTCAGTCCGGAAACTCTATCCTCTTCACCAAGCTTCTGTTTCGGTTAAAAATGACTAGTCCGAAAACTCCATCCTCTTCACCAAGCTTCTGCCTCGGTAAATACACGAATTTAGATATTAAATATATGTAATTGGGGTAACCTATGAAATACGACACGAGATAAACACTATGTAAGCTCTATCGTCGTGTCTCATTAATCGCGGCTGTCTTGCCTCCCACCGTTTAGGGTTCGTGGGTAAGCTTGCCTAGTGCCAGCAAGCCTCACCCACGCTACGGTACCATTGCGAATATGAAGAATTAACGAAAACAAAGTCCATAGATGGATCAGGAAATGTAAAATTATTTGCAATAGCGACTGAAAATAAAAGTGAGTTTCTAAAAAGGAGCAAACTCTATTTTTATAAAAAAAAAATGAAAACGCTAATGGATTCATATAATTAATCGTTATTCGAAGTAGACCAACAATAGTACTGCTTCTGAGGTATACCTCGGTTAGGGATTGCGAGTGTTAGAGAATCGAGATTGGGGTGCTTACGCAGGCATGAAGATTGTCGTTTTTCCTTCGATCCTTACATGTGTGGAATAGACACAGTGACTAGTGTTGATAAGACGTGCTCTCTGATACGACTTGCAGATGTGCCTCAATAAAGTAATAAGACAATTTCACTCAGTGGGATGGATTTTAACGGTGACAAGACATGGGATATGAAATGAATTTAAAAGGAAGACGTTAAAGGCATTTTAGAGATGATGTGTACTGCGAAAGTAAATCGAAATGAGACGATTATGGTCGCTTTTAAGTACAAGAGTTCGCTGTCGCAAATGAAACTGGCATTGTTATATTTTCAATAAGGGACAAACCTACATATATAAAGTTTTAGTTGTTACCGTTTTTACTCTTCGATGTTACGAAATTATTAATGTCTTATGGGATACATAGGATCTGAAAAGTGGAAAACTCCTGGAGAAACTGGCTTTGTGTGCAGATGAAACCAAAATAGACACAAAGCACTGAGTATCGGTGACACCTAAACGCCGCAAGACCAAAACTTCCTCCCAGAATACTTTATACTACGGAATGAGGAGGAGTTTACAGGAATAAAAACATCGAGTACTCGCCACTTGTGTGTGGTAAAACCGTCTGTGGTAGCATGTTGGATAACACGACCTTCTAGTAATAAATTGGCATAGTTCACCCAAGTATTAAAACAGTTGCGGAATAAAACAATTATGCCTGAGCATCTGACGTGAATGGATCACTTTTTTCTTGTTTCGAGGGCAGTTTAAAGGCATTTCCTTGCATTTTGCAGTCACAAGTGTTCCGTATCGAATTACTTGCCTCAGAGCCGTCTACAAAGCTACTAAGAGGTTTAAACGTTGACTTATAACAAAAATCAATAAAGGTTTCTGTGTTAAAAGATACACCGTGTAAAGTGTCCGGCGAAGTGAAATACGTCTTTTTTTTTTCTACTATGGGGTCGATGTAAAAATTATAACTACAGCGAGAGTAACCATAACTGTGAAGTATTTCACTTATGGCACTCTGGTAAGGACGGAAATTTTAAGGCCTCTATAACATCGGGATTAGTACATAAGGATAAGAGAAGGAAATATTGTTCCCCCATGCATTTGCCTACCCACATCCTGTACCAGCTAATAACCGTTCCACACATCGTCAAACACCGGGAAACTTCTGCTTTTCCTATATCTCTCAAAACGTGAGTCCAAATACCTCGCTGTATTCACTATTCTAGAAAATAATTATCTGCTGGTCACCTCTACCATAATATTTTCTATCTCTCTTTCTTCAAACACTGAACAATCTTTCACTCGGTAATTGTAATCACTTTGCCTTCCCAGACCATTAGATCGACATCAACAGTAATATGCTCCATCTGTCTCTTCTGATGTGAAGGCGCTTACCCACTTTCCCTACTCTTCTTTCCGATTTCCATTTCCCACGTATTACATCCAGCCCCTGTGAACATCTCACATCCTTCTTATATAGTGCTCTTAGAACCCTAACCCAATCAAAATCCTTAACCTATGCTTAAGACGAGTCCTCGACCCAATCAGCTCATCAGTTACAGAACAATGCACATTATCATCATAACTAGAAACATATCATTTTCAATAATTCACCACATAAATGCATTTGTGTGTAATCTTTTACAGTGGGTAAGAGCACCATTAAGACCTCTGTCAGCTCGCCCCTAATAGGGGAAATGTAATTGATAAATACAAAATGTCGACCGTGGTTTAGTCAAAGAATCACCTCGGCAGTAGTCTGAATTAACTCATTGCAGTCTTTCAAAAAGTAAATCAAGTTAGTTTGGCAGGGTTCTTCCCCAGTATAATACCACTGTCTTAACCAAGCACCAAGTGGCTCGCTCTTTTAGTTCCGACTAAAGAGATTCCTTGCTTTCTCTGTATGCCTAACTGTTACACCTGCATCGTGCAAAACTTTGTGGCTGTTCTCGTCTGACAGACCTCAGTGCTTGGAAAGATTCCAAATGTTGAGTTCTCTGCGGCATTGCACAATTATTACGTTAAGTGAACTGTTTTAAAAACGAAGGAACACAAATCTGAAATCCAGATGAGTCACCAAAAGCCGAAATAACTGAAGACATACAGGTTTCGGTTCTCGATCCATAAAACTTGACATTATCATCGAAAATGGAGAATAATACGACAGACGTTACAGTCAGGATAGCTTATAAATTGTATAATTACCTTCTACTGAGCAAATGCTATGTAAATGTAAAAATTCGACGAATAGGTTGCTTTTCCCCGCCGATTCTTTTAAAGCCCCGGGGTCAAAAAATGGTTCAAATGGCTCTGAGCACTATGGGACTTAACTTCTAAGGTCATCAGTCACCTAGAACTTAGAACTATTTAAACCTAACTAACCTAAGGACATCACACACATCCATGCCCGAGGCAGGATTCGAACCTGCGACCGTAGCGGTAGCGCGGCTCCAGACTGTAGCGCCTAGAACCGCTCGTCCACCCCGGCCGGCGCCCCGGGGTTCATTTTTCTTTTCCGTAGACAGAGTACCTTTAGTGTTAGACATCTCCATTACATGTGACAGCGATTACTCTGTGTAATGCTATTTGTCTCCAGTAAGAGCATGAACAGTTATTAGCAGCTCGACAATTTCACAATTTCTCTGCGAGACATTAGGCGCATACCGAATGGTGATTAAGCTTATCTAGAGCACTTGGCCTGACTGCTATGTTACAAGCTGAACCGTTACCTCCTAATGGCGGTGAGCTCTTGTACACTATTCAGTTGTAACCCTGAGATGATGAAAGCGATCGCGTCTAACGGAGGATGGTTGGCAGATGCAGAGCTTAAAGGGAATGGAACAAAGTACAACCCCCGTTTGTAACACGCAGCTACCTTGATTTAAACGCCACTAGATTGTTGCCGAAAGCAAAAGCTACTATGACCTTGTGATAAAACACCCTTGTCATTATGTACCCTTACCGAGTACAGAAAAGTGAATGTAACGACAACATGGAACAAGTACAGTAAGCTAAAACTGGGAAAAAAAGAAGAACGTAGATAAGTTGAAATGTGTTCTACAAGGAGAAATCAGGATGAACTTAGCTAGTCTGTAGACTTCCACCAACTTTTTTGAAGAGTGATTTATGCACACAATGTTTCTAAAGACACCACTGTACGTTATGCCATGGTACCATTTTACGGGGAAATGCTGCGAAAGTACTAGAGGCTTGTGCATGTTTTACGTGCTACCTGGAGAGTGTTTACATCTCACTGGTTACGACTTCCACGTAAACTGAAATTTAAAGTGACAGGAGACTGTGAATCCCAGAAGTCTACGAAAATATGGCGAATGATCTGTATGTGTACCAAGAAATAATAATAATTAGTTATTAATATCGATTTACGTACACATTTTCTTGCCTAAATCTGTTTGCTTTCTGTTCAACTGGTTAGCAACCGACACTTACGCTCGCACTTGACGAAGGAATCTTTTCTTGTAGGCTCTCATGCTTTCTTCATGAGCTTTGTGTTAAAGGGGCGAAATATTAGCGAAGATACTATCAAAATGTATGCTACTGGCAGTTCACCACATTCCTGTGTGAGGAAATCTTCTTTGCACTAGTGAACACAGAATGTAGTTAGAGAAATAGGCCTAAGACTTTTGGATACGGTCTCAGGATACAGCTGTAAGGAATGTATCTGATATAAATATTTAGAGAGACCTCCATTTTGTACTTTTCCCTATAACACTTATGTAGACTTAGCATTCAGTAATGCGTTACATTCAGATTGAGATGTGGTCTTTCAAAACGATACTTTAACGGTGGAGGTACGTGCAAAATTATTCTCTTTCCCAAGAAAGAAGACAGACAAGAAATAAAAACTAACTTACGTACTTATTAGTCTTCTCTGGTCACCAAACTGCTTAGAAAACAATGGATTTTAGTCAGGCAAAAGAACTAGTTGGCTTTGGAAGTGGATACAGCACAATTTACCGATTTCAAGTTGTAAACGCAGTTAGAAGGGAGCAATGATCTGAATTGGTTTCATAAATTTTGAGAAAGCTTTTGACTCAGTAGCAAATCTATAATGACAGATCTCGAAAAAAATTATTGATTTTCCCTATCTCGGCATATTGAAGAATGCTTCTGCAGGGTTACAACTTTCATTAAACCTTATCAGAATGGCGATAGAATTGAATGAGGGGACAACCAATGAGATTAGACATCATAGAAACTATGCTAAACAAATAAAGACGTAATTTTTCTGTCCTTACATTGGGAAAAGGACGAAGGAATGCAAATTATGTTACGTTTCTGAACCATTCGCATTCGCGATGTTTCAGTGCGTGGAGCCAGTAGAGCTAATGCAAACAAACTACAACATACAGAATAAGTTAATATCACAGATTTAAAAAATGCGTAAAACTCAGTCATAATAAGCTTACTACGAATTAGAAGAAAAAGGAGCAAAATAATAATGGTCATATAACTAATTAATGAGATTTTGTATTTTGGGCATTTGGAAACGACTGAAAAGATCGTAAAAGGAATAAACATGAGAGTACAGATGATGTATAGTGTTTCTGATGATTTAAACAGAATTTTCAATGCTCTGCACTCAGTTTGTCTGAATCGGATTGTTTGCATAATTTGTTATCGACTTTGAAATTATGCTAGTAAGACAAGGGCGTTTTATGTGACCCACTCAAAAGCTGAGTGCTTCTCAGCGATAGATGTACGTTTAAAATTTCTAAGAGATGCAGGAGAACGTACAAATGAACAACGGAACTGACTCGAGTGGAGAGGTAATAATGTGCGTTGGGAGTGGGGACAATATGTAGGCTGTAGGCAGCCAAATAAATGGTAGATGAACCAAGAAAAGGCTTTGCTGTAACGGGAGAGATAATTAAAGACCGATATGTCCACCTAATGGTAGGTAGGTAAATTATAACAGAAGATATGTAGGACCGGCGTGGATGCGAATTGCTTAAGGCTGCACTGGAAGAAAAGTCTTGAGGATACCATTGTCCAGCAATGGATATCAAACAGATGATGATAAACATGTAACGTTACCATGAAAAATGGTTCAAATGGCTCTGAGCACTATGGGACTTAACATCTATGGTCATCAGTCCCCTAGAACTTAGAACTACTTAAACCTAACTAACCTAAGGACAGCACACAACACCCAGCCATCACGAGGCAGAGAAAATCCCTGACCCCGCCGGGAATCGAACCCGAGAACGCTACCGCACGACCACGAGATGCGGGCTACCATGAAATATTAGATAATTTACTACCTTAGAGCCCTCTGCTTCTCTCGCGTTTGCTCAGTATTTACATAAAAAATAACGTGCTGATGAGCCGTTTCTTTTCCTATGCGATTCTGAGAAAGTCATAATTATCGTGGTGACTTTTAAATAGCTTTCTTTGATTTAGTTCACAAACTCCAACACCTAAACTTTTGGCACTAACTTAGGCTTGTAAAACATAGTCTTTTCCGGATGTACTTCTGCCCAGAACGCGATCCCGGTAGCTGAAGTATCCTTTGTGTTAAAGGGGCGAAATATTAGCGAAGAAACAATCAAAATTTATGCTACTGGTAGTTCACCACGTTCCTGTGTGAGGAAAGCTTCTTTGCATACCTTTTGCGTTCTTGTGGGTGATATTTCCATAGAAACTTTCAGCCTCTAACACATGTTTCTTTATATCTAAGTGAGAACTATAGGATTTAGCTTTTTTAGTATAACAAAAAGATTTTCTTAAAAATTTTCATTCCCTATTTCACCCCATTGGGGGTTGAATTTCCAAAAAGAGTGAAACACTTCTTTTTTTGTTTCAAACAGAGGAGGCAAATATAAGTACTCATAAATTTAGCTTTAAAAATGCTTGCATAATGAAATATTCTCATTAAAACTTTCGTCTTCTATTTCACCCCCACACAGGTTGAATTTCCAAAGACAGTGAAACACGTATTTTATTATTTATAATCGAGATGCCAAACTGAAATTTTAATAGATTTAACTTTAAAAATGCTTTCATAACGTAATTTTTTTAACAAAGTATATCTTCCATTCACTTCTTCAGAAGTTGAATTTCCAAAAACATTGAAACACGTGAACCTGGAAGCCGAACACCAATGTTCATAGATGTAGCTTTAAAAATTCTTTAGTACTTCCTTAATAATGATTTATTTGAAAAAAAAACTTTCACCTACCATTTCACCTCATAGAGGTTAAATTTCCTAAAATGCTGAATCACGTATTTCTTTATTTCTGATAGAGAAACCAAATACCAATTTTCGTAGATCTAGCTTCAAAATTGTCTTAATAGCTATATTTTCTTAAAAAAAAGTTTCATCCTGTATTTCACCTCACCCACTTAGGTATGGAATTTTAAAAAATCCCTTCTTTACAGTATAGGATCAACACCCTTTGCGAATCTCAAGTTTCTATCCTTAGTGGTTTGAGGCCGGGCGATGATGAGTCAGTGAGTGAGTCGCTCAGTCGGGACTTTGCCTTTTGTATACAGAGGTTTTATTTGACGATTATATGTGGTTTTAAATTCGTCAAAAGTTAACACTGTAAGAGTCTGTCAGTTCAAAATATAATTAAAAGAAGCTTAAGAAACGCTGCTCCATTGTACGACATTCAGTAGAGACCAAGCATCTACGTAGCTCAAATCGTAAGGAGAGGTGGTCCATGAATAAGAGGGATGTGACTTTCTCAAGTCGGCTACTGGTGGAGCAACAGTTGACGCGATGTATAAAATATAAATGATGTAGTACATAAAACAAAGAGGAAGCTTAAGGGTGCCGGCCCCTTTTAGCATCAGTACGTCGGTTACTTGCAGTCATCGGCGAGCTGAGAGCTGTCGCAGTAATTGGCGGGATGCGGCCGGAGCGCTCCCGTGCGGCCGGGACGGGCCTCGCCCCACCGACCGGCAGCTCCCACTTAATCAAGCGCTGGCGTATGAATGGTCACGGCCCGCTCGCATTTGCATAACATTTATAAGACACTATGAAAGGGCGGGCGCCTTTCTTACGTTTCCGAATCGCCGCGTCCTTTCACGATGTTAACGGACTGGTTAAAGAGTTCCTTCTTCACACGCGCAAACATTTACAATTTAGTAACATTAAAAAAAGGAAGAGGGCAGCGGAGAGGAGAGGACGCTATGAAAGAGGCTGGAGAAGGTCACCGTGAGTAACGTCCGTGTAACGATTTGACGGGCGCTGGGGTCGCGCCGGCCGGTGCAGGCGGAGCGGAGCCCCCGTGCACTTGCAGTGCCCGCGGCCGCTCTGCAGGTCGAGGCGCATTAGCGCTCGCTAACCGGCCCTCTCCGCCGCGCAAGTGACTGCCGCCGTCACTCCCCTCTGCCACACTCCCCGCAACTTCATCCACGACCCACACTCGGCTTATCACCGCCGCACTCGAAGAAAAAAAAAAGAGTGAGATTACGGCCAACGTCCCGTCAACGACTAGGTCATTAGGGGGGGAGCGCAAGACGCGGTCGAGGAAGGAATCCGGCCCTGTTCTTTCAAAGAAATCATCCAGGGATTTGCCTAAAGCGGATCATGGAATCACAAAAAGTCTATATCTCAATGGCCGGATTAGTGTTTGAACCTCCGTCCACCCAAACACGAGTCAGGTGTCGTAGCACTGTTCCAACTCGCCCGGTTCCATACCTGGCTTTGCGGCTGAGGTGCTGCCCACAACTGGGAGGGCGATGAGGGTACTAAGTACGATCGACTGGTGCCTTGCCGAAAAGTACTAAAGAAGAAAGGAATGAAGGAGGATGAGAGTTAAATACCTATCGATGATGAGGTCATTAAAGACTGAGCACAAGCTGGGGTACGACAACGTTGAGAGATGGAACTGTATAATTTCCAAGGGAACCGTACAGTTTCACCAAGTCGCGCCACACAAAGAGAAGTCTCCTGTACACTGTGTCCAACGAGGAATGGCCAGTATTTTGGGATAAAACAAGTCTGGTGAACATGGGTTTAAAATGTATACTTTAAGATCTGTGAGCATTTGTTTAGTAGAAGAGACGTGTTTCACAGTAGCGAAGATGAACAAGTGCCCATAACTTATAAGGTATACACTTTAAAGCCCGCTTCAAACTTCTTTGCTTCGAAGAAGATTGTCGCATAGATGACAAAATGGTAGATATCGAAATACACGACAGAGGGATAGAGAAACAATTAAAATCGCTCAAAAGAGGAAAGGACTCTGGACCTGATGGGATACCAGTTCGATTTTACACAGAGTACGCGAAGGAACTTGCCCCCCTTCTTACAGCGGTCTACCGTAGGTCTCTAGAAGAGAGCAGCGTTCCAAAAGATTGGAAAAGGGCACAGGTCATCCCCGTTTTCAAGAAGGGACGTCGAGCAGATGTGCAGAACTATAGACCTATATCTATAACGCCGATCAGTTGTAGAATTTTGGAACACGTATTATGTTCGAGTATAATGACTTTTCTGGAGACTAGAAATCTACTCTGTAGGAATCAGCATGGGTTTCAAAAAAGACGATAGTGTGAAACCCAGCTCGCGCTATTCGTCTGCGAGACTCAGAGAGCCATAGACACGGGTTCCCAGGTATATGCCGTGTTTCTTGAGTTCCGCAAGGCGTTTGATACAGTTCCCCACAGTTGTTTAGTGAACAAAGTAAGAGCATATGGACTATCAGACTAATTGTGTGATTGGATTGAAGTGTTCCTAGATAACAGAACGCAGCATGTCATTCTCAATGGAGAGAAGTCTTCCGAAGTAAGAGTAATTTCAGGTGTGTCGCAGGGGAGTGTCATAGGACCGTTGCTATTCACAATATATATAAATGACCTTGTGGATAACATCGAAAGTTCACTGAGGCTTTTTGCGGCTGATGCCGTAGTATATCGAGAGGTTGTAACAATGGAAAATTGTACTGAAATGCAGGAGGATCTGCAACGAATTGACGCATGGTGCAGGGAATGGCAATTGAATCTCAATGTAGACAAGTGTAATGTGCTGCGATTACATAGAAAGAAAGATCCTTTATCATTTAGCTACAATATAGCAGGTCAGCAACTGGAAGCAGTTAATTCCATAAATTATCTGGGAGTAGACATTAGGAGTGATTTAAAATGGAATGACCACATGAGATTAATCGTCGGTAAAGCAAATACCAGACTGAGATTCATTGGAAGAACCCTAAGGAAATTCAGTCCGAAAACAAAGGAAGTTGGTTACAGTACACTTGTTCGCCCACTGCTTGAATACTGCTCACCGGTGTGGGATCCGTACCAGGTAGGGTTGATAGAAGAGATAGAGAAGATTCAACGGAGAGCAGCGCGCTTCGTTACAGGATCATTTAGTAATCGCGAAAGCGTTACGGAGATGATAGATAAACTCCAGTGGAAGACTGCAAGAGAGATGCTCAGTAGCTCGGTACGGGCTTTTGTTGAAGTTTCGAGAACATACCTTCACCGAGGAGTCAAGCAGTATATTGCTCCCTCCTACGTATATCTCGCGAAGAGACCTCGAGGATAAAATCAGAGAGATTAGAGCCCGCACAGAGGCGTACCGACAATCTTTCTTTCCACGAACGATACGAGACTTGAATAGAAGGGAGAACCGATAGAGGTACTCAAGGTACCCTCCGACACACACCGTCAGGTGGCTTGCGGAGTACGGATGTAGATGTAGATGTAGAATGATCGTTTTGTCATGTTCCTGAATAATGGGCATACCTTCTGGGACACACTGTATAGCAAAAAAATCAATTCTGCAAAAAGAAATCTTATAAAACACGATTCGCTCTGTTTGTCCATGAGATCCAGAGCGCCATGGACCACATAGCCCAAACTAATGCCGTGCCCCTTGACTTTCGGAAAGTATTCCTTGTAGTACACACTGACGCTTAGTGAATTATATAAGATAACGTTATACAAGATTGTGACAGGATTCTGGAATTTCTTGCGTATAGAACTCATCATGCCGTTATTTACATTTACATCTGCATACATACTCCACAACCATCGTACGGCGTGGGATGGAGGGTACCGTAGCAGTGATTTCCTTTCCTGTTCCGCTCGCAAATGGAGCTAGATAATGTTGACTGTCTACATACCTTCACACGAGCCGAAATTTCTAGTATTACCTTCGTGGCTCTTACGCGAAATATATGTTCACGGCAGTACAATCGTTCTGCAGTCAGCATCAAAAGCCTGTTCTCTAAATTTTCACAGTAGTGTTCCTCGTCTTCGCGACAAAATTGTCAGATGTGAAAGTAACTTCCAGAGTACCTCAAAAGAATATTATATCGCAATTAATGTCAGCCACTGTTACCTGAATTTTCTAGCCAAATCTGTGAAGCTGTTCACCAACTGCATTGTTGTATATTGAGGCAAATTCCAGGGCAGTCTGCAGAGGATTGGCCGTTAGGACAGGCAGTGGACCCTGAAAGTAAATGAATGTAACGTATTGATCGTAAGTAATGCTGTAAGATTACACTGTTGGCGATAAATGGATGGAAATAATAACAACCGAATATGTCTCATAGTAATTATTGACAAAGTGATACAAACTCTCAAAACTAGTTACGGGAAAAGTAGGTATCACAGTGAGATTAATTGGAAATATGATTCATGTACGAAAGAAGTGATTTAAAGACTCATTCGATCGGCTCTCGAGTGTTAGTCGTTAGTCTGTGCCCTTTTTAGGTAGGACTAGGGACCTACGCCAGCTTCGCAATGGTAGTACCATGTGTCTGCGTTCGGCCGACTCACGAGGCGGAGTGGTAATAAATTACACAGGGTATCCCCGGCGGAATGGTCAGTTTTCAGGGATATAAGAAGATAGCTCATCTGAGGTAAAAAAAAAAAAAAACTTTATATGGACAGATGCCCTATTTCGAATAGTTTTAGATATAGAACACATGTAACATACATTTGGGGGGGGGGGGGGGTTAGTGGAGCGCACGTATGCGTCATACCCACCCAACTTTGATGTTTTATTGTAGCCCAGCTACCTTGGCACATTCAGCCTCTTTGCTTGGAATGTCTTTCAGCCATTAGACTAGCCCACTGAACGCGGAGTTGTCCGTGGTGTTTTGTGAGTGAGGTTCAGTGTATCAGTAAATTTTATTTTACGTTTCATCAAGAAAGGAGACACAATTTATGAAATGAATATTATTATATGTTTACGCTTCCGGACAAAAAAAAATGAAGCACCCAGAATGGGAGAGAAACAAAGTGAAACTTCACGGTTTGAGAGTATGTGATGTTATTTTAGCTTGACACTATGAGTCCACTCATCAGTATGGCGTTGCACCCTCTCTGGCCTGGATGCCTGCACTGACTCTGTTGGAAAGGGCGTCACAAAGCCGTTGTATCCTCTGCTGAGGCAAGCTGGCTCCTTGATATCCTGGGTTCTGGCATGGGGACGGCGTTGTCGTCCGAGCTGGTCGCACACGTTTTATCGAAGATACATTTGGCCTCTTGATGGCCACGGAGTACCTCAACGTCACGCAGGCAGTTGATAGAAAGACGTTTCGTGTGTGGATGTGCATTTTTCTGCTGAAAAATGGTAAAATGGTACCACTACGCTGTCGCGTGAGAGGCAAGACATGAAGATGTAAGATGGCCGTGATGACCCTTGAACCGTCTGAATTTCATCAACCACGTCAGCCGTGACCTGAAAAACCTGATGTCTCGCTACATCATGATACCAGTAGTAACACCACTGTCCCCTCCAAAACACTGGAGGAATTGACCTCTCCCGAAGTAGGCACTATATTCGCCGACGATTGTCATCCGGAGCTGTACAGATCCACGATTCGTCACTGAACGCATCGCGTCACAATTCATCATCAGTCTGTGATTCCTTGTCAAACCACCACTCCAAACGCAGACGTTTGTATTGCAGTGTCAAGGGCGGTCTACGAAAGACACCGCAGTTTCTTAGTACGGTTACAGCTAGTGTTCGACCAACGGTGCGGAATGCCACAGATTACCGTAAGGAGACCATTACGTGTCCTCGGAAGCAAACGCAGACGTCAAGGTGTTACGATGTGCTTGGTACACAACACGGCGGTCTCCCATTGTGGTGATCAGACATGATCGACCAGAACCTTGACGACAAGTATGTCTGCCCTCACGTTCCCATAAGCCTAACATCTACTCACTTGTCACATTTGGGTATCACAAAAATTTGGGTACTGTGTGGATACTGCACGATTGGAGTAGCCGGCGAAACAGAATCCCAAAATGAGATCCTCTCGTATTCTGTCAGGTGTCGTCGATAACGCTGACTAACACGAGAATTCGGCATGTTTATTGTCGTTCATAGTGATCACTCAACATCTGCCTCCGTTCACGCCCCGTCTATATCTCGTCTGGCCTGGTGTCAACACAAAACACGAACCAACCTATTACACTTTGGTGGCTGTTCTGTCGCAGATAATTGCAACTCTAATAATTTACATAATCAACGAGAATGTGTTCGTGTACAAAGTTACATTGACAGCGTACCAGGTTTCCTGGGTACATCACTTTTTTTGTTAGGCAGTGTGTATGTGAGTAACGACAATGAGTGAATCGCACAGCCACCAGGCAGAAGCTACATAATTGTTTACCAACGAAGTATCTTACTAAAAAGTATCGATGAAAACTGAACTTCCTTTGTGGCAGCAAAATCATACTGAAGAACCAGGAAAGAAACAACATCTTTGAACGATTTCATTATACGGGAACGATTTCATTATACGAGCTAGCGTAGCTTTTCCTTTGTTCCCGACATACATAAACAACGCGTTTATTACGAAACAGGAAGTCAAAACCTTCACATTAAGTGAGAGAACGGCACGTTGCATACGGGTGAAAGAAAACGCTACCACTAGCTTTCCCGCTACGGCAACGTCAGGCTGTGCCCGAAGTTGCTGACCAGCGTCTGTGTATGTGAATGACATATTATATTATTCGGTCAACGGGTACTAGGTGAGCTATCGTTTGTTAATGTGAAAAATCCCTAGTTGCACCCTGGTCCGGACCACATTTCGAACTATAGGTAATTGAACTTGTGTTAAATTAGCCTGTTGATTAGTGGTAGGAAACAAAGGAAAAATATGGAAAGTTAGCTGGTATCAAGAAGCTGTGCAGGTGATTTCATGTCTGTCAATGACTTATTAAACGAATGCGCTGAATAGTGCACTTGGAAGTCGAAAATGTATAGCTGTAGTTACAAGTTGAGATTGACGAATTTATGGAAATAAAGTTAATCGATCGTATTAGGAGAATGTATTATGACTCGAAATATGTCATCTGACCTGGCAACAGGAACAATCTCTCTCTCTCTCTCTCTCTCTCTCTCTCTCTCTCTCTCTCTCTATATATATATATATATATATATATATATATATATATATATATATATATATATATATATATCAGGAACTACTTGTAACTCATTTGTTAGTGAGCTCACTTTATACTACAATGCAAGAGTTCTAAATCTGATTGACCTACCTCTGTTCCTCAACATTTATTCATCTATCTCCACATGCGGCACAGTCATTTCACATCATGATTCGGTTAGCTGCTATAACTATGAAAGACAGATCTTCCACAAAAAATTTAAAAAAAATGATCGAATGGCATTATTGCCCGGAAGACTCCGTCCGGGGTTGTTCGTTGCCTGGTGCAAGTCTTTCTGTTTGATGCCAGTTTGGTGACTTGCGCGTCAATGTAAATGAGATGAAATGATAAGGAGAACTCTAAAACAAAGTGCCCAAGCGGGGAACTGAACCTAGTCCTCCGCGTTCTAGAGGCAGCAATACCAACTCCCAGACCATGCGCTGCGGACTTGATTAACATAAAAGCGGCTTTATGATCAAGTGTTCGTCTTCCCAGGGCTCTGTTTCCACAGGAAACAATCCAAGGCCCTCATACTGAAAACGCCCAGAGGCTCCTAAGCCGATATTCTCCGCCGAAGTATCACCAAACACTTGTGTGCAGGTCCACAGGTGACGGTTCAGTGCAAACCAGAACCGACAGAGTTGCGATTATCGCTGGGAGGCCGTGGAAAGTGCAACGGAAAAAGATAGAAAATTATGTATGCTACTGGGGGAATTCCCGAACAAGCCCTCGAGAGTGTGCACCAACAGTGCGGATGAGCAAAGTGGCACACATTTGCTCTAGGAAATACTACGACCACGAAAAACAGTTTCGCTTCAAAACATTGGGGATGAAACGCTCAGGGGTTAATTTTCCTTTAGTGTTCCAACCAGTGCAAAGTTAATGCCATTTATACAAATTATGCAAAAACCTAGGTCAGTTTTGGCTCCGTAGTTTTCAGGGATAATAAGAACCTAACAAACAGTATGATCTTATATCGATGATTTTGGAATTATGTCTGTGTGTCAGTGTATAAATGCATTTATGCACTGACACACGTTGCCATTCGTAACAACAGACATCACTTTCTCTCTTTCTCTCTCTCTCTCTCTCTCTCTCTCTCTCTCTCTCTCTCTCACACACACACACACACACACACACACACACACGGACGTACAAAAGGGCACGTGTTAAAACTTTTTTGAAGATCGTAAATCTCGTATAAAAATTAATTTGGATTCTATAAAACAGAGATCTCCCGAAACTCAGTTCCCTCTGTTCGTCAGCTTGATCCGCGCCGTCCAGGTTGATACCGTGTTCTCGTTCGATGCTCTTCCACACTCTCATTTAATGGACAAAATAAGAGCTTGCCGAGTATCGGAACGGATTTGTGACTGGATTCAAGACTGACTTGCTGATACAACTCAATATGTCTTTCTTAAAGAGACGTATTCGACAAATGTAAACATAATTTCGGGGCTAGCCTAATAGTTTTATAGGTTGGTTACTGTTTACAACGAACATAAATTATCTAGCAAATAACGGTTAACAACGTGGGAAGCCGTCTGAAGTTGTTCACAGACGATTGTCTGTAGGCAGGTTGTAACGCCAGAAGTTTAGTGAAATGCTGCAAGATCTGCAGAGTATCAGCGACCGAATGCAGGGACTGGCAGTTGGTGCTGAACGAATTCCGTATAAGTAGGCGAAGAAGTGTATTACTGTTCGATCACACTGTCGGCGGTAAATCACAAGAGACAGTAATAACCATAAAACACCTAGGATCAACCATCCAGAACGAGCTGAAGTAGAATCATCACAGAAAACTAATTGCAGGAAAAGCAAATATCAGGCTGAGATTTATTGCAAGAATCTTAAGGAAAATTAATTCGTTAAACCTATTCTTATTTACTATTCATCAGCGTTAGATCCTGAACATGAATACTGAGAAAGGTGGGGCTGGTGCCACAACTGTTTATAATTTGTAAGTACGACAGCACTGTTTATACTTTAAAAGTCCACCTAAAAGTCCACCAGCTAAGAGCAAATATGTATGTACTGGACGTTTATAAATCACTTATACAAAAGTAATCTGTAATTATGAAAAGGATAAATAACTTAACAGAAATGTTTGATTTAGTACTGAGTGCATTATATCTTCGAGTTCTATTCCCACTAAGTACTGTCAGTTTCCGATGTCCCCGCTAGGCGGAATGGGCGAATCTGATATTCCGGCAGGCATCATGCAGCCGTACAACGGTTTAGAGCATGCGCAATGTTGTTTATGGTTTCATGAAGCCAAATACGCTACTACAATTCAGAGACAATTCGCTACTAAATATCGCAAGAGGGACTGGTTCTAGTTAGTACAGTAGTTTCAGCGAAACTGGCTGTGTGTCACATAGGACGCAGGCATGGTCGGCCAGCTGTGTCTGGCGCAGCAATTGAACAAGTTCGACAGATTTACATTCGTAGTCCAGGTAAATCAACGAGAGGAGCCAGCTTAGAAATGAACATGCCTAGTGTTACATTGTGGATTACAGAAAATCCTGTCATTCAAACCCTACAACCTAGAACTGCTGCAAGCTTTAAGAGAAAGTGACAGAGAAAAACGAACTGAGTTTGTGCAGAAATGTTTAACAAAATGCAGACTGAAGATGATGGTCTTAATAAAAATATGGTCAGTGACGAAGCCATCTCCCATACCTCCGCTAAGTTTGGATGTGGGGTGAGCAGAAACCTGCGTAATGTAATCGAAAATGCACGGGACTTGCCTAAGGTGAATGTTTGTTGCGTTGTAAACTGTAACAAGATTTACGGTCCTTTCTGTTCTTCCGAGTCAACTGTAACTGGCATATCGTACTTGGACCTGCTTGAATATTATTCGATGAACCCTCTGCGAGGCACTTAAGTGTGAATTGCAGAGTAACGCCTCAGTTACAACAGGATATGGGCACAGAATTTTTTTTAAAGCAAGGTGGGGCGCCAGCCCATTATCAAGTGAAGTTGACGCATATCTCCATAGAAATGTGCTCCCTTGGACTGGACGTGTTGGAACAATATCCTGGCCGCAACGACGCCCTGATGGATCCCCAGTGTACTTGTGTGTATGGGGCTACATTAAAGAAAGAGTGTTTGTTCCTCCGCTTCCGAGAAACGTCGATGAACTGCGACAACGGATAACGCAAGCAGTTATACAACAAGACCTGCTGCTTAGGATTTGCAGGAAACCGATTACAGATAGGACATTTGTCGTGTTATAAACACATTGTACGAGGGCTATTCAGAAAGTAAGGTCCAATCGATCGCGAATTGGAAACCACTGTGAAAATCCGATGAAGCTTCACATAGGCGTGTTGGACAGTGTCTCCAGTATGACGATCGATCGCATCACGTCGCTCTTTTCAATTCTGATGGCACAGTGAGCGCGTAAAGACGCCTGGAAAACGTTGTGTACCGCCAAGTATGAGTGCCCGTGAGAGATTTCGCCTGATTTCATGCACCCCACACAACGTAACTGTCATGCATTTCCTTCTTCATGACAATCCTTGGCCGCACTTTGCAGAGGCAATGAGGTGGCTCTCACAGCGTTTTCGATGGGAAGTGTTTCGTCAACCACCATACAGAGTTCTCTCTGCTCATTTGAACTGATGGATATGAAGAGAACATTTTGCTGCAGACAATAAGCTGCAGATCAATGTAGAGAATTGGTAGCAATCACAGGCGACTGCCTTCTGTGACGAGGTTATTGCAAAGTTGATACAACGCGATGACAAGTGTCTCATTCAGAGTGGCGGCTGTGTGGAAAAGTAATTGGAAGGTGTGGCTAACTCTTGCAAATAAAACATTTTTGATTTTCTCTGTGATTTCTATTTCGCGACTGATCGGACCTTACTTTCCGAACAGCCCTCGTACATTTGTAAATAAAACTTGAAAATGTACTGCATTCAGTGATTTATCAAACATTCCCGTAAGTTATTTACCCTTACACACTTAAAAGTTACTTTTGTATAAATAATTTATAAACACTCTGTATTTCAGATCACTAAACATGTTTCAGTAAATTGATGCATAGCGCAAATAGCAAACAAAATTAGCATTTTATCAGTTGCACACAGGTGTAGCTTCAAAATCATTAACGTAATATTCTGTCATTTGAGGATAGACAGATATGTCAAACAATACGATCTTGAGTTAGTAGAGAGCTAACACTATCTTGTCTTCTGGTGGGGTATATAATAATTGTTTTCAGAGTGGACTATATAAGGGTCAGGTATTTGTTAGTATAATTTCTACTTCCTCAGCAAAAATTTCTCGCATCCAAAAATCTAGGTAACTGCTTATCAGATTTTTGCTGTATGTAGCGACAGACGGACATATTAACTCCTTTTTCTATTGATTCTGAGCTGAAACTGCAGAAGTTATTTCTGATGACAATTTTGACAAAATTCATTGGAATAGCAATTACAATAAAAATGACAAAAGATACTTTGAAGTAGAGTTATGCACAGGAATGGAAGTTTTCACTATGTGAATGAAGGCACCAAGATTTTCCTTCTATTTAGTGGTTGCATTATTGTCTAAAAGGGATGAATAGCTGAAATGAGTTTGTTCATCCAGTAATAAATGTGGGGATACACAAATCTGTTTCGTAATTTCTAGAAGTTCTAACTGAGTGAGCTTTGCACCCTTTCCCTCTATGTTCTCAATCAATCCTGTAAAGGACTGCTTCGATACTGTGTCACTATCATTGTATTTCCACAATATTAATCCGGAAGAAGAGTTGGAGCATTTATTGTTAAAAGGGGTGGATAACTGAACTGAGTTTGTTCGTTCAGTAATAAATGTGGAGATATATACATGTTTCTTAATTTTTAAAATTTCTAACTGAGTGAGTTTCGCATCCTTTCACTCTATGTTCTCAAGCATTTCTGTCAAAGACTGTATTGATATTATATCAGACCTATTGTGTTTACGCAACCCTAATCCAGAAGAACAGCTGAGCATCGTTAATACAGAGGAATGTTGTTTAAATACAATTTTTTCTACTTCCAATGTAACTATTGTAAAGAAGCAGATTTTCTGGCAATAATCCTTTTTGATCCTCTGAAGAACATTGCAAAAACGGACACCACAAATACATAAAAGATGTAGAATTCCTCTACATTGAGAGAAAGTGTAAATAACTCACTTATATATTTTTGAAACTAGGAAACATGTATGTATTCCCACATTTATTGCTGAATGAACAAACTCAATTCAGTTGTTCACCCCTTTTAGACAATATGGCAATTCCTTCATAGAAAAAGAACGCTGGCATCTTCAATGACATAATGAAAACTTCCATTCCCGTGCATAGCTCTAGCAGTGCATTTTTAGTCGTAGTTATTGTAAATGCTGTCCTAATCAATTTTGCAAATCTATATGTAATTTTCTCAAAATTATCTTTCCTTGGTTCTCATCTTTGGGGTCAGTTATGCACTAGAAAATGGGCGTATAACTCGAAACCTAGATCATACAGTAATAATAAAATTTACGAATAAATGGAAAAAAGTGTTTCCTTTAAATAATACAATATAGGGTAAATGTTTCACCGAAGAACCCGCAGTTGAATCAATTAAAATGTATAAAAAGTTATATAAACGCAAATACTATGACGAATGTTAAAAAGTAAATATAATGGTTTATTTTACTAGCAGCTGAAAAATTATAAAATAAATCAGAGTGCAGACCAGTCTCCCGCTAGGGGCCATGGCCAGTGTAACAAAGCACATCGAGAAAAGGAGTATGTGGAAGGCACTCAGCAGCAGAAGGGATAAGATGACAGCGCACATGTGAAAAAATCGGGTAATATTTTTCTTTTTCCTGGAGGGGGCCGTAGAGAGCAATAATTATATACTACTGGCCATTAAAATTGCTACACCACGAAGGTGACGTGCTACAGACGCGAATTTTAACTGACAGGAAGAAGATACTGTGATATGCAAATGATTAGCTTTTCAGAGCATTCACACAAGGTTGACACCGGTGGCGACACCTACAACGTGCTGACATGAGGAAAGTTTCCAACCGATTTCTCAAACACAAACAGCAGTTGACCGGCCTTGCCTGGTGAAACGTTGTTGTGATGCCTCGCGTAATGAGGAGAAATGCGTACCATCACGTTTCCGACTTTGATAAAGGTCGGATTGTAGCCTATTGCGATTGCCGTTTATCGAATCGCGACATTGCTGCTCGCGTTGGTCAAGATCCAATGACTGTAAGCAGAATATGGATTTGGCGGGTACGGGAGGGTAATACGGAACGCCGTGCTGGATCCCAACGGCCTCGTATCACTAGCAGTCGAGATGACAGGCATCTTATCCGCATGGCTGTAACGGATCGTGCAGCCAAGTCTTGATCCCTGAGTCAACAGATGGGGACGTTTTTAAGACAACAACCATCTGCACGAACAGTTCGACGACGTTTGCAGCAGCATGGACTATCAGCTCGGAGACCATGGCTGCGGTTACCCTTGACGCTGCATCACAGGCAGCAGCGCCAGTGATGGGGTACTCAACGACCAACCTGGGTGCACGAATGGCAAAACGTATTTTTTCGGATGATCCTGGTTCTGTTTACAGCATCATGATGGTCGCATCCGTGTTTGGCGACATCGCGGTGAACGCACATGGGAAGCGTTTATTCGTCATCGCCATACTGGCGTATCACCCGGCGTGATGGTATGGGGTGCCGCTGGTTACATGTCTCGGTCACCTCTTGTTCGCATTGACGTCACTTTGAGCAGTGGACGTTACATTTCAGATGTGTTACGACCCGTGGCTCTACCCTTAATTCGATCTCTGCGCAACCCTACATTTCAGCCGGATAATGCACGACTGCATGTTGCAGGTCCTGTACGGGCCTTTCTGGATACAGAAAATGTTCGACTGCTGCCTTGGCCAGCACATTCTCCAGATCTCTCACCAATTGAAAACGTCTGTTAAATCATGGCCGAGCAACTGTCTCGTCACAATACGCCATTCACTACTCGTGATGAACAGTGGTGTCGTGTTGAAGCTGCATGGGCTCTGTTTCACTCAATGCCCAGTCGTATCAAGGCCGTTATTATGGCCAGAGGTGGTTGTTCTGGGTACTGATTTCCCAGGATCTATGCACCCAAATTGCGTGAAAATGTAATCACATGTCAGTTCTGGTATAAAATATTTGTTCAATGAATACCCGTTTATCATCTGCATTTCTTTTAATGGCCAGTAGTGTATGAGGAGAAATATTCTGAAATACACTCATCACATTAATGTGGTTATTGGGTGCTAATCTGAGATAGAGAGATTCACAAAAGATATTGGAATTGCGGCTGAGAAAAATAAAAGTTGCTACGTTGGGAAATTGTTGAAGTATGCTTATTTAATTAAAAGTTGATTATGTTCGTAAAGAAGCTTAAATTTTTGTGATTTCTTTGTGAGACCGAAAACGTTTTTATCATCTACGAAATAGGGCTAGTTTGTCAAAATACTTTTCCCAAACCGTTTACCGGAGATGGCGACTCCAATCTGACCGGAATCTCCGTTGCGCACAGCTGACGTCAGAGCAAGCGCAGCTGCAGGTGCGCGCGCACGGCCGGGCTTTACGCGGCGGCCCACCGGCGGAGCTCGGCGGGGGTGCTGCCGCGCCCACCTACCTAATCAGTCCGGACCCTCTGCCTGCCCTCTCCTCCCTCCGCCGGACTTCCTCCTCCCTCACAGCGGCCACAGAAAGGGCTACGCGTCCGGCGGCGGCAGCCTTCCGCCTGCTGCAGCAGAAATTAATGCCTGGTCTGGAGCCGTATGTAGTGCGCCGACGCCGCGGCTACTGGAACCTGGCGCGTCTAATCTTTCATCGCGGCCGCGCACGCACGGCCGGTGTGCGTCGCGTTGCGTCTCCCCGGCCACGCGCTGCTCCGCCGTTATTAAGTAATGGCGCTCGCGCTGCCAGCATATCGATAGTTCACACGAGGAGGGCCCTGGGTGGTCCCAGTCGATCTCACAAATGATATTCGACCGCGGAAAATCGTTTCTACTATCGAAATGAGTCAGGGAACGTATTCATTAGTTTCCTGCTCCCCTACTGCCTTTGAAGTCACAAAAATAATATACTAATGGAAAGCGCCCGAGAGACTGCGGCTCCACACGCGAACTGATCAGGTAATATGTTGTTGGGGCCGAAGAATGGATTCGCCTTTATTGAACATTAATTATTTTGGTGTTCGTTGAGCGCTCGTGAGTTTCGAAAGACCAGTGCAGTGACCGCCAGTTCACCTCACGGATCCCTACAGTACGGATGAGCTGACGCAAAAATTTACCTAAGAAGTATTACAGAGACATATATTGTCACCAAAAGGCAGGTTTCAGATGAATTTTGTCCTCTATGAAGCTCTATTTCTTTCTGTTTTCTTTAGTTCTGAGAGTTATGTTCTTCCTTCAAGCCAGAATGCCGTATCTCCCTCTATTTTCCCTTTCACTTCCTCCTTCACTGATGCTTTTAGAAAACAGTCTTTTCTTAGAACGTTTACACCTAGGTCGTATTCCTATTTCTGATATAATTCTTGAGAATTTTTGTCTTCTTTTCTGTTTTAAACACTTCACCATTCCTATTACGTTTGCTCATTTAATTTTGTCCATTGTTCTCCACAGTAAGCCTTCAAAACCTTCCCAGTATTTTCCTAATTTCTTTCTTCCTTGAAGTTCCTGGACCATATGTAGCAGCACTCCCAACAAAGCATCTTGTCAGTCCTTTTCTTGGATAGATTTCCATTACATTTCTTGGTAAACATTGCTTTTTCTTAAATATTCCCCTGCTGTATGGCATTTTTCGTAATTACCCGTTACAGTTTCCATTGAACATGCTTCTCATTTACTTCCCTCTATTGTCACATTTTCTTGGCAGTGTATCTTTTCTAGTTTCATTACTTCGTCTAGGGTATCTTGACACACATACCGATAGTTTCCTCTGATTTTTTTTTCTCGCCACCATGATATTCTGAAGACCTTCTTCAATCCTGTTAGTACTGCTCAAATATTTTCATATTTAATAACTCTCTCTCTCTGTCTTCCGTACTTTTATTGTACCTACATTGGTCTATTTTGTTCAAGACTTCGCTGACACGTTTCCCACCATATACATTAAACAAGGCTGGATACTGACAGTAACCGTCTCTCAAACCTCTCTTAACAGCTATTTCATCAGTTTCTTCCTATTGAACCTCCATCACTGAACTCTACCTTATGTATTAAGGTTGTAAAAGTAACACCTAATTTTGTATCATATGTATTTACACCCGTTACAAACTATTTATTAATCGCTATTTTCTTTACTGAATGTCGTTACATGTCAACATTTTCTGAAATTTGTTGTGAAACTCCTCTGATTTTGGCCGACAAAACTCACATTTTACTTTGCTACCTGACTTATTTAGAAATGAAAAAAAGCGTATAACGACTACATTACACAAGGAGGAGATATACTGAACAGTTGTGAATGCCAGCTCGGTTCCGGTAGTGTAACGATTCGTTGCAAAATAGAACTAAGCTCTCCACGCAGCTCAATTCACAACTTAATTTTACAATCGAAATTAAAACTTCTGGAAAAATAGTGGGTAAGTGTAAGTAACTGACGTCGAAGGCAAGTAATCCCCGAACAAGTCACTCACACCGTCTCTTGCTCGCGCACGACTTTTGAATTCACAGGACTAGCGAAACGTATCAAGGAATTAGGAATTGGGGCTTTACCAATACTGCCGACGCGGCCCTAGGTGGAGACGGACTACATACGGGAAAGAAAACATGGCGAGTGATAAACGTATTTGCAGCTCCGTGTCATTTCCAACTAGACTGAGAACACTCGAAGAAGTTAGAGGAATTAGAAAAATATCGAGAAGACACGAACTGCGTTCGGCGAAGAAGACATGGTAGCAACGTAATATCGCCGTCGTTCCTCTTAGGGTAGCCCGCATCTCGTGGTCGTGCGGTAGCGTTCTCGCTTCCCACGCCCGGGTTCCCGGGTTCGATTCCCGGCGGGGTCAGGGATTTTCTCTGCCTCGTGATGGCTGGGTGTTGTGTGCTGTCCTTAGGTTAGTTAGGTTTAAGTAGTTCTAAGTTCTAGGGGACTGATGACCATAGATGTTAAGTCCCATAGTGCTCAGAGCCATTTAGCCAACCTCTTAGGGTAACGCATTGGAGGAATACAACCATTGAGTCGGCCCGCGACGAGCATGACTGTGTGCAGGGAAGAAAACATGTGAGTAACGAACCGTTCAAGTTTTAATGGAACGGTGCTTTGAGTCTCGTGGCAGCTTAGTTTATAACGAATACTTACGACATGCAACATTTATATTAAGTATAGTTCCTTAATGAGTCTTCTGTCACAATCTGTTCCTCCTCCCTTCGACATTTTAAAATTGTTTTCCATTTTACTTGATCATAAGTTGTCAAACATCTGTCTGTCGGCTTCTATCATCCGTCCCAACAACATCCACACATCGGCGTTGTTCTGTGTCTTGTTTGTCACAATTCTCAGCATTATATGAGTAGCTGATTTGAAATGAGTCGGTACGTTTAAAATTCTAGAATTTTTGAGTGCCTACTAACGAGTTACACTTTACTCATTATACACATCAAATGAGTGAAGACAAAAACTTTCATATCTACTTATTGTGTTAGACGCAGTCAGAAGTATCTCTCTAGATAATGTCAGTGCCATGAGCTAAGTTGTTGGCGTTTACTAGTAATCGTTTACAGAAGGAAACTTGCGAATATATCCCGAAACGTCAATATTTGTATCTCATTATTTGAATTCCTCACAGACACAACCTGGCACAAGTTTTACAATCGATCTTAACTAAGTGTCTAATATGAAGTGCATAGGACTGCTACGTCCAACATATTTGTCATATACACCATTAGATTTATACAGACAAAGTGAATGAATTTGCTAAAAATTGGTACTGCAGACAGAAAATTGGTTGGTTATCAGCAAGAAAAATAAAATGGAGTTAAACGTTTAGGCTTCCTTATTCTCAAGCAGTGAATACCGACGTTACCAGATACCGCCATACGCAGCCAAGTATTTGAATTACAAAGCCGCTTTCGGGAAACAACATACAGTAAAGAAAGCCAAATATTTTCATATTAGTGTCATATGCCTACAAAAACAAAGTTACTCAGTTTGTGAAATGATTTTCCTGGACCTTTTTTGAGATCTGCAAACATCGTAGTAGAATCCCTAAAAGTTTTTTTACCCAAAAAATAGAGCTGCCAGAGTCAGAGGTTGATTGTCAGCCAATAAGGAGTCAAGTATGTAAGCTGTTCTTGGTTGCATAAGTCACATGTTCTGTTCTGTAGAACTACTACAAGGAATTTCACTGGATCCGTATCAAGTATTCGAAGCAGCATGTAACTAAGGAACTGCCTTATTTCAGCGCCTGTCTTATCCTTTGTTCTTGCCATTCAGCATTACGAAAGTGATTGTGAGACCAACCACAGAGGAAATAACCCACCTCCCCCTTCCCCCACTTCACTCACTTCCCGATGACTAGATTCCGGTTTGGTACAGCTACTTCTCCTTGTCATAAAAAATAAATTGCAAGATAAACTGTTACTTATTGTATTCTCCATTTCATCATCGACAACGTGTCCTAAAGAGCTTGAACCATGTGGTTGTTGTGTTTTGACTCCATTCTACTGCACTCGACTGATGTTTTGGTCTATTGAGTTTCTTCTCTGAAATCTTACCTACGATGACGTTCTTTAAGAAGTCGTTGTACCGGATCACATGGGTAATCAATTTCGTTTTCCTTATTTGTATGGTGTTAATCAGTGGCTTTTTCATTAGTTTATATGTATGGGCTTAGATCCAATGGGAGCTTGGAATAAATTCATAAACATTATGAAAATAAAAAATTATATTACTGTGAAAAAAATAACAAAAGCAAAGGCAATCTACTCGAAAGTCCACAGCTATGAAATCGAAATCTGCAGCTGGCTGATATTTAATTCCTTGTTGCACCACCCTCCATCGCATGAAGTTCACAAGAGGACGCTCGGACTTGACTCAGTTCTCTACAATGGTCCTGCTTAGGTAGTGCAGTGTGTGAGGATGGTCCCTCCTTCGACACTCAGCTGGTTTCAACTTGGTCCCATGCATTATCAGTCTGCTACATGTGAGCAGATACCGCAGGCATTTTATGTTGTTGATGCCTCCTGCTTCATGGAAGGACAAGTCCACGAGATGGGAGCGGTTTGCAAGGGTATTATCGTCTTGCAGGGCGAATCTGTCGCCGAAATGTCGACTGGAGGGCTGAGTAACAGATTGCAGCATCCTGTCCTGATTCAGCACAGTTCTCGGATTACCTTCAGTGTCGATGGGAGACGTACGACAGCCATGCATGGTACCGGCCAGAAACGTGACTGAACCATTTCTTCGCTGTGCATCTGGGACACTCTGCCGGAGACGTACGTAGACCGAGGAGATTGTAGTACCGTGGAATGCTCTTCAGAATTTTCCCTGTAGCCATTCCTGTATTAAAAATCTAATATATTTTCTTACAGTTTTCAAGTTATAGCTTTCACTTTTTGTGTACTACAGTTCTTTTAGGAAATTACAAAAATTATACTAGGAAAGAAATATTTTGGCAATTCTGAAAAACTGTTCCATGGTACAACAAGTTAGTTTAACTGTTAGCAAATAATACCTTGAAATTTAAAAGTGTTCCAATCGAGAAAATCTCATCAATACTGTATTTAAATCTATCTGATACATAATTACTAGACCAGGAACAATCAGTAAGTGAAATCATATTATGTAGAAGTACTATTAAAAGCCATTACATGTTAAATATATTTTGAAATAGGCGCTATTGATAACGAACACAAATTTTCATTTTCAAGACAGATAAAGACGTTAAAGATCCACATTTCATTTGCAAATAGCACAGGTTCCATAGTAGAAGACCTTTTTCGGTTTCAAGATACAAGATGGTAGACGACCGACGAAATACGGCTTGATCGTCCACACATTATTTAACTACATTTAAAACTATATAGAATTTTCACACCATAAATGTATTCCACAGGACTTCAATATGTAGAACCGAAACACGACCTCGTGTCTGACAACAACAAAGACATTAGAAAATGCTGGACGCTTCTATGACGGCCACTAGTACGCTTCCTCCATGTTATTCCAATACTGGATACCGACTAGGAAACGTCATGTGTTCCTAGGTATACTATCCTCAAGATACAAAACTCTTTCCTGCCCGGCAGTCGATAATTATCAAGCATCAGCCAAACTACACTCCTGGAAATTGAAATAAGAACACCGTGAATTCATTGTCCCAGGAAGGAGAAACTTTATTGACACATTCCTGGGGTCAGATACATCACATGATCACACTGACAGAACCACAGGCACATAGACACAGGCAACAGAGCATGCACAATGTCGGCACTAGTACAGTGTATATCCACCTTTCGCAGCAATGCAGGCTGCTATTCTCCCATGGAGACGATCGTAGAGATGCTGGATGTAGTCCTGTGGAACGGCTTGCCATGCCATTTCCACCTGGCGCCTCAGTTGGACCAGCGTTCGTGCTGGACGTGCAGACCGCGTGAGACGACGCTTCATCCAGTCCCAAACATGCTCAATGGGGGACAGATCCGGAGATCTTGCTGGCCAGGGTAGTTGACTTACACCTTCTAGAGCACGTTGGGTGGCACGGGATACATGCGGACGTGCATTGTCCTGTTGGAACAGCAAGTTCCCTTGCCGGTCTAGGAATGGTAGAACGATGGGTCGATGACGGTTTGGATGTACCGTGCACTATTCAGTGTCCCCTCGACGATCACCAGTGGTGTACGGCCAGTGTAGGAGATCGCTCCCCACACCATGATGCCGGGTGTTGGCCCTGTGTGCCTCGGTCGTATGCAGTCCTGATTGTGGCGCTCACCTGCACGGCGCCAAACACGCATACGACCATCATTGGCACCAAGGCAGAAGCAACTCTCATCGCTGAAGACGACACGTCTCCATTCGTCCCTCCATTCACGCCTGTCGCGACACCACTGGAGGCGGGCTGCACGATGTTGGGGCGTGAGCGGAAGACGGCCTAACGGTGTGCGGGACCGTAGCCCAGCTTCATGGAGACGGTCGCGAATGGTCCTCGCCGATACCCCAGGAGCAACAGTGTCCCTAATTTGCTGGGAAGTGGCGGTGCGGTCCCCTACGGCACTGTGTAGGATCCTACGGTCTTGGCGTGCATCCGTGCGTCGCTGCGGTCCGGTCCCAGGTCGACGGGCACGTGCACCTTCCGCCGACCACTGGCGACAACATCGATGTACTGTGGAGACCTCACGCCCCACGTGTTGAGCAATTCGGCGGTACGTCCACCCTGCCTCCCGCATGCCCACTATACGCCCTCGCTCAAAGTCCGTCAACTGCACATACGGTTCACGTCCACGCTGTCGCGGCATGCTACCAGTGTTAAAGACTGCGATGGAGCTCCGTATGCCACGGCAAACTGGCTGACACTGACGGCGGCGGTGCACAAATGCTGCGCAGCTAGCGCCATTCGACGGCCAACACCGGGGTTCCTGGTGTGTCCGCTGTGCCGTGCGTGTGATCATTGCTTGTACAGCCCTCTCGCAGTGTCCGGAGCAAGTATGGTGGGTCTGACACACCGGTGTCAATGTGTTCTTTTTTCCATTTCCAGGAGTGTAATTGATGTACCTTATAATGAGAAGCCAGAAGGGGCGATCAGTGTGTACTTCAAAGAAATGTTTTGTAGACAAGATCGCGCTCAAATCGGTTTACTGACGGGTTTCGACAGGTAAGACTGTCATCTTCAGATCTTTAAAAACTTCCTTAGTTGTACCGGTACGTGATGTTCCATTGTACGGTCATTACTCGTGCCACGCTAACATTTTAGAGGAGAGTCTATTGCGCCTTCCACACATGTTTGTCAAAGTAAAATTGCAAAGAGGTTTGTCACAAGGTTTGACATACCCGTGTGGAATGTGCAGTATACTCTCCTCTAAAATGTTAATATGGCATGAGTAATGAAAGCAGTGTGGAACGTGAAGTACCGATACAACCAAAAAAGATTTTAAATATCCGAAGACGACAGTTTTTCCTATTGAAACCGGCTATTAAAAGAACAGGAACGCGATCTAGGCTTTAAAAAAAATTCATCAGACGAACTTAAGCTAGTCGATGAAGAGCATCCGATGCTGCAGATTCATGCTCCGTTCCAAGTGTTCCCTTGCGATGATTTTCGCACACCGCTACGCTGGGAGACTTGTACAGTTGTTCATAATTCACGCCCTCAGGCAATATGGATACTGTAAAGACAGTTGTGTACTATCAAAACCTCCCAGTTTCTCAAAATGGCAGTCTGTCTCTCTGCTGCATTTCCCTCGAGGCTCCTACATTCCACAACTTACAGATAGAAACCATGAGGTCGCGTGGAACTGAACAGTATTCGGTTTCCTTTTTCATTCATTATACGTGGGGATGTAGGTAGCGATTTCCTGTGTTCAGAACATAATTGAGAAAGAGGTAGACAGGTAAAAAATAGAAAACAATAACTGTGCAAGCCATTATTGTGGTGCTAAACTTCGATTGCATACTTTATGTGTGATGTGAATAGCGTCAGTAGCAAGATCATCTCAATTTTGGAAGACTCCGTTAAACAAGCTACTCAATAGCTTACAGGTTAGTATGAATTAAACGTAAGAGTTTGCGTCCAGCACTGTAAACTACATTGCCCGTGTGGAACAAGGGCAGGAAGCTTCAATCCTAGCTAGACGGAAACGAGCTTGGAGTGAGGTCTAGGCGTAGGGGAGTTGATCTCCCTATCGTAGCAACTCTGCACACAGCAAAACTCGGTAGGAGCCAACGACAGTAGTGGCAACTGAAGCTGGTCTAACTGCCGGGTTCACCAAACACATGCTTAACTTTAATGCGCAATGCGCAACAGAAATAAAGGATCACTTTTTTGAAACCCCGTGATTCCGACCCATGTATGAAATTTGCAACTGTGCGGTTAGCCTTCCTATGCAATGAAATGATAATTAAATCAAGACCTTAAGCTGTCGACAGGCGTTGATAAACATCAACGGGGACAGTTGAAAATGTGTGCCCTGACCGCGACTCGAACCTGGGATCTCCTGCTTACATGGCAGACGCTCTATCGATCTGAGCCACCGAGGGCACAGATAACAGAGCGACTGCAGGCACTTATCCCTTGCACGCTCGCCGTGAGACCCACATTCCCAACTTAATGTCCACACACTACATTCGTAGTGCCCCTGCCCATTACACTCATTACCGCGGCAGACTATCTTACCGAGTCCCGTAAGAGTTCGGGTAATGCGTGTGCATCCAGCACAGAAGAAGAAGGTCAATGGCCGGTTAGCCTTAACTGTATGAAGAGAGTATCTGTTCTTTGGGACATGTCCGAAAGAACAGATACCACCCTCATATTCCTATGCAATGGCGCAAAAGTGTGGCTCCCTGCGATGTCACCCTCGGGCTCGACGGTACTTCAGACAGCAAAGTGTCGACACTTGCTAAAGGAAGGTCACAGTTCGAAAGTTCATGTGACGTGTTAGGTGGGTTAATAATTTTACAGTATCATTAAATTTGACCACAATTCTGCCTAATGGCATGGTGGACACGTCACACGATGGGAAGGTGTTCACACCCCCTCTTACTTACATTTAACCTCTTCCTTTGACGCCTCTGCGATAGAAGTCAGAACGGCGACGCCCAGCGTTGAAATCTCTACTTTCTTATGAGTGATTAAGGAAAACATTCCAGATACACCGCTACTCAGAATCGGCTCGAAGAGGCCGCGAGGTGTGGCATAAAGGGCGTCAATGAACCCGCCCCTTTCCATGAGGCGTTGGTTCCCATACATTTCGTGGACGGAAACGACAAATCGCAGTGCGAAGAGCAACACGAAGACGCTCTTAACAACCTCTGATACTGCTGACACCCTCGGGCGTTTCAACCCTTCCCTAAGGACATTGTAAGCTGTATCCCCACCGAACATAATCGCACCCATTTGGAGCGCAGCGCGACCGCCGTTTTTTCTCTCGGCTACGGATTGGGACCACTAGGCACCGTTAAAAATGATGGGCGAAATCTGAACGTGATCCAAAGGAGCTAAGGGCAACAAGTCCACGGAGGCACTGGGCAGAGTTGTGGTGAAATTGTTGCCAGTGTGACATCGTTAACAAGCCTAAAACGTCACATGAACTGCTGTGAACACATAGTACGTAGTGGGGCGATCACTCTGTTATAGAAATAATTCTAAAGCCAAGATCGCTTAAATACTGTTTACTGGATAACCGGTTTCAACACACTAAAGTTGCCATCATCGGATCTGAATGCAGCTTAACATTTATATATCCAAATGGTTTATAAATCCAAATGGTTCATAAATGTTAAGCTGCATTCAGATCCGATGATGGCACCTTTAGTGTGTTGAAACCGGTTATCCAGTAAACAGTATTTAAGCGATCTTGGCTTTTGAATTATTTCTGTCACATGAACTTATGAGCTGTGGTCTTTTTCTCGCAAATGTCGACACCGTGCTGTTTGAATCATCATAGAGCCAGAGAGTGACATCGTAGAGCGCCACGCTTCTGTACCATTACACAAGAAGGTTGTAAGCAGGATTGAGTGAAATTTCAAACTTGAGCGTCTCAATGGGTGGGAATTACGGGATTTCGAAAAAGTGATTCTCTAAGTCTGTTGCGCAATGTAGACATATTCCATACGTAAAGGGCATGAGATACAAAATATAGGAAACAAGCGTTTCGGGAAAGAAAGGTGGTATAAAGTATTTACGTCTTTGAAACTTGTGTCCACAAACATGAACGACGCGGAGTCTCCTAGAATCAGTAAAAGTTGCATCCGCATAACGCTATCAGTACTGTGATACGTCAACGGAAGAGGAAATTTATATTGACAGATGTAAGCAAAATAAAATTCAGTAGTTGTAACGGTTTCGGTGCAACGCATACTGAAATAGGACTTGACTTCTATTTCAGTGAATAAGTAGCACCATCTCAACTTAAAGGACACATAGTGTCTCCATTAGGAACAAACTTCCATGAAATACTGCGAAAGCACCGAACATCCTCCACAGGTAATATACTGAATGCAATCCCTATGAAAAAATATTTAAAAATTAACGGCATTCGTGCAAGCTACTTATTTCATTCGCCAAGATCACAGATAACTGATCTATCAGCAAGAACAATGAATGATGCTATAATAAGCAAGAAATAATGTTAGAAAGAAAATTGTTAAGTTCTATGGTAAAAATGTTTACAAAAGAAAGTTGAATACCTCATATATCTTCCATAGCAAATAGGCGTTATTCCTAAAGAATATGCATGAGCTGTTGCATTGAAAACAGGTATAACATTATATACATGTAAGGTAACAGGGGATAATATGGAACTCTTTCAAGTAGTTTAAAATTTAAAGCACGGCAGCAGAGATAATATGCTGGGCAAAAATAGACCGGAAAATATTTGTTTGTGTTTTGATGGACGTTGTAGTTCCGTTGGATAGTGTTTTGGTTTTCTTTTAATTGCAACGAATTATATAAGTGTGGTGATAATTTGTAAAATTATATAATGTATTTAGATTTAAGTATTTAAATATTATAAAATACTGTAAACGAATTGTGGCCATGTTTAGCAATTATTTTGACTACTGTGGTGTCATGTGACCCGACTTAGGACTGTGGATGTGAGCGGGAAAATCGGGGTCTTTTGTGGTTGGCCGTTGTGGTGGCGAGTTGGGAGCGGCAGAGTGCCGCGAGTGCAAGCATGGACCCCAGTGTATGCGAAGGAACAAAGTGAAAGTGTGTGGGTGTGAGACAAACAGTGTACGAATTGCACCGATTATAATTTGTGAACTTAAAAATGCGTGGCCATAACGTTAAAGTGTTTCTTTTGAATAAATAAGTTTCAATCTGAACGTGTATAGTTCAATTCACTGTTGTTAAAAAACCAGCCAATATCAGACTCAATAATAGGGGCGATAATGCAACCGTTTACTACCAACCCCCTTTACAGATGAGCCACGTGACAAAAAGGAAGTAAACGAGCCCGAGTTCAGTTGCATACAGTAGTGGAACAGGTACAATAAGTACTCATAAAACGAATAAATCAAAATGGTGAGACTGATCGCAGTGTACTATACAAGTACCAATATTCTGTATAAAAGCCATATTAAAATAGCGAACAATCATCACAATAAAGCTGTTTTTGATCTGCCAAAATATAACTTTAATGTGGTAGAGAACAGAAAACAATATGTCTCCTCTTGATGAGCTAACTACAATCTTTACAATATCTGCAGTGCACTATCGAGTCACTTAAGTCAAAATCTGTGAGAAACTTCGGCAATTGTCTGCTGGCACAAAATCAGTACAGCTAAGTGTAGCTGTTACTATAGGATGCGTATTCATGTGTGTGTGTGTGTGTGTGTGTGTGTGTGTGTGCACGGGAAATGAAAAAAATCCGTAACGGTAATAATGGTAGGCAATTTTCGTTTCATGCTGGAGACTTGTAGGTTGTGTAAGTTGATTATTTTGACTGAAACTGGAGAAACTGGATTGCATAGAGAGTTGCTGTAGCCCGTTCAGCACCTTAATGCAGTACTTGGCTCCGAAACTCGTTGCTATTGATTAAAGAAGTAAAAAATAGTAGTCTCTGACTGTTTATCTTCTTCTGCGTTAATTTATGATGTCAGACACAACTTCACAGTTAAAGATGTACTTCCGTCCACATATATGCTGAACGATGTTCGAAAGTGCACCACACATTTTGTGTACTCTTAAGGATCGGTTGCGACAGCTCAAATTACTAATCTATGCAATCCAAAAATAACGGTATTAAATTACTTAAAACATGTAACACGGACTCCATGGTTCTACATCTACATATATACTCCGCAATCCGCCATACGGTGCGTGGCGGAGGGTACCTCGTACCACAGACTAGCATCTTCTCTCCCTGTTTCATTCCCAAACAGAACGAGGGAAAAATGACTGCCTATATGCCTCTGTACGCGACCGCATACGGCTCCTAAGCGAATAATCGGGCAGGAAGATCGTGACACCGTGTACATATTCTGTGCTGAATGCTACTTCACTTGTTAGCCTACTCGGGCCTCAGTCACCCGCATCCGTAAAGAAAGTAGATTAACGCTTGCGCTACAACTTTCTGTGTTGTACTCTCTTACCGACCGATAGACTTAATGAATCAATATGTAGTACAGTGCATATACTTCAAGCTACACTCGACAGAAAAAAATTTGGTGCAACTGTGTTCGAGCCATATTTGTGTTGTAATGAACTTTTAAAGCAGTCACGTTTCAAAATAATTCGTTAACTTACGACTGTTTGGTGTTACGAGATATTTTACCAGAAACAATAAAAAGGCAAGTAGTGCGTAACGAACGGCACCCCGGAGAAAGTTTCCGGGAACTGTGCACAGTACGACGTCCACGCTTGTGCTGTGGCCTCATTCTACCAGAGTCTACAAAGGAAACAAAAAAAGTCATGTTCTCAATGGGAAGACCGCTCGTGAACCTACACAAGTGGTTTTTAGCCAGATGATGCAATCTAAGCGAAACACGACAGCACAAAAAATGATACGTGACAAGAAAGAAAATACTTTGTAGTTAGAGTTAGGCAAAATCACATATTTTTTTTTAACGAGGGGTTCAATTCCGGCAACGTTGAAGCTTTTTGGGCACGACTGAATAGTAGTGGGGATGGTAATCGTCTAACCCCTTTTTGGAGATACTATCTCGAACTTCACCATAAGCTGTTTAGGGAAAACATTGGAAAACTAAATCTGGATGACAGGGCGAGACATGAGCCACAAGCGTCCAGTTTTCTAAGCACAGCGCTACGTCAGACACTAATTATCGTGTAATGAACATCTTTCTATGTTCAGTGGAAGAGACTGAGAGACAATTACTGTAATTACACGAACTTCTGCGATGCCATTTTAAGTGGTTCTCTCTTGCAGTGATAAAGAGGGGGTTGAAAGTGTGTGAAAGACGCTGCGTGTTCAAACATTCGCCTTTAGATCCTCTGAATATATTGATGCCAATACGCTTTGTTTTTTAATATTAAGATTGTGTAGATGTTAAGTTTCTACATAGTGCATCAAAAAGTTACGAAATAAATCAATACTCCAGAGCGACTCTTTGACTCTGTAGTGTATTGTGCTATACTTTGAAGCATCCTGACAGATAAAAAATCTGACGTTTAAAGAGTAGCAGAGAGGTAATGGCCCACTTGTAACTAGCTGTTCGAGACCCAGTCTGACGCCGGCCGGTGTGGCCGAGAGGTTCTAGGCGCTTCAGTCTGGAACCGCGTGACCGCTACGGTCGCAGGTTAGAATCCTGCCTCGTGTATGGATGTGTGTGATGTCCTTAGGTTAGTTAGGTTTAAGTAGTTCTAAGTTCTAGGGGACTGATGACCACAGATGTTATGTCCCATAGTGCTCAGAGCCACTTGAACCAACCCAGTCTGACATTCAATCTTAATCTGCTAAAAAACAAAATCACCGTAGTGCGATGTTTTCCCAGAGACAGTTACCCAGTCTACAAGATTCAGTCAATTCCCTTCTTTGTTCTGATCCTGTCACATTCGTCGCATATCAGCTTATACAAGGCGTAGGATCTCAACAAGGGTCATCTCGGAGTTCACTAACCATCTTTATCAATAACAATTGCATGAGACATTCGAGGAAATCTTGCGTCATATACCTTTCGGCCAAATACTGTCACTAGTGAAGTACAGTGCTGGCAGGTACTCTAACAGCTGCAGTGAAAACTGATGCTTATTATCAACTGCCTACAAGCAGAGACAAAAGTTTGCGATTGACTGATAAGTTCCTCATTATAAAAGAATGTGCTCCAGGGTGGTGAACGAGACCGATGTAGTATACGTATCATTAGTGTAAGACGAAGCAGGTGTAAGCACGTTGTGATCACACGCCGGCGTGGTGCGTGCGTTCCCGTTCGCCGCACTGCGTGGGAGCAGCATATCCGGCAGGAATCTGCGGAAGGCAGGTGCGTGGCGCGTTACGCAGGCCGCGTGTCGCACCTGTCCCATAATGCACGAGGCAGGTGCAGACTGCGCGTGAAATCACAGCGCTCTCTGCAAACGGACGTTGGACAACATTTATCTCTCTCCCTCTGTTAATAGCTTCCGTAGAAGTGTCAGTTAAATTTTGCTATCTATACCTTCTGCCTTTTCTCATTTAGAAGATGTAACATCCGAACGCTTATAATGGATAAATGACACGAAGACTATTAAAAAAAAATCGACGATGTGCTTCTGCTCCCCTGACATTTTACTTTTTAATGCACTGGTAACATTTCAGTACGTGCAAACTTACTCAATTTGTTGTTGTTGTCTGAGAAGTGGTAAACTGATGATTCCTTGAAGCCTCTGGATGTATTCTATCAAACGATTGCTTCATTTAGTCAAGTTGTATGATACATAAATCACTTTTCTCCTCAACTCGATTCGGTTATCTTGTCTACCCATCTAGTCTTCAAAATTTTCTCCATCTCTGATTACCTCGATATCATAGACATATGAGGGGCTGTAAGAAAACTTAAGTTACAGAAGTCAGGATGTTGTCCTCGACAGTGAGTGTTCGTAAGAGACACGGGTATCGTCAGGAGTGTCCCGGGCAGTTGTAACATCCACGTGATAAATTTTTGGCTACAGTGTGACGAGAGGAAATTATGCCTGTAACAGTTATAAACATTATCTATTCGGCATATAAAAAATAGTGAATTAATTATTTATATAATATTCTATGATGTAATTAGACATATCGATGTGTATCATACAAAGACAATGATAATTGTAAATTCCTTTTATGATCTGCGTTTGTCTTCCTTTGTTTTTACCTTTTGTTGGTTGGCTTTTGTAGGTTCAGCACGCAAGACGCATATCAAACTGAGGTCTGTTAAGAAATTGTAATTATTTGTTAATTATTACTTGAAAATAGAGTTCATTATTATTATAAATATGAGTGAATAATTATTTGTAACTTTAATTCCCTTCTCAGTAAGCATTATCTGTGTTAATTATTTCTTTCCGCTGCAAGGAGCGCAGCCATTGATGATAGCGATTTGTATCACGTTCTTGTCTGTGTTTTCCTTAGAAACAAATCAAATGTTTGCTTGATGAGGTCTAAATAGTGCACAATATGAAAGTATAGTTTATAGAATTTAATAATCATTTCAAATACTTACTTATCTGGTCTAACGATAGAAAGTCTCTACCAATTGTCTGCCGCCATCTTAACAATTATCTCAGCGGCAAATTCAAATTACGCAACTCTGCAGACATAAATGCTGAACGTAATACAAATGTGTAAAAATAAATGTTCACCGGTGGTCCCGAACTCATTTTAATGAAAATAATTCGAATCAGATTGGTTCTTTAAAAACAGTGCTCATAGCACGATCGTTATAACAAACTTTTCTAGCTGATGTATGAAGCCGAAATTAATTACGCACGAGTTGCGAAGAATAGTGTTTCAGGTAACATATGTCAGTGTTGTGCGCGGCTGATATTCTGTGGTTTTAATGATCATTTTGCTGAAGATAACTGTTTCCACCATAATCCATAGTTGTATAGAATCCGTTGTATGAACTGTGATTTAGTGACACTTACACAACTTACAGACAACACTTTAACACGACGTTAACTTGGATTTCTTTAGCAACTTGATCAAATCTTTAGCCGGGAGAAAAATTATTTGGTAATTACTAAATGTAATAAAATAATATTATCATTTCCATTTACAAATTAGTTCAATACCAAACCACTGAATAACACAGCGAACGCCGCCGGCCAGAGTGGCCGAGCGGTTAAAGGCGCTACAGTCTGGAACCGCACGACCGCTACGGTCGCAGGTTCGAATCCTGCCTCGGGCATGGATGTGTGTGATGTCCTTAGGTTAGTTAGGTTTAAGTAGTTCTAAGTTCTAGGGGACTTATGACCACAGCAGTTGAGTCCCATAGTACTCAGAGCCATTTGAACCATTTTGAACAGCGAACGCCACACAGTGTGATGTGACGGCTATTATTTTCTATTTGTGAACAGGGTGGGCAGTAATCTGCGGTTGTTTGCTAATGCTGCGGTCTGCGGTAAGGTGTTGGAGTTGAGTGACTGTAGGAAGATACAAGATGACTTAGACAACATTTCTAGTTAGTGTGATGACTGGCAGGTAGCTCTAAATTTAGAAAAATGTAAGTTAATGTGGATGAGTAGGAAAAACAAATCTTAATTTTCCTGCTTGACACAGTCACGCCGCTTAAATATCTGGATTTAAGAAGCAAAGGGATATAAAATGGAACTAGCATGTGGGGACTGCGTTAGGGCAGACGAATGGTCGAGTTCGGTTTATTGGCAGAATTTTAGGAGAGTGTGGTTCGTCTGTAAAGGAGACCGCATATAGGACACTGGTGCGACCCATTGTTGAATACTGCTCGAGTGTTTCGGATCCGCACCATATCGAATTCAAGGAAAACGTCGAACCCATTCAGAGGCGGGGTGCTAGATTTGTTATCGATAGATTCGAACATGACGCTAGTATTATGAAGAGGACTTAGATGAGAATCACTCCCTTTTCGAGGAGTACAGTTGAGAAAATTTAGTGAACCGTGCATTTGAGGCTGACTGCAGAACGATTCTGCTGCCGCCAACATACATTTCGCCTGAGGACCACGCAGATAGGATTAGAGCGACAAGGGCTCGTACGCAGGCATATAGACAGTCGTTTTTCTTCTCTCTTTTTGCGGGTGGAAGAGGAAAGGAAATGACCAGTAGTGGTACAGGGTACCCTCTGCCATGCACCATACGGTGGCTTCCAGACATGTATGTAGATGAATATGTAGATACACTTTGGTGTATGATCCCACAACAGACGCACGTATGGTCTGCTGTAAATCTTCTCACACTCCGTCGGATGCGTCCCACGTTTCGTACTAACACATCTCTCCCCAGAAACGTGAAATCGTTAGTATCGTGCCGTGTTTCTCCACCGATATGCTGCATGTTCCTCGTCTGATAGTGCATTTACGCATCAGCTAATGCCGTACCAGCATCTGGAAACTTTTTCTTGTTCTGTCAGGAATTAAGGTATTACGAGGAAATATTTTTCAAATTTTTCATTGGCATGTGCTAGCTGATGAAAGATTATAATTTTTTACTGCTTTCTATTTATAGTATTCTGAGTAGTGGCCACTGGAATACGAGTAGCGTGGCCGAGGTGATGATTCGGTCGTTCACATAGGAGCCTCGAGTAATTTGAGGTTGTTGCACGTTTCATTGCATGCCGTCCTATACAGTTTCGGAAGTTACGTGGTCTACGAGGTCGTGCCTGTTATGTTCCGTACTGGTATATGTACTGCGAATTGGTTAGTGTTTTTAATTCAAATTCGGTGTGTAGGAATATTGCCATAGAAATATTTACGATAGGACGATGACTATGCACAGACCGTTAGTGTAATGTATGACTGTAACCTTTGCATTCTTGCTAGAGTATAAATACACAGCTGATCTGCGCAAGTGTAAAATTCTTTGCCATATTTATAACACATTTAAAGTATGTCTATCGATGTTCCAACTGTGATATGTCAGACCTGCATCAGGCAGTAGGATCGCCCTGTAGTCTAGACCACTGATCGTTAACATTTTCGCTCAAAAGGCAATGCCGACATTTTGAGGGGAACGTCAGCTCCATATGTACCGATATTGTTATTGACTGAAGTTTAGTATGGAATGAGCTCCCAGCACAAATAACATCATCTGTGTAATGCTCTCAATATGTTTCAAGTAACAGTCGCAGTCAGAACAGTTCAAATGGTTCAAATGGGTCTGAGCACTATGGGACTTAACATCTGAGGTCATCAGTCCCTTATAACTTAGAACTACTTAAACCTAACTAACCTAAGGACACCACACACATCCATGCCCGAGGCAGGATTCGAACCTTCGACCGTAGCGGTCGCGCAGTTACAGACTGTAGCGCCTAGAACCGCTCGGCCACAGCGGCCGGCCCTGCCTATAATGATCCAAACGTTCTCAACTGGGGTGAGACCCGTTGACTTTGTTGGCCAAGTAGAGTTTGGCAAGCACGAAGAGAAGCAGTAGAAACTCTCACCGAGCAGGCATCATCTTGCTGAAATGTAAGCCCAGGATAGCTTTTCATGAAGGGCAACAAAATGGGGCGCACAATATCGTCTCCCTGATGCTGTGCTGTAAGCGTGCCGTGGAAGAGGTCCTGCTATGAAATGAAATAGCCCCACATCACTCCTGATTGTCGGGCTGTGTGGCAGCAACAGTTAGGTTCAGATCAAAGTGGGTCTCATCACTGAAGATAATTCTACTCTAGTCAATGAGATTCCACGCCCAATGTGCCCGACACCGCTGCAAACGGGCTTGTTAGTGCAAAAGGGGCGCCATGAGTTCAGCCCCCTTCCTGCAAGCCGTCTATTAATGATACTTGTGGCGACTGAGGAACCAGCTGCTAGTCGGATATACAAGGTCTTACAAAAAGGTACGGCCAAACTTTCAGGAAACATTCCTCACACACAAATAAAGAAAAAGATGTTATGTGGACATGTGTCCGGAAACGCTTAATTTCCATGTTAGAGCTCATTTTAGTTTCGTCAGTATGTACTGCCTCGACTCACCGCCAGTTGGCCCAATTGAAGGACTTCGGTGCTTGATATGCGACTCATTGCTCTACAGTACTAGCATCAAGCACATCAGTACGTAGCATCAGCAGGTTACTGTTCATCACGAACGTGGTTTTGCAGTCAGTGCAATGTTTACAAATGCGGAGTTGGCAGATGCCCATTTGATGTAGGGATTAGCACGGGACAATAGCCGTGGCGCGGTACGTTTGTATCGAGACAGATTTCCAGAACGAAGGTGTCCCGACAGGAAGACGTTCGAAGCAATTGATCTTCGTCTTAGGGAGCACGGAACATTCCAGCCTATGACTCGCGACTGGGGAAGACCTAGAACGACGAGGACACCTGCAATGGACGAGGCAATTCTTCGTGCAGTTGACGATAACCCTATTGTCAGCGTCAGAGAAGTTGCTGCTGTACAATGTAACGTTGACCACGTCACTGTATGGAGAGTGCTACGGGAGAACCAGTTGTTTCCGTACCATGTACAGCGTGTGCAGGCACTATCAGCAGCTGATTGGCCTCCACGGGTACACTTCTGCGATTGGTTCATCCAACAATGTGTCAATCCTCATTTCAGTGCAAATGTTTGTAATTTTTCTCTCCTGATCTACGTAATTCTATTTGATTTCAATTCGTTCGAGCAATCAATCATTCATGATAGGAAACACAGTCATAGCTCAGTCACTCAAAATGATTCTGAAATTTTACTTGTTAGAATGAAATCAGGCGATGATTCTTCTTCCCTGCAGGCTCGTGCTTTGCGGCAGTCTGCTAATCTGTACAAATAAAATGCCTCGTAATTTTGGGCGCGTTGTATAATCAGTCGGGAAACCTCAGATCAAGCGAATATTTGGCTTTGATGAAGTTTAACCTTCCGAAGAAGTAATGGAGCTCTTGGATTATTAAATGCAGGTTCGTATCCAGTCTTTCGGAAGTCCCTTCTGATTAACAACTACGCAATATATCGATAAATATCATTAATTCCCAAATGTCACATACACACCTTTTTTTGAAGGAGCAATATATATATATATATATATATATATATATATATATATATATATATATATATATATATCCTTTTTAATCGTACAGTTCGTATCAGTTATCTTCTGTGATAAATCTCAATAATCAAATTACATTTCTTCCAAACCAAGCTCATGCTAATCGGCACGAAGACAATCTCGGAAGCTCCCTTTTTTTTTTTTTCTAACAACCACCAGAGAGAGTACTACAAAGAATACTTATGCGCTCATGGCATAGCTATCGTATGAAACTATTTTGCGCATGGATTCTGCGAGTATGAAGATAGAAAATTTGTAAACGTCATTCAAGGGTAGAATTGTATCAGAATAATTCATCGAATATAAAGAGATATTACAATTGCCCCTCGCAGCGAGCAAAGTTAATGATAATACACTTTGCGAACTAACAGGAAAAATTTGTTGGGTTATTTATTCAAAAGAGGAATATTTTGAATTAATAGAATTTTACTATAGAGAGTATGGGTATCATGTTAAGACAGTAAGTTACGAGAATACCTAAGCTGTAGCTTTTACATGTACCGGGGTATACCCGCATCCCGAGTACGTAACCAGGGAAGATGTAGATTGGTGTAATTACGAAAAAGGTCTACCCATTTGGGAACTGGCCTTCACAGGGAAACCCTGGAAAACCCGGAAGAATAGACCCCAGCTCAGGTATTAACGAAGATAAGAAAGCCTAAATCCAGTAATTTTGATATATATAGAAGCTCCATAGATTAGATCGAAGGAAAAGTGCCTCATAGCCAAAAAAAATTTTTCAATATTGCTCAAAAAAAAATTTTCATAATTCTTCTTTCGACGATGTAGCCGGCGATCTCGTCGTGAAGTCGATGGAACAGGAACACTGGGTACGGACACCGGGTAGGCGACGTACAGCGTTTGGTGGAGGCGGCACGGAGGACAGGCGATGGCTTATGGTACAGGATAGAAGCTGGTAATGTGCCGTAGAAAGAGGAAGATGATCTCAGGAACAGATGGTCAGGGACGTGAACATGAAACAGGTTTAAAGTGGAATAAGAAAAGGTTCTGACTGAATAAATCCCTGGAAGAGAGTGGATTAAGGCAACGAAGTCCATATTTCATCGTTGAACTCAAAATCGGAGTGGATTCTTATATTCTTCCATCTGTACTAGACTGGAACATCCATCAGTCCTGACAATCGCAAATTTTTTTTGTAGTCTTCAATACCAAAGTTGTTTTGCATTACAACTGCTGATTGTCCAAAACATTGCCAAATAGACTGTGGGCATTTAAATTTTTTTGTAGCTCATATCGAATGTATTCCTCTCAAAAAAGTTTTTAGATCTAATCTTCGGTTTGTTATAGTGCAGGTGGAAGTAGAGCATTGAATCTGTCCGAGGTTTGCTTTCAATTACGAAATTATGGATAAAATTTAAGTTTACACCTGATGAAAAATTTTAAACATAGGCTCCACAAAAGGAATAATTTGAAAAATTTTCATTATTCTTATAATTAATTGATTTATAGATCCACTTGCAAATAAATATTATTAATGATGACGTATGTTCATTTAACAAATCATCCACTCGCAGAATCTTCTTCATCCTCTCATGAACATTCATGGAAATATATTTCAACAATTATGTCCATAATATGAAACACACAAACTGCTATTCTTAAAATGTTAATTAAAATTCTTAAATTAATTCTCCTGGTAGAGAAGGCATAATAAAAAAATCTAAAAATTATAATAATTTTCTCTCGCGCAACCAGAGAGTTTCTTCAGTTGTTTGCAACAGTGACATTATCGACTGTTGCTTCATTTCACAGTTCATTTGGTATCTTGCGCGAACAGCGCACATCATACACACAGCGTATTTACCTACATATCCCACACTGTTCAAGTTTCACACGCAATTGTCCATAAGTGCCGTGTCTTGAGGAAATGTAAATGCACTTTCATTGTATATCACTGTGGCTTCTGCTCATAGGCCACACTTACAAACACTAGTAATTAACAAATTCTTCTACCTATCTTAAAATTTTTGTGCTAAACTATCACAGGAGTAATCTCACTGTCTCTTAACCTATCACAGGAGTAATCTCACTGTCTCTTAACCCATCACAGGAGCAATCTCACTGTCTCTTAACCTATCACAGGAGCAATCTCACTGTCTCTTAACCTATCACAAGAGCAATCTCACTGTCTCTTAACCTATCACAGGAGCAATCTCACTGTCTCTTAACCTATCATAGGAGTAATCTCACTGTCTCTTAACCTCTAGACAACATAAACTTCTTGATATTTATACACACATTCGACTCATAGTCAAATTCCACTCTAAATTCTTCTCCATATTTGGTATCACAGATCTACGATCATTCACAAAATTTCTTAATATCATTATGCGGGAATAATCCCTTTATTCTTTTCGATTCGGGATATGCCAACAAGTATGATCCAGGATTTGGTATATTTACAATAACGTATGGTCCGGTATAAATAAGATTCCATTTCTTTATGTTCTTCATCAGTTTCGAGGAATGGATGTGTCGCCTCAATAAAACCTTTTCTCCAAGATGAAAAGTCTGAATCCGGTGAATCCGTTTATCATATGTCAATTTCCGTTGTATTGCCTTTTTAGTTAAATTGACAAGTGCGAGTCGAATCTTTTCCTCCCATTTTAAATTCTGGTCTTCATACTTTGGCAGATGGTTTATCCAGAAGTTCTTTTCAGTCTGACTAAACATAAGCTCTGTTGGAGTAAAGTTAGTTGAGGTATGTGTCAGATTATTAAATATTTGTTCAAATTCTGACAAATAATCAGCCCATGATGTTTGTTTACTGTGACAGTGTGTACGCATAAATCGGTTTAATTCTCGAAAAACTCGTTCTATTGGACTACCTTGTGGATGGTAACATGATGTCAAAATTTGTTGAATACCAAGTTGTGTTAGTGTTTGCTTCCATTTAAATCCAGTAAAAATTCTGGAATTATCTGTAATTATGGATTTCGGTAAACCTACATGCGGAAGATAATCACGCACCAATCTCACTACAACAGCTCTAGCAGTAGCACACTTTAATGGATATAGTTTTACATATTTTGTAAACACGTCAAAGAATCCAACAATGAATTTGACTCCTCCTCTTGATCGTGGGAGAGGGCCGCAGATATCACACGAAATTAACGCCCTTGGCTCTCGTGGAATAATTGAATGCAGAACATGCTTACTACCTCTATTATCCGGTTTTGCCTTTTGACAGAGTAAACAGTTTTGTATTGTTTGGTGCACTTTTCTCCGAATATTCGGAAAATAACAGTATGCTCCTATTTTATTGGCACATTTAATTACACCAAAATGTCCCCATGATAAGTGGGTAAACCAAATTAATTTTTCCTCATATTCCTTCGGGATACATACACACCACCGTGGATTGTTGTCCTTCCCACGTCTGAAGAATAATACTCCATTTACTAATTTATAATGATCTAAACTAGCCCTTGAATTTTGTTGTTCCTTTAGCTGAATTATCTTCTTCCATCGAGGGTCTTTTCGTTGTAAATTTCCCATATCTCTACAAAGATGTACATAATAAGTCTTGTAGATATTGTCCTGCAACAGTAATACTGGAAAATCCGAAGTATTTACTGATTCTATTTCCGGCGTTAAACCTTCTGGGGATCTTGACAGCGCATCCGCAATAATATTTTCTTTGCCAGACACATGAATAATTTTAAATTGGTACTGTTGTAGTATCATTGTCCAACGTGACAGTCTAGGATGTAATAATTTACATGTTTGCAAAAAGGTTAGTGATTGATGGTCACAATACACAATCGTTTTCGAACCATATAAATAATAGTTAAACTTCTTGAATGCCCAGATAACCGCAAGTGCTTCAAGTTCTGTGGTCGTATAGGCTCTTTCACAGGGCGATAACACTCGACTAGCAAATGCTATCGGACAGAATGTTGGTACCCCTTTTATTTTCCTTATTTGGAAGAGACAAGCACCTAATCCAACATCCGTTGAATCTGTGGACAGACAGAACTCACAATTCATATCAGGGTGATATAATAAGGATGCGTTAACGAGTTGGTCTTTAATGTCTCGAAAAGCTAGTTCACATTCTTCAGTCCATTGCCATGGCACATCCTTCCGTAGAAGCCGGTTTAATGCCTCAGAATTCATGGCTTGAGTCTTTATGAAACGACGGAAGAACGATGCCATACCTATAAATCCCTTCAGCTGTCTTTTATTCCGTGGTGATGGAAAATTGCGAATTGCACTTATCTTCTTCTCGGTAGGCAGGATACCTTTCGCATCTATCATATGTCCTAACAACTTAATTTGTGGTAAAGCAAAATGAGACTTTTGTAAGTTTACTGTAATTCCGGTTTTCTTGAAAACAGCAAAAATCCTTTCCAAAATATGCAAATGCTCTTCCCATGTTTTCGTGGCTATTAATAAGTCGTCAACAAACACAGTTATACGACTACGCAATTCTGGTCCAAGAACATAATCCAACGCTGAAATAAATATTCCGGCACTAATATTAAGTCCGAACGGGACGACTCTAAATTGGTAACTTCTCCCAGCATAGATAAACGCGGTATATTTCCTAGATTCTTCATCCATTTGGACCTGCCAATACGAACTTCTCAAATCAACACTAGTTAAGTACGAAACATCCTGGAAATTTTGAATTAATTCGTCTATATTTTCCGGATGAGTTCTTACAGGTACTATTATTTTATTAATCTCTCTCGCATCCAGAACTAATCTTACGTTGCCTCCAGGTTTTGGAACGACTAAGAGCGGAGAACAATATGGACTAGTTGATGGCTCAATCAAGTTCCATTCTAACATTCTATTTATCTCCCTTTGAACGGATTGCTTTAAACGCCAGGGGATCGGATAGTGCGTGTAACAGTAAGTTTGATGTGGCTTCACTTGTAGGTGACAAATATACCCTTTAATAATTCCTGGTTTCTCATCAAAAATCTCTTCATATGCTTCTAACAAATAATGAAGCTGCTGCCTTTGTTCTCCGGTAAGCTGATTTGATTCACTAGCTTTTATCATTGTTGTTTGGTTAAAGTCCTCCTGTTGTATCAAATCCTTTGAAAGCTCCTTCCAACAACCGTTTGTAGTGTCAATTAATTGAATTATGGCACCGCGACAATATTTCTCATGCACCGTTTCCTTTCTATTTAAATCCAGTGCTATCTCTTCTCCATTTAATCTAAATTTAACTATTCCTTCCAAAAAATCAATCTGACAATCGTATTCCTGCATACTCCCAATACCAAGAATACAGTCCACTAATAACTTCTCCACTACAAGGAACGTGCATTTTATTGCTACATTTCCCATTTTCATCTCTAATTGTGTTTGTATTTTAACATTGGGAGAGCGTGCTCCAACAGCTCCGATGATTTTGCAGTTCTGTACCGGCAAAATTGGTACCTTCTTCTTCCTAATAATTCTCCTAAAAAGAGCGCCTGAGATGACATTGGCGGAAGCGGCGGTGTCTAATATTACATTCGTTGGAACTTCCTCTATTTCAACAAATACTTCCGATACCGGAACACTCGATCTGTCATTATGACACGTTATTAAATCCTTTGTTAACTCTTCAGTCAACAGCTCACCATCATTATATCTTAACAATTGTAATTTTACTGTTTCGCCCCTAACAGATCCCCTGACCGCTCCTCCGGGGCACGATGCGGTCATGTTTAGTTTGACTGATTGTTGGTCCGATTGGTATTTGTCTCTTCAGCTACTTCAGTGATTATCGGTTGTTGTGGTGAATTCGGTCTACATTGTCTCGCTTGATTCGTGTAATTATTGTTGTTTTGCTGGTGTTGGTAGAACTGTCCTGTGTTGCCATACATTGGATTATATCGATTAAAATTCCTATTGTTCCTAAAATGGCCCCTCCCTGCACCATTACTAAAGTTTCCATTATGGTAATAATTATTGTTTGCATTTTGTCCATTGCTAAGTCTCCTCGGAGAGTGTAGTTGGTTATGATTATTATTACTACTACCATTACTGCCATTCCCACTCGAGTTGCAGCTCGGATTCGCTTCTGTTGCTCTTCTTTGATATGACATTTCTCTTGCCCTTTTGTTGTCCTCCTCAATTATATCAATACGATCAAGCGTAGTCATAAATGAGTCTATATCCTTATCATTTATATATAACAGCTGATTCCTTATACTGGTGGGTAGTCTGGACTTGAGTATTCTAAGTATATCCGGCAAAGGAATCGGTACATCCCAATACAAAGATTTATTAATGTATTTCTCAAAATATCTCTTTAGAGATCCTCTAGAAAATGAGAAAGGCTCAGGATATAATACTTCCTGCCTAAGTCTTTCTTGTATTCCAGCAGACCAATATTTTGCTAGAAAAGCCTGCTCAAATTCTTTGTAACATTTACAAGAAGATGTTTGTTCGGATGCCCACAATGCTCCTGATCCTTGTATATATCCAGATACAAAACTAATCTTTTGCCATTCTGTCCAAGATCGTGGAAATAGACCTCTGAAACTTCGAATAAAGACTACAGGATGAACATTCTTTTTGTCAGGGTTAAAGATTTGAAATTGTCTCTGTTTAATCATCTTCTCCTCAACGCTACTACGATTCCAAAAATCATCCTGTTCGTACTTTTCCCTGTGGCTATCCGTTATGTCGAATCTAACTTGTGACGTTCCAGTTCTGTCTACATCGGATCTTGACATGGACTGAATTTCACGCGCAGATTGAGAATGTTGTTTCCTACTTCTCGGTGTTTCTAAATCCTCCTGCGAGAGATTTAGTGATCTTTCGATATTTTCTTTCCAACGCGAGAATTCTTCGCCAAGTTGTTCACGAACTTCCTTTAACCCTTTGTTGAAAAAATTCTCCTCGGAACTCTCCGAAATTGACTGTAAAGCTACTTTCACAGTTTCTTCTATCGTTTCCGAAGGAAAATTTTGCCGCTCTATTGTCATATCTGAAAACTTTCCTGCCAGTACATTCATTCTATGTTCCAGTGTCGTCTGTTTTTCCTTCACTTCGTCAAATTGCTTCTTCAGATTATCTTGGGATTCTATAATTTCTGGTATCATAGCTACGGAACACTGTATGTCCTCTTGAGATTGTATTACTTGAGGAAACAGTTCTACTTGTTTTTGTATCGTGTCAATTTTGACGGATACATATTCGGTTAGTTCCGCTTTTAATTTATGATTGTTTTCTTGGCATTGTTGGCGGACTTGCTCAATTTCACCAATAAGATTCTGTTCGGTCCTTACTGCCTGTTCTTTTATTTCCTGTGTCTGGGTATTTAATCTCTGATCTAATTCGGTAAAGGTTGCTCTTAACTGATTTTGTAATTGTGTTTGATTTTCGGCTAATTGATTTTGGAGTTCATTTTGTATAACGGATAAATCTCGTTTTACCTCCGCTTGGCCTTCGGCTAATAGAGACAACTGTTGCATAATAACAACTAATGTGTGAACAACAGTCTGATCAGCTGTTGTATGAATGTTTTCTGAACCAGCGGGATTATTTATATTGCTACCGCTAGCCACAACAGTCTCAGAGTTGCTATCCGTGGCCTCTGCTTCTGCGCAAACAGCTGAAGGCTGTTGCACGTCTCGTTGCTGATTCAATGACATTTTAAATGCCGCTCTAGTCAATACCATTAAATAACTGCCAATATCATGTTCTAATCACTAAATACAGTTTCAAATTTACTGTCGTAGACACACTTAACTTTCAAATTACTTCACAGATGGTATAAAGTTCAATGTCCAGATACGAAATGTTCAAATGGTTCAAATGGCTCTGAACACTATGGGACTTAACATCTATGGTCATCAGTCCCCTAGAACTTAGAACTACTTAAACCTAACTAACCTAAGGACAGCACACAACACCCAGCCATCACGAGGCAGAGAAAATCCCTGACCCCGCCGGGAATCGAACCCGGGAACCCGAGCATGGGAAGCGAGAACGCTACCGCACGACCACGAGATGCGGGCAGATACGAAAATCACACAATATACAGTTCTACAATCTAACTACTATCTGGAAAAAAGTTCTTTCTAAATTGATTTCTAACTATTTTAACTACAGGATAAAAAAATTAGATTTCTCTGGCCTTGTTCTGTAGTCTCGGTGTTGTCGAATGGTTAAAATCGTTTCTTGGTATCAGCAATCTTTTACTATGGGCACCGAATCTCTCTTCAGATTAGTTACCTCTCGTTCTCGTTGGTTTTCATGAAACAAAAAATACACATATTATATAACAATCCAAGAGAGTCCTGTCACACTGTCACCACTGTAATTTTTCTCTCCTGATCTACGTAATTCTATTTGATTTCAATTCGTTCGAGCAATCAATCATTCATGATAGGAAACACAGTCATAGCTCAGTCACTCAAAATGATTCTGAAATTTTACTTGTTAGAATGAAATCAGGCGATGATTCTTCTTCCCTGCAGGCTCGTGCTTTGCGGCAGTCTGCTAATCTGTACAAATAAAATGCCTCGTAATTTTGGGCGCGTTGTATAATCAGTCGGGAAACCTCAGATCAAGCGAATATTTGGCTTTGATGAAGTTTAACCTTCCGAAGAAGTAATGGAGCTCTTGGATTATTAAATGCAGGTTCGTATCCAGTCTTTCGGAAGTCCCTTCTGATTAACAACTACGAAATATATCGATAAATATCATTAATTCCCAAATGTCACATACACACCTTTTTTTGAAGGAGCAATATATATATATATACCCTTTTTAATCGTACAGTTCGTATCAGTTATCTTCTGTGATAAATCTCAATAATCAAATTACATTTCTTCCAAACCAAGCTCATGCTAATCGGCACGAAGACAATCTCGGAAGCTCCCTTCTTTTTTTTTCTAACAACCACCAGAGAGAGTACTACAAAGAATACTTATGCGCTCATGGCATAGCTATTGTATGAAACTATTTTGCGCATGGATTCTGCGAGTATGAAGATAGAAAATTTGTAAACGTCATTCAAGGGTAGAATTGTATCAGAATAATTCATCGAATATAAAGAGATATTACATGTTCTCTTTACGGATGAGGCTTCATTCCAACGTGATCAAATTGTAAATTTTCACAATCAACATATGTGGGCTGACGAGAATCCGCACGCAATTGTGCAATCACGTCATCAACACAGATTTTCTGTGATCGTTTGAGCAGGCATTGTTGGTGATGTCTTGATTGGGCCCCATGTTCTTCCACCTAAGCTCAATGGAGCACGTTATCATGATTTCATACAAGATACTCTACCTGTGCTGCTAGAACATGTGCCTTTACAAGTACGACACAACATGTGGTTCATGCACGATGAAGCTCCTGCACATTGCAGTCGAAGTGTTCGTACGCTTCTCAACAACAGATTCGGTGACCGATGGATTGGTAGAGGCGGACCAATTCCATGGCCTCAACGCTCTCTTGACCTCAACCCTCTTGACTTTCATTTATGGGGGTATTTGAAAGCTCTTGTCTACGCAACCCTGGTACAAAATGTAGAGACTCTTCGTGCTCGTATTGTGGACGGCTGTGATACAATACGCCATTCTCCAGGGCTGCATCAGGGATTCAATGCGACGGAGGGTGGATGCATGTATCCTCGCTAACGGAGGACATTTTGAACATTTACTGTAACAAAGTGTTTGAAGTCACGCTGGTACGTTCTGTTGCTGTGTGTTTCCATTCCATGATTAATGTGATTTGAAGAGAAGTAATAAAATGAGCTCTAACATGGAAAGTAAGCGTTTCCGGACACATGTCCACATAAGATTTTTTTTCTTTGTGTGTGAGGAATGTTTCCTGAAAGTTTGGCCGTACCTTTTTGTAACACCCTGTATAATAATGATGAATCTAGGGCTTTGAGTCTCTCTCTGACGATTGCTCGGTCCTCTCGTTCCGTTGTCTCTCTTGGTCGACCGCCTTTTTCTTGACGCTGTATTCGGTCATGGTTCATCCATTCCTGGCAGCATCGTCAAATAGTTGCATCGCTCCTGTTGAAATGTCGAGCGATTCGCCGATTCCTCCAACGGACTTCTTTGAACTCAACAACACGTCATCTATCAAATGCTGACATGTGCGTGATTGGAAGGTATAGTTACTGTCCAACTGAGTAGACAAAATGAAATTCCCAAATACTTTACGCTCTGGATTCGACATGTCCCCTGTTTGCTATCCTTGGAAATTACATGGTGAAATTGCACTGCAGCGTCACACATTGTCCCATCTGCCGCCAAATATCAATTTGTGACCAATTTGCGTAACTCCTTCGTAGTGCACCTTTCTTTTATTTTCCTTAGAGTGAATGTGAGTACTGTAGCTTAGTGTGTGGGCACGTGACTGGTTAGAACAGATTTCGTACTAAGTAGTGGAGCTTTGAGCTAGACTGGTTTTAAAAGCGTATTAGTGCAGTAAACTGATTTAGGACCGCAATAGTTTCCCGGTAACTCATCGGAGAAATACACCATGTAATCTGTCATGTGCATCGAGAATGAGTGGGTTCCAGCAGCTGTGCGACATTATTCGCTCTCCGTTGACGAGGCAAAGGAATATTTCACAGCGACAAAACGAAAATATTTATGTTATCTTCAGCGGCTTTGTGTGACCATTGTCGAATGTCGTTGGTGCTGTAATCTTATTTTTGATGCTTTTACTATCAGAGTTCCGGTGAGGTTTTTGTTCGTTATTTTCTTCACTAATCTGTTCATAGAAGTAACGTGAGACTCTATTTCCTACTGTAATCTGTCTTATCGTGTCTAGTTCCACTTATGGGCAAACCTATTGAAATACCAGAAACACAACAATTACCACGCCTAATACGGTGTGCGAAACCTATTGGGATTCAAAACAGATTCCATTTATTCCGGAAATGATACAGATCTTGTATGGTTTTCAGTGACATCTTATACCAGTCTTCCTGCAAAATATTGGCAAGCTCCGATAACGACGATGGATATGCTTAGCGATCACACACCCTTCTCTTCAAAATGAAGAACAAAGGCTCAATAATACTGAGATTTGGCAACTTTAGTGGCCAGGGGAGATGCGACAATTCAACCTTGTGCTCAGACAACCATTTCTGGAAGATGCCAGCTGTGTTAAGGGGGGCTGGGTTTCCTTTGAAGACGCATCACCATTTGGGAAAAAAAAATTGCACCAAATTGGTCGCACAATGCTTGACAATAATACGACCTTGCAGAGTAACCATGATTCCCAGGAAATACCACGATATAGTCACCCAAATCATCACCGAATCGCCGGCCGGTGTGGCCGTGCGGTTCTAGGCGCTTCAGTCGGGAACTGTGTAACTGCTACGGTCGCAGGTTCGAATCCTGCCTCGGGCATGGATGGGTGTGATGTCCTTAGGTTAGTTAGGTTTAAGTAGTTCTAAGTACTAAGGAACTGTTAATCACAGATGTTAAGTCCCATAGTGCTCAGAGCCATTTGAACCATTTTTTTTCACCGAATCGCTGTCATGTTTCATTCCTGGGTCACAAACTCAGCCAGATTTTGGAAAAAAACGCGAACAAAAATTCATCTAAAGAAATTACTTTATTCAATTATTCCGTATTCCAGGTTTTATAGCTTCGGCACCACTTTTTCCTGTTACGGGCGTTGGAATTCCAGCTGGTTATGCAGTTCCCAGCTTATGGAGCTCCTTTTGAGTTATTTTGTTGCTGTCAAAGTTTGTTTCAGTCCTGCAGTGACATTTGGAGATGCCGACCTCTTCTGTTTTCGTCACAATCCTCTTCAATGGCCATTCGTCACGGCCACTCAACACATACTTTCGAGTATGAGTGACTTAGCGGAAGTAGTTTTCCCGCTTTCCCTTTATGCGGTATAAATCTTGGAGACGATGGCTCTTGAAACATCAAACACTGCTTCTACGAGCAGCAACAATTTACCCACGTTCGAATTCACTTATCTCCGACATGGTGCACTCACACGTACCCATGACACTGTTCTGACGCCGGCCGGTGTGGCCGATCGGTTCTAGGCGCTTCAGTCTGGAACCGCGCGACCGCTACGGTCGCAGGTTCGAATCCTGCCTCGGGCGTGGCTGTGTGTGATGTCCTTAGGTTAGTTAGGTTTAAGTAGTTGTAAGTTCTAGGGGACTGATGACCTCAGATGTTAAGTCCCATAGTGCTCAGAGCCATTTGAACCATTTGAACTGTTCTGACTGCGACTGTTACTTGAAACATATTGAGGGCATTACACAGATGCTGTTCGTGGTCAGATACAACAGTTCAACCTGCTGGCTAGGGTAGCACCTGGATTCATGTTCAGTGCATTTCTCCCGGTGTTCCCATATTTATCTCCACTCGTCGCCCTTTTTGTCTTTGTTAAGAAGCGTTTTATATGCCCTATAGAACATTTAATCTTGGACCGTTAGGAAAGAGGATTTACGTCCTCTCTTGCCAGCACTCTACCTAATACGAATGTAGTTTGTGATGCGGAAGCACGTTGGTAAGTCAGTCCATCCGAACAGTACACATTTGATTTAGATTAAGTGGAGAATGAATCGAAACCCATTGGAAGTCTCGAGAGGGTATTGACACAGTGCTGCAATGACGGTTGCGTGACTAAAGCCTGTATAGGAACAAGGCGCGCGTTGTCGAACAGCCACGGGCGACGGCGGCGGACTTTGGCGCTGCCACCTCAGCAGCCTGCGCAACTCTTTATCGGCCGCTGACATCTGTATTATGCGGGGGCGATCCGGCCCACAATGTAGCGCGGGGATTCTGTCGGGAGGCGGGAGGCGGCGCGCAGCGGGCAGCCGGCGCCGCAATCAGCCGGGCTACCGCCGCCGCCGCGCTCCCATTTGAATAGCGGCCGTGTCCCGGCACGACCCGGGCCCCGAATTTAAACGTCGCGGCGCGCGTGCACGTGCCGCGGACGAGTCTATCGCGCGCAGATTGGACAAGCGGGCGCCCACCGGGAGGTCGGCCCGGCTGTCACTCAGGGAGCAGTAACCTGCTGCCCGCTCGCCTAATCCGGAGGAAGCGCGCGCCGCGCCGGTAGCGCGAGAGCGGCTGCGTGACAACTCTCCAGTCCTGCTGCTGGGCCTACAACTGTCCTAGCTATCGTCATGGGACTCCACAAGGAGGGGGAGGGGGGGCCTGCTGACTGTAAGGGTCAATTGGTGCCTTGCTTCTTCTTGGAATCCTTTTTTGTGCGTCTGTGAGTCTCCTAAACTGCTGGTTACCCACCTCCTTGGCCGTGGTCGCTGAACTTAGCGAAGTCTGGAGCAATGGTAATAGATAGGGTGAGCCGTGGCGGCGTTGTGCTATCTTCCACCCTCTGACTGACTAGCATCACGGGAGGAGGCGCGAGTGCCGTAGTGATTCGCTCGGTTTATCGCTGTTTGCGAGTGAGGAAAAAGGCAGGACCCGTGCCGCGGTTGCTGGGGGGGGGGGGGGGGGGTGTTTTCAGTGCGAGGTGGAAGCAAGTACGGACTGAGGCGTCAGTCTGTCGACTTTGTGGCCCTTGGAGCCTCTTGCCGTAATCGGAGCCGTATGCACGATAGTATCCATTGAGGGTGATTTCGGGGTTTTGAGAGAGAGTGCACCAGCAGTTTTCCTTCTGGAATGTTCTCACCTTGTGCAGTTTGGATGTTGGCGCCCGGAATAGTGCTTCGAATGATGGCGAATGGAGTACTAAAGAAGTTATGGTGTGTCTCGAGTTTATTTCCTCAGTGAATCGTGCCTGTGGAGTTTGAAAGACGAGGTTTTCTTGCAAGTACCGTAACCTATTTGAAGCCGCGATTGTAACTATGCTGATTTCATTAGTGATTTATATTTATGTGTGTATAGGAAGTGTCGTACGGACAGCTGGTCTGGTTAAATGAATGTTTACCTAGATGGGCCACTGACTGAAGTGGTAAATTTGTCCTTGAACAGTTCAGAGTCTGCCGTCGGTACGTCATGTGTGCTGCTGTTTCCATTTGTTTCATTTGTAGCATTAGGTCTTTCCTTATCTGTTGTATGTTTTGAGCAATGATGAATCAGCTTTTGATGTTTTAAACTAATTTTCTTTTAAATTTGTTTCAGATGGGTTTAAATCTTGCGGGTCTCTAACCTGAATGTCATCTGTAAGTGTTAAGCCTAAGTCCGTAGTAGACGGATAAGCTTGTATCTGTTATACTGTAGTTTCAAAAGAGTATTACATGCCTGTTATAAATCTGTCATTGGTTATCACAAATGTCTTAACCTCGTATTAGCAGCTTAGTTCTGTAATTGAAATTTCTGCTTATAGTTAAAAGTTTTAAGCCTTATTCACTTAACTTAGGGTTAAGTAGTTGCTTAGCAAACGTTACGTTACTTCAACGGTTCTATTAAGTCTTAAAAGACCAGAACATCTTATTACGTGTGGCGTAATATGTATGCTGTCTTACAATGAAGGCTTTCACGACCGGATGGTACTGTTGTTGATAATTCTTCCCGGTTATATGGCCGTGGTTCATGGAATTCTTCTATTCCTAACGTTTCGTCCAATACTACGTTGGACATCCTCAGAGGTATGGCTGGTCCTACTGAGTCCTGCCATCCTCTGAAGATGTCCAACGTAGTATTGGACGAAACGTTAGGAATAGAAGAATTCCATGGAGCACGGCCATATAACCCGGAAGAATTATCAACAACTGTATGCTGTCAGTTGAAAACTTTGCCTTCTGAGCCGTGACGTTATAATCGACGCGGCGCCTGGCTGCGTCTAAGTATTCCTGTATTGCTGTCAGAAGTAGTTTGCCTTGTAGTGAAATTGAAGTAGATAGTTCCTGCGAAGTAGTAGGACTAAACTATTAATTGGGTCGTTTTATCGACCTCTCGACTCAGAAGATATAGTTGCTGAACAGTTCAAAGAAAACTTGAGTCTCATTTCAGATAGATACCCCACTCATAAAATTACAGTCGGTGGTGACTTTAACCTACTCTCGATATGCTGGAAAAATTATACGTTTAAATCCGGCGCCAGGCATAAAGCGTCATTTGAAATTGTACTGAATGCTTTCTCAGAAAATTATTTTGAACAATTAGTTCATGAGCCCGCTCGAAGCGTAAATGGTTGCGAAAGCATACTTGACCTCTTAGCAACAAATAATCCTGGACGAATAGTGAGTATCGTGACGAATACAGGGATCAGCGACCACAAGGCAGTAGCTGCTAGGCAGAATACCGTAACTCCTATAACCATCAAAAAGAAACGCAAAGTATATCTATTTAAAACAGCTGATAAAAATGTTCTTAACGCCTTTTTAAGAGACAGTCATGACTCCTTCCGATCTGATCATGTAAGCATAGGAACGTAGTGGAATGATTTCAAAGAGACAGTATCGAATCGAGAGATATATACACCACATAAATTAATAAGTGATGGTACTAATCCCCCATGGTACACAAAAATGGTCAGATCGCTGTTTCAGAAGAAGCGGAAAAAGCATGCCAAATTTAAAAGTATGCAAAATCCCCAAGACTGACAAAGTTTTGCGGAAGTTCGAGACATAGTGTGTACTTCAATGCAAGATGCTTTCAGTAATTTCCACAACGAAACTCGGTCTCGAAATCTGGCAGAAAACCCAAATGGATTCTGATCATACATAAAGCATACCAGTGTCAAGACGCCACGAATTCCTTCACTGCGCATTAACAACGGTGAAGTCACTGATGACAGTGCCACTAAAGCAGAGTTATTAAACACGATTTTCCGAAACTTCTTCACCAAAGAAGGCAAAGTAAATATTCCTGAATTCCAATCAAGAACAACTGCCAAGGTGAGAAATATAGAAATAGATATATTCAGTGTCGCGAAGCAGCTTAAATCACTTAATAAAAGCAAGGCTTCCGGTCCAGATATATACCACTCACGTTCCTCTCAGAGTATGCTGATACAATAGCTCCACATTTGGCAACTGAATACAGCCGCTCGCTCACAGAAAGATCCGTACCTAAAGACTAGAAAATTGCTCAAGTCAAACCAATACCCAAAAAGGGAGGTAGGAGTAGTCCGCTGAATTACAGGCCCATATCACTAACGTCGACTTACAGTAGGGGTTTAGAAGATATAACGTATTCGAACATTATGAAGTACCTCGAAGAAAACGATTTATTGACATATAGTCAGCACGGATTCAGAAAATATCGTTCTTGTGAAACACAACTAGCTCTTTATACTCATGAAGTAAAAAGTGCTATCGACAGGGGATGTCAAATTGATTCCATATTTTTAGATTTCCAGAAGGCTTTCGACACCGTTCCTCACAAGCGTCTTCTAACCAAACTGCGTGCCTACGGAGTATCGCCTCAGTTATGCGACTGGATTCGTAATTTCCTGTCAGAAAGGTCACAATTCGTAGTAATAGACGGAAAGCGATCGAGTAAAACTGAAGTAACATCCAGCGTTCCCCAGGAAGTGCTAAAGGCCCTCTATTGTACCTGATCTATATTAACGACATAGGAGACAATCTGAGTAGCCGTCTTAGATTCTTTGCAGATGTTGCTGTCATTTACGGTCTTGCAAGGTCATCAGATGATCAAAACGACTTGCAAAACGATTTAGATAAGATATCTGTATGGTGCGAAAAGTGGCAATTGACCCTGAATAAGTAAAAGTGTGAAGTTATTCACATAAGTACTAAAAGAAATCCGCTAAATTTCGATTACGCGATAAGTCACACAAAGCTGAAGGCTGTAAATTCAACAAAATACTTAGGGATTACAATTACAAATAACCTAAATTGGAACAATCATATAGATAATGTTGTGGATAGAGCCAACCAAAGACTGCGATTCATTGGCAGAACACTTAGAAAGTACAACAGGTCTGCTAAAGAGACTACTTACATCAAGCTTGTTCGCCCTATTCTGGAGTATTGCTGTCGGTGTGGGATCCGCATCAGATGGGACTGACGGATGTCATCGAAAAAGTACAAAGAAGAGCAGCTCGTTTTGTATTATCGCGGAGTAGGGGAGATAGTGCCACAGATATGATACGTGAATTGGAGTGGAAATCATTAGAACAAAGGCGTTTTTCGTTGCGTCGGGATCTTTTCATGAAATTTCAATCAGCAGTTTTCTCCTCCGATTGCGAAAACATTCTATTGGCACCCAGCTACATGGAGAGAAATGATCATCACGATAAAATGAGTGAAATCAGGGCTAGCACAGAAAAATTTAAGTGTTCATTTTTCCCGCGTGCGTTCGAGAGTGGAACGGTAGAAAGACAGCTTGAAGGTAGCTCATTGAACCCTGTGCCAGGCACTTTATTATGAATAGCAGAGTAATCACGTCGATGTACATGTATCTCGGCCTGTGCATGTACCCGGGCGGCGTCGCCGTGGCCGTTAGCTGGAGTATTGATTAAAGCTGATGCTGCTAAGCAAGTTAAATTTTCCTTTTATTCTGTGTGATGGGTGGTTTTAAGAAACTACCTTTTCGAGCTTGCCCTGTCTTGTGCTCTAACGTTACGAAACTAAGAATCTGTTGTCTGTATCTGAGTTTACGAACCTTTACTGTACTTAAGTTTTTTACATTTAAGCCGGCCAGAGTGGCCGAGCGGTTCTAGGCGCTACAGTCAGGAACCGCGCGACCGCTACGGTCGTAGGTTCGAATCCTGCCTCGGGCATGGATGTGTGTGATGTCCTTAGGTTAGTTAGGTTTAAGTATTTCTAAGTTCTAGGGGACTGATGACCTCAGAAGTTAAGGCCCATAGTGCTCAGAGCCATTTGAACCATTTTTTACATTTAAATTCCATCTGTAATTCAGTGCTCTTGGCTGTCAGCTTGGCCTAACTTGGTTGCACACTTCTTGTAACTCATTCCAAGACTTCAGACTTAATGTTGTGAATTTGCCCTGTTTCTCGCAGGATTGATTCTTGTACTGGTTGTTGTATAATTTAATTTAGGAAGCTTTACTTAATTCTACTGTTATGCTAGTGTGGATTTTATTTAAGGGCCCGCTTAAAATTTTGTGTGAGTTTAACTCGTTGTCTACTGAGTTTTAAGAGTGGCTCCTGCGGGGATAAGGGTGGCTTCGGCCAATTTATTCTGATAAACGGTACTTATTTCAGTTGCTGCTTCTCCGTTTGAAATTTGCTTGTGTTTAAATTTGTATTCCTCTTGTCTAAAGACTGTTTATATAAGAGAAATTTGCTGTCCATTATTATATATCGGTAAATAAAATGTAAATGTCGTGTGACTAGGGCCTCCCGTCCGTTAGGCCATTCGCTGGGTGCAAGTCTTTCGATTTGACGCCTCTTCAGCGACTTGCTCGTCGATGGGGATGAAGTGACGATGATTAGGACAACACAACACCCAGTCTTTGAGCGGAGAAAATCTCCGACCCAGCCGGAAATCGAACCCGGGCCCTTAAAATTAACATTCTCTCGCGCTGACCACTTTTTTTTATTATTAATTCATTTTGCTCGATATTGTTCATTGCGTTTGGTCTGGGCGGACGTCACAAGGCATCCGTTCAAGTTGATCGTTGATTCTTTGAATCAGTCTTTTTATTACAGAGAGCATGCAGCCCTCTGACCGAACACGCTGAGCTACAGTGCCTGCGGCCGGCACCGAAACCATTCAGCTACCGGGGGGGCGGACATTATATATGGGTGTAAGAGAAGATGGTGGTTTTAACTATCATTCTATCATTTAACTAATGATGTGCACAGCCTGGGTTCGCTCTTCCACGTCTCCTATCCTTTGTCCATCTTATGTTTGGACAGTTTAGAGGGATCTCCCATTCGGAAGTATGCCCCCGTAGCCTTTACAAGATACACATAAATGTTGGGGGTTGCCTTCAAACGTGACGTGAGGAGGAGCGTGGTGATTAATTATTTTCCACTTCTTCCCAACGTCCGAGGCAATCTACTCCAGACATTAAACATGATTAAAAGGGTTGCTTATGTCAATGTTCACCTGATGTCCAGAACAGCCCACTTGACTACCATTTTGCCGATGTCAAAGATGATGGCACACAGGCTGTGGGCCGCCTTTGGCTACTTCGTGAGCGCGGCTGTGATACTAAAAGTTCGGTATGATACCCTCAACCCTCCTACCGGCGACGGCAGCCTATGTCTTGTCAAGTTCCAAGTACGAGGGTCAACCGTATATGTCAATACGATGATCAAGTTGTGGAGCCGACGTCAGCACAGCTTAAAGGTCACCCTGGTCGAAGAGCTGGCTCCTACCTCCCGATTACCGCCTACTGCAGTGGCGCACATATTCTCATCGCTTTCCCACGTCAAGACCTTTTTCGTTTACTTAGTTAGATTCACACCCATCTTCCACGCATCAGGCCCCCTACGGAGGTCGATGTTTACGGTCTGGTGATGATAGCACATAACTGGAATGACACGACGTCAACCTACGATGACTTGGCCCTCGGTCTGGCGTGCAGTACGTCATCCTCTCCTCGACACGAAGACCCGGACGACTTTTTATCTGATGGTCAAAAAACATATGACACAACAGCGGCGCCATTCCATTAATATGATCAACTCTCCTCTTGGCCGACAGTATCATCTACCAGACGTTGGTGCACATCGTATGGAGCGCGTATCCCATGTGGAGGGGTGGCAGCTGATAACTGCCCTTCGTCTTTGCACAGCCACACACGCAATTGACCCACAGTCCCTGTTATTCCAGTATGAGACGTTTTTCCCTCGCACTAAGACTTATGCAGTAACGTGGTTCAAAGGAACGTCGACGTCTTATCTGTCCAGCGACAGTGGCAAGACCATTCTTGATTTTTGGGCTTTTCTACAGGAATTTTTCAAATGGTTCAAATGGCTCTGAGCACTGTGGGACTTAACATCTATGGTCATCAGTCCCCTAGAACTTAGAACTACTTAAACCTAACTAACCTAAGGACATCACACAACACCCAGTCATCACGGGGCAGAGAAAATTCCTTACCCCGCCGGGAATCGAACCCGGGAACCCGGGCGTGGGAAGCGAGAACGCAGGAATTTTTCACTCGTCTTCAGCACCCCCCTCCCCCCCCCGCTATCGGCAGAAGTGTGCCAATTTTTTGGCCAGTTTGTTCTGGGATTCCCTCCACAACTGGGTATAGCGGGCATGAGAAGGTAACTTCACAGTGAACGTCTAATTCCCAGCACAGGAACAATGACAGGGATACACGGCAGTATTCTTCCAGATGACGTGCCCGGACCTCGTCTGCAGCACAAGGTGATCACCTTGTAATCATTAGCACACAGTCGCGTGTGTGCGGCCTTTTTATTACTACGCAGGGAGAGATGTTTATTTCTATCGTTCATTATTATACAATATGTTGTTTTTGTTTTCTTACCACAAGGAACCAGTTATGCAACAGAACATGTATGTGCTTCCAGTTTTATCTGTAATAACAAAACTATTAAGGCCACCGCTCGCTTAAAAAGAAGAAGAAAAAAGAAAAAACATCCGCAGTGGGAGGAATCTCATCATTTTACATAAAAAGATGGGTTTACGAAGTTTTAGAGTGTCGTAAAACGCTGAATCCTTTCTCGCAGTTCGTTTTATATTGTCATTACATGTCTTTCCACTTCACAGTATGTAGGTACGCAAAATGTGAAGGACTTAAGCGTGTATGTGTATTAGAGGTTTTTAAAACGTAAAAGGAAACTCTCTGAAGGGGAAGAAGAGGAAGTAAAATCAACTGAGTGCCGTAAAAAAAAAAAAAAAAAAAAAAGGAAGCGGAGGGGGGGGGGGGTTATTTTTGACCAGCGAGGTAAGGAGAGGTGGTGGCGTAAATTTCCTTGTCACCACTCTTTGCACCACTGTCCTGGATTAAATTTCAAGCCTCTCTGCAGTGTCTCATAAGTGAGTGTATGCGATCCTTGTAACATTCGATAGGCCGATGTACCACCTTGTAATATCCCCTCTGGGGGATGACAAATCCTAACTTATAACGTACTGGACCCCTTGGACTGTCTGGTACGGTAAGCGGCAGATTTACAGGGGTGCGTGGCAGGCCCTCTTTGTGACTTACCTGCGCGGGGGCAGCGTAGTCAGCCTCCGCACTTTCTCGACCTGTCAACTTACCTACCCTTATCTGCAGTTTAGCCGCTTGTACGTTATTCGGCAGCCTGTGGATTCTGGACTTAGCAAATACGTAGAACTGCGATTTTGGGGAGGAATTCCGGTGCTACTAAATAATGCAACGCAGACCTGATAAAAGCAGTTATATTCTAGAGATACATTACAAACAAATTTCAAAATCGTAGTTGGCACGCCATTGTCTAGCCAAATAGTGGTCAGACGGATATGCCCCTCTAAGTGGGCTTAAGACTGCTGGCTATTGTCTCAATCAGGCTAATCCCGATTGTGATCGTATTAGCATAATTCACTTGGCTGCCACGCGTGTCTTTTAATGCACAAGGTCAGGATCTTGTATTACCGTATGCCACGGAACTCAGTCCTTACTTACACTTGATATCCCACATAAAAATAAGCATGATCATAACCAATTGGTCATAATGATCATTGGCAGAAAATAAAAACAGAATTGCAACGACAGGAGCGAGCACAGCAACTGACTTACCTCGTTCAATGACTGTCGTGTTGTTGCACGCAATACGGTTTGCTCAATTAACTATTTGCGTCTGTGCCTCAGTAATTGTCACATATTACTATCAACACTCATTGACAGTCAAGAAACTTCACCATCTACGCGAACGTTGCTTTGTCACGGTCTTATCCAGATTTAGCCAAAAGCAAAGCTTTGTTGGTAATCTTGCAGGAGCGCAACTGCCGGCCATTCGTACTGCTCCCCGGTCGAACCGCTAGTCCTCAACAATGGCGTTCCGTGCGCCCTTCTACCCATTAAACCGATTGTGACATCAGCTACCATCTTTTTCCATAGAACACACCCATTTTACCTTGTACTTTCCCTGTTGCTTTCTGCGCACATACACTTTTGAGCTACACTCTTCTGCAAATTTTTCTCTGGCCCTCTGCTCTAATTTAAAGTTTTTTTTCGAAAGAACTACTTTTTTACCCTTCGCCAGCCTCTGGTCGGACCAGTCCACCTTCTCCATCCGCTGTGGATGCTGCGTCGTGTTTCTAAGCTACCCTGGCTTTCCTGGGTTCTTCCGCCTTCACGTTCTTGCAAGTCACCGTGCTGGCCTACCACGACCGTCTCGGCTCCTACCGTAACCCTTAGGCACGCTCCCTCCGCTCTGGCCGTCCGTCTGTCTGCTATCCCGCTGCATTCTAATCGGCGCTCGCTTAATTATTAAGGCTATAACTTTACTTTCATTGCCCGTACAAAAACCGGGTTTCTTCCTGAAGCCACCTCATATTCTTAGCTATCGAATGAAGTCCTTAAGACTACAGCTCGTCTGAAGCGTGGTCATTCGTGCGCAGCCCATTGCCACGTTTCACACTGTTGATGGTGGTCCGTCTGTCGTATACGGACGTTAAGCTTTTACGGCGCCGTTGATACTATTCGAGGGAAGTAAGTCATGTGCCGGCACCGGTTTCACCCTCTCCCTTCTCTCATTATCTCCAACACAGACGCAATACACACACACACACACACACACTCATTACACTTACATTTATCCGTTACACTTACACACACAGCTCTTGCTTAGCGACGGAATGTGCCAGCGGGCGCGAAGGATAGGGAAAACCATTCCAATGTGGCGGCTCAACCTACCCTTTGGAGTCTCATAGCCACACATGCCATGTGACTAGTTAATTCCGCTAAATTTCGGTCGGGCGATCGTTCAAATGGTTCAAATGGCTCTGAGCACTATGGGACTTAACATCTGAGGTCATCAGTCCCCTAGAACTTAGAACTACTTAAACCTAACTAACCTAAGAACATCACACACACCCATGCCCGAAGCAGGATTCGAACCTGCGACCGTAGCGGTCGCGCGGTTCCAGGCTGAAACGCCTAGAACCGCTCGGCCACACCGGCCGGCTGGGCGATGCATTAAAAAAAATTTAAAGGTATCCAATCAACTAAGTACCCAGGGGTTACAGTTGTAACAATCTAAATTCGAATCATTACACTGAAAATGTTGTGGGCAAGGCTAAGCAAAGACTATTGGGAGAACACTTAGATTGTGAAACAAATCTACTAAAGAGACCGTTTAGCCGACCATTGTGGACGAATGGTTCTAGGCGCTTCAGTCCGGAACCGCGCTGCTGCTACGGATGCAGGTTCGAATCCTGCCTCGGGCATGGATGTGTGTGATGTCCTTAGGTTAGATAGGTTTAAGCAGTTCTAAATCTAGGGGACTTAGTCCCATAGTGCTTAGAGCCATATGAATCATTTTTGAGACTGTTTACGCTATGCTTGTCTGTCCTCTTCTGGAGTACTGTTGCTCTGTAGGGGATCCTTACCAGACAGAATTGACGAAGATCTTCGAAAAAGTTCAAAAAGGGGCAGCAGCTCATTCTGTAATATCACGAAATACTGTAAGAGAGTCTGTCGGATACGACAGGCCATTAGCGGTGGTAACGATTTAAACAAACCAGTTTTTTCGTTGCGGCGAGATCTTTCCTCGAAATTTCAAACACTAGCTGTTTCTTCCGTATGCCTAAATGTTTTCAGAAGGTGGTGCTCCACAGCTAGTAAGTATTTGAAAAATGTCGTGATTACCGCCTTGAGATGCCGATAAAATTCCTTATTTAACTACCAGTTTTGGTCGACAGACCGACATCACGTTTTTAGAAGCATTTTCAGAATCATATCAGACGAATATAAAATCATTGAAGTCAAACAATAAAACCATGAATCTGTCACAGTTGTCACATCCTAGCATAAATTACATCGCCAATACATAAACTGTGCTAATCATGAAAGAGCGCAGTGCATATCACAATTTGTATACTCAAGATGTAATTGATTTTAAGACCTAACACAGTGACAGATTCTTGGTTTTATTATCTGACGTCAATGGTGTTATATTCGCCTAATACATTCGGTAAATGCCTTTAAGAACTTGACGATGGCCTGTCCACCGAAAATGGTAGTTCAGTAAGGAATTTTATCAGCAGCTCGATCCCATCTACACAGGGGGAAATAACCATTATGACAAAATAAGAGAAATCACAGCTGGCATGGAAAAATTTAGATGTTCCTTTTTTCGCCGTACCCTTAGAGTGTTTGGCATTAGGGAAATAAGCGGGAAGTGGTGCTATACACCTTCTGCCAAACATTTAAGTGTGAATTACAGAGTAATGAAGTAGATGTATATGTTAAGTCTGTTCTAACATAAAGTTGGCGAACATGATCTGAACCACTGTGTTCCTTGCAATCGCTTCATAATGTAAATTCGTTTCCTTGTCATGGTGTTTCTGCCAAATAATGCCTTTTCCTTTGGCTCGGTGTTGCTTTCAGGGTAGTCTTCCATTGAAGATGAATGTGAACCTTTGGAGAACAGGGTCAAACAGTTCCTCAAATCTCGTCAGTCGTTTCATTGTACATGATCTTATGGAGTTCCACAAAAAGACGGGTCCAACACACAACATGCGGAGTCAGTAGCCAAGTCGGTGGTCACTCGTCTCCTTCATCTACACAACACAAACAACGGTGTAGAATACGTGGCCGGCTTCCGTCAGCAAGGACAACCTATTCTCACTCGCTGTACATTACATGCATTAGGCAACTGTATACACATCAGCAGTGCATAGCCTACAGCCTAGACTTAGGAAGACTTGCTTTCAAACTCCCCTGGATTGTTTCAAATATTTCGCAGGATTCCATGACACTCTGATGAAGTGCTTTTGCATTAGGATTTTATGTTACATATGGCGATTGTCCTAGGTGCCTCAGACAATAATCCTAGATATTGTGGCTGAGGGAACTTGCAGACGAGGGAACTGGTCTTCCCTGCTTCAAGCTCCGTCATCAGCCAATGCATCTCCAACAGTGTGACTGAAATACGCTGGAATCATACATAAACCATTTATATCTTCTTATTTTCATGTAACAAGTCTGAACAACAACGCTGAGTGAAGTCATTGTAGGCAGCATATACTAGACGTGCTAATCGTTAATTTAGAAAATGACGTCAATAATCAATGTACTGAATATGTATTAATGATTCGTGTACACGTTTTAGGTATCACAGTAACCTATCTAGAATCTACCTACCATATACCGTTTGATATATAATAATTTTCGCACATCCACAGTAAAATTTAGTTCTTGCGGCATGGCATGTATTTAAATTAACTGACTCATTTACAAATAATAATAAAAAAAATTAACACTTTAAAATCTCGCCCGCCCCTTGGGTACATTTCTGCGGAGGATCATGACTACCGTACGATAAGTCACGTAGGATGCATGTTATACAATATCGCTGCTCCACTTTTTATACCATTAACTGATTGATTCGGCCCACTAAGTACGTCTTCACTGAAGCTCAGTTTTTTACAAATGTCATCTTAATTTTCATATCGTAGGATGTTTGTGGATGGAAGAAAAATGACACTACACTATTATGGGAAATAATTTACTCCCTTTATAGCTTTGTAAGTCGCTGGAGCTGTGAAGGATTCCAAGTGATTTCTAAAAAGCGTTGGTCATTCCTCATTTCAAGATGGTTCGTCTGACAGTTGGACAGAAACGTGGACCCAATGCATACATGTCTGTAGGAGCTTTGCATCGAACTAAATCCTGGCAGGTGATTCATCGGTGTCCCACGATGCCCGCGACGGCGAGGACAACAGCATTGTTAGCATCATCTCTGTATACTGCTAAAGAATCGATGTTTGAAATGACGTGTAGCAGTTCTACAGAAGATCCTGAGCGTGTATGACCATTGTATGTTGTCAACATCTATAACTGAAAAGAAGCTTAATTGCATTTGTGTTAGCTACGCCTGTCGATTGGCTTACTAATTGTAACACTGAACCATACTGAAGATAAAGCTTAAAAGCCCACGATTGCTTTGTGGGAAGGATAGGTTTTCTATATTAACCTTTTTCTAAGTAGGGAACGCTACGTTGAAGTTATCAGTCACCAATTTAAATTGAAAATATTAGTCAAGTCGAAATACATACTGAAATCTCACTTAATTTGTGAAAAAGTGCCTGAATCAGATTTGGGACAAGTTAAATTACTGAAAGTCTTAACTTCTTTTAAAGTGATTAACTTTGAACAATGTAGCGAGACAGCTTCATTTTATTGGTTGAGTGAAAGTTTGATATTGGTGGTCATTCAAAAGTAATAACTTAGCGTTATAGGTAGGTGAGATTTTCATACTGCAGTAGAATCTGTGACGCTTACTTATTAACATTTTCAGATTAGAGATGTTCATGACGGTTAAATGAGCCTAGAAATTGGAAAAAGTAACAATTCTTACATTCTCATATCAGTTGTTAACTGACATTCTTTAAAGTGATATATTTCGATGTTACGCAGAAGGTATGTTACAGAATATCTGTGGTCTATCAAGTTTTATCAAGTCGATGTGCCATTGTTTTAGTGAAAAGGAAGAGCAGTTCTTGCACGATCACGACGATTTGTATAAAGCACAAATTGAAATACATTTCATATTAAAGAAGATACAAAAATAAAATTATTTACGAAGAAATGTTGATACCACAGATTAACATTGTCATTTATACTGGGAAGAGTCAAGAATATTAATTAAAGTTTGGTACGTCTGTCGGAAGAGTATAGTATCTTCCACTCGTTGCAAGTTCTCTAATACAATCTGAATAAGAGAATGCCTCTCTGCCTTCAATAAACCACAGAACCAGGCCGGTGCATTCGTGATAAGGTAACAGTACAGTATTACGTTAGCTGTAGTAGTCTATGTAGCATCATTAGTCGCTAAAGTACAAAAAATAATATTATTTGTCAATAGTAGCTTGAAGTAAGATACACAGTGTGTAATTAGATTACAGATAACAGATTACAGTGAAATAAATAAGTAAATACATTTACATATGATAGAAATGATTCCTCCTGCTGAATGCTCTTCGACCAACTGAGCCAGTGGGTAGAATATGAAGTCGGGATAAAGCAGGTCGTAGAAGATACTAAACTGAGTAGTCTGGAATAAAAAACATGGCAGTATTTGGCGAGTTACCGGCATAAACAACTTGCACTTCATAGAAGCAACTTAACTTCGACCGTTCAATGTGAAGCCCGCCAATTGTAGAGTATGCGTTATAACATAATCTACTGAGACAACTGAAGAGTGGGTAGAAAATCGTTTGGCTCCCATTGGTTGCACACGTTGGTCGTTATGGGGAAGTAATTGTTGCTCTACCGCTATTCTCTTAGCCCCTTAGGATATAAATTCATATCACTATAAAAATAGGACATAACGTAAACAGGAAAAATCGAAATAAAAATGGCTCTGAGCACTATGGGACTTAACATCTGAGGTCATCAGTCCCCTAGAACTTAGAACTACTTAAACCTAACTAACCTAAGGACATCACACACATCCATGCCCGAGGCAGGATTCGAACCGGCGACCGTAGCTGTTGCGCGGTTCCTGACTAGCGCCTAGAACCGCTCGGCCAAAAAATAGAAATATCCAATTAGCAAGGAGGAAATGTTACAGAGACAAAACCCACCACAACACACAGGCATTTACGAAAAGGCTTAATAGTAGTGATGACTATGTCTTACCGCATTCTTCTAAGGGTGCATTTCACAGAAAAGTTGACGGGTGCTAACTGATGAATGTTTTCCCACTGTGTCCGACACTATCTCTTTGTCCTCGGCTACACCGTACGTTAAATGCCTTGCTGCAAGTCCCTGTTACCAGTAGTACTCCAACTCCGACGACCAGTCGTGAAGTGAAAACATTGACGTAGTCCGCTGACTCCTACATGATTGTTTACATAAAAGTTTCCTAGGTATGACGGCCCATCATTTCGTAAAGAACTACGACAAGTGAAAACACCAGTTTTTACAATACGACGTTGTACCATACCCAGAAACCTATTGCCTCAACTGCTCTGGCCGCGGAAGGCTAAGCAACTGTACAGACGACTGTGTTTTATTTTCTGCTTAATGTCACGAACATCAGCACGGTCGGTAATTCCCAACAAAACATATGCCGTTGACAAACACGAGACTACTATTCATTTCCCATTCAACAACTCGTTCCGCATGAAATATTAATTTTCGACCTTTACTTTCTACCTGAAGGTACTGACTTTATGGTTATCAACAAGCTTTATAATTTTGATCCTAAAATTTTGGGGCAGTCGTTATAATAACTCCGCTAGTGGCTGTTGTTCAATCACCAGTTGAAGTACTGGTTTGAAACAGTTCTTCACGTTAATCTATCCTGCACAAGCCTCTTTATGTCTTAATAAGTATTGCATCCTACGTCCATTTCAACCTACATACTACATTCATGCCCAGTCTCCCTCTACAATTTTTACCCACCAATACTAAACTGACTATTCCTTGATGCCTCAGGATGTTTCCTATCAACGGACTCCATCTTATAGTCAAGTTAAGCTACTAACTCATTTTTACCTCACTTACATTTACTACTTTCTCATTAGTTATTCGATTTACCCATGTAATCTACAGCATGCTTTTATAGCAGCACTTTTCAAAAGCTCCTGTTGTCTCATTGTCTCACCAGCCTATCGTCCACATTTCACTTCCGAAAAAGACTACACGTCACCCAAGTACGTTCATAGAACATTCCTAACACTCCAGTTTGTATTAGATCTCAAGGAATTCCTCTTCTTTTTTTTTTTTTTTTTAGAAATGATTTTCCTACTATTGCTAGTCTGCATTTTATATCCTTTCTATTTTTGTCATCGTCAGTTTTCTGTTGCCCAAATAGCCAAATTCATCTACGACTTTTAGTGTCTCATTTCCCAATCTAATTCCCTCAGCATATGATTTGCATTCTATTACCGTTGTGTTACTTTTGTCGGTGCTCATCTTACAATCTCTTTTCAAGACACTATTCATTCCATTTAGCTGTTCTTCCGAATGCTATGCAGTTTTTGATATAATCGCAAAGTCGCTGACAAACTTCGAAGTTTTTATTTGTTCTCTTTGAACTTTAATTCCCACCCCATATATCTCTAGTGTTTTGTTTCTCTTACATAGATCATCTATACATTCGTTCCACCCTTCAGCTGTCCCTTCTTAGCTTATTACTGGTGTGCCATCTGAGCTCCCGATATTCATACAGGAACTTCAGAGGACGACCCCCCGTGACACGAGGTGAAATGGTTATCGACTTCGTACCAATGAACATCGTCTGTAAATGGGAACTGCTCGTGGAATGGCGTGCTGGATTTGTTTTTCATCATTTGGTTGATTTCCTTTGATCGTGTCGTCGATGTTTAAGCAATAAAACTCTAAGAATTTCCATTCTTCTATTTGTTGTTAGTTGTTTTGAGTTACCCCTGTGTTGGGAGGTGGACACACAAAGTAAAGGTGGTTCAACAAAAAATTATTTCATATTGAGATGATTTATGTTCTCTCGCTTGTTTACATTGCCTTCTTACTAACAGAAACCATTCGTATTACAGCTGTATCTGCAATTTTGCAATGGAAGAACAAAATAAATGAATTTAAAAGAAATTAAAAAAGAAAAGGATGGTAAGGCGACCGATCGCGATAAGCAGGAGCGGAAGATCCGGTTTCAAGTCCGGCAAAAATTTTTATCGTCGTCATTCCATTATACAGCTGATGGCTGTCCACATTCATAACTGCGAATATATTTCTTATATTTCATATCGGTTGCAGTGGCATGCATGCGTGTCCGAAGGAAAATTGCATCTTATTTCCAAATAACACAGATACTCCAATTTCGTATTGCTCTTACTGGGTGTTTGTCTTGGAATGACTTGGTTACTGATTTAGAGGTCGAAATTTTGAAGTTACATTGTTTACCAGTCTTACGCAACAAAGAAACAGCTCTATGAAGATTATATTCTGTGTTTCACAAAACCACTAAGTCCTCAGCATTGTTAGCACATTCAAAGAGCTCCTTCCCAACGTAATTTTAGGTGGTGGCTGATCTATCAGTGTAGGATATAAATGTTAAAATACTTTATTTCTTGCATTGTAATTAGGTAAATGAAGTCTGAATCAGGTACTATTGTATTAATTTTTATATACTTTACTATGATTTGAGGGTAGCCCCTCTTAGCCAGTACATTCCATAATTTCCCCCTATCTGTCTTATCCAAGATCTCTAGATATACAAACGCCATATAGATGGGGAAATTGTATTTCCTTATTTTCTCTCTTAGACGTTTCATCATAAATATGCTGTCAATTAAGACCCTCCAATTTGTGCAAGAGCTACTCTGCTGTTCGCTTTATTCGGGTATTTAACATATTAGCACGTAGTTTACACGTTGAATGTAATATGCTTATATTCAAGCAGGTTTGTAAGTTTATGCTCTTCCCCTTTCTTAAATATAGAAGAAACAATTGCTTTTAATCGTGTATCGGGAATCCTCATGATAAGTCAAGATATGTTTAATAAATGAAGAAGGCGCAGTTTGAGTAAAAGTTCTCCATTCTTTATGAGTTCGATATTTATCCCCCAAGGCCCTGGTGATTTTTTTATTCTTCTGTTTTCTTATTACTGCCTCTAGCGCAGTATTTTTTTCCTATTCTCAGATGCTATCTTTAGGATTAGTAGATACGTCTCCAGCAGGGTTAAACCAAACAATTTTGTGTTCACTCTATTCTTCATGTGTTTCACATTTATTCTTGTGTTCTCTCTTTCTGGTTTATTTAAAGTTCTGTAATAATTTATAGATAGAAGACTTTTATTCCATGTACATTGTGCACCAGATCAATCACAAATTTTTCCCAACTGTCTCTCTGTCCTTACAATCACTGTTATTTGTCTAAATTTTGACGTATTTCATCATAGTTTCTTAATTACCGCGCTACTTTATTGCTTATTGCACCTAATTTTTTCACGTGATTCTTCTCTCTAAGATTTCTAGTTGGTTTAATATATAATGCAAAGCTCGACATTCACTTACATACATACATACATACATACATCAATCCTTGTTCTATAGACCATGAATACGACATTTCGTAATGATGTGGAACGTGTCACTTTAACATAAGTTTTCTTTACACAAAATAATTAATTTTTTCTTTTTTGCCGGCCGTTGTGGCCGAGTGGTTCTAGGCGCTACAGTCTGAAACCGCGCGACCGCTACGGTCGCAGGTTCGAATCCTGCCTCAGGCATGGATGTGTGTGATGTCCTTAGGTTAGTTAGGTTTAAGTAGTTCTAAGTCTAGGGAACTGATGACCTCAGAAGTTAAGTCGCATAGTGCTCAGAGCCATCTGAACCATCTAATTTTTTTTGTTTTACTGTTACTACTTCATATCTAAGAATTCATCTATTGCGTAGGAGTTGTCATTCAGAAATTCTTTTAATCCGTATTTATTGGTTAGCTATTTAATATAGAGGTATTCTGGTTTCAGTACGAGTTATAAACATTGTTTTTCCATCCGTGACATGCACTTTTTTTGTAAACATTCGCTATTTTCCATATGTTCCCATTCTGAATATCTTTCCGTTTATGAATGTTTTTCTAACCCATTTTCTTGAATTAACACTCCTAGATACTTCAACGTTTTAACTTTTATTATTTGCAAAAATTTTTATGCATTTTTTATGTTACTTACTCATTTGTTTTTCTCTGCAGAGATTCTTAAACGTCTTCTACTGGCTAGAAATTGAAGTATTTCCGCATTTGGTTTTGTTTCTAGAGATGGGTAAATGATACTTAATTATTTACGTTTGCTGCACAAAGTCGTATTTTCATGTAATTCGGAGATGCCTCACGAATGCAATACGGTAAACGACGCCTTGTAGCTGGACGGTGGTCCTCCGGCTGAGCGCAGCTCTAATACCGACCAACCGGTCCACTTGTCCAGCGGGGCACGCGCGAACACGAGACGTAGCGGTCTGCAAGCCGCCCTCTGCAAATAACACAGTAGCGGTGGCATTCCAGCGCCGCCGTGGGGGCGGCGGCGGCGGCGGGGGAGCGAGCTTTGTCGGCGCGGCGCTGGCGCACGATCCGCGCGTGCGGCTCGCTTTATCATTAGCGGGTCCGCCCACGCCGCCGCGGCCGCCGCCGCCGCCGCAGTCCGCGCGCTGACGAGGCGAAGCGAGAGCACTGACTCCGCACGCCCGCTATTGCCGCGTCGGCCGCCCTATTGGTGCAGATCATCGCTCAGGGGGTCATCAGTGATAGAGCACTCAACGTCGAGCCCACTCCAGCAACCGTCTTCCGACACGTCCCGTCTGCTGTAGCGCATAGGACTGCCTAGAACAGTACGAGGTGCATTCAAGTTCTAAGGCCTCCGATTTTTTTTCTTATTAACTACTCACCCGAAATCGATGAAACTGGCGTTACTTCTCGACGTAATCGCCCTGCAGACGTACACATTTTTCACAAAGCTGACGCCATGATTCCATGGCAGCGGCGAAGGCTTCTTTAGGAGTCTGTTTTGACCACTGGAAAATCGCTGAGGCAATAGCAGCACGGCTGGTGAATGTGCGGCCACGGAGAGTGTCTTTCATTGTTGGAAGAAGCCAAAAGTCACTAGGAGCCAGGTCATGTAAGTAGGGAGCATGAGGAACCACTTCAAAGTTGTTATCACGAAGAAACTGTTGCGTAACGTTAGCTCGATGTGCGGGTGCGTTGTCTTTGTGAAACAGCACACGCGCAGCCCTTCCGAGAAGTTTTTGTTGCAGTGCAGGAAGGAATTTGTTCTTCAAAACATTTTCGTAGGATGCACCTGTTACCGTAGTGCCCTTTGGAACGCAGTTGGCAAGGATTACGCCCTCGCTGTCCCAAAACATGGACACCATCATTTTTTCAGCACTGGCGGTTACCCGAAATTTTTTTGGTGGCGGTGAATCTGTGTGCTTCCATTGAGCTGACTGGCGCTTTGTTTCTGGATTGAAAAATGGCATCCACGTCTCATCCACTGTCACAACCGACGAAAAGGAAGTCCCATTCATGCTGTCGTTGCGCGTCAACATTGCTTGGCAACATGCCACACAGGCAGCCATGTGGTCGTCCGTCTGCATTCGTGGCACCCACCTGGATGACACTTTTCGCATTCTCAGGTCGTCATGCAGGATTGTGTGCACAGAACCCACAGAAATGCCAACTCTGGAGGCGATCTGTTCAACAGTCATTCGGCGATCCCCCAAAACAATTCCCTCCACTTTCTCGATCATGTCGTCAGACCGGCTTGTGCGAGCCTGAGGTTGTTTCGGTTTGTTGTCACATGATGTTCTGCCTTCATTAAACTGTCGCACCCACAAACGCACTTTCGACACATCCATAACTCCATCACCACATGTCTCCTTCAACTGTTGATGAATTCCAATTGGTTTCACACCACGCAAATTCAGAAAACGAATGACTGCACGTTGTTCAAGTAAGGAAAACGTCGCCATTTTAAGTATTTAAAACAGTTCTCATTCTCGCCGCCGGCGGTAAAATTCCATCTGCCGTACGGTTCTGCCATCTCTGGGACGTATTGACAATGAACGCGGCCTCATTTTAAAACAACGCGCATGTTTCTATCTCTTTCCAGTCTGGAGAAAAAAAAATCGGAGGCCTTAGAACTTGAATGCACCTCGTACGTATGTGTACTCGTTTAGTTGTGGTCCAGTACAGGCGGTCATCAATAATAGCCCAGACATAAATAAATCGCCAGGTTCTGATAGGATTCCAATTCGATTTTATAGAGAGTACTCGACTGCATTGGCTCCTTACTTAATTTGCATTTATCGCGAATCTCCTGCCCAACGTAAAGTCCTGAGCGACTGAAAAAAAGCGCAGGTGACGCCTGTGTGTAAGAAGGGTAGAAGGACGGATCCTCAAAATTACAGACCCATATCCTTAACGTCGGTTTGTTGCAGGATTCTCGAACATATTCTTAGTTCGAATATAATGGATTTCCTTGAGACAGAGAAGCTGCTGTCCATGCATCAGCACTGCTTTAGAAAGCATCGCTCCTGCGACACGTAACTCGCCCTTCTTTCACATGATATCCTGCGGAACATGGATGAGGGGTATCAGACAGATGCCACATTCCTTGACTTCCGGAAAGCGTTTGACTCGGTGCCCCACTGCAGTCTCCTGACTAAGGTACGAGCGTACGGGATTGGTTCCCAAATATGTGAGTGGCTCGAAGACTTCTTAAGTAATAGAACCCAGTACATTGTCCTCGATGGTGAGTGTTCATCGGTGGTGAGGGTATCATCTGGAGTGCCCCAGGGAAGTGTGATAGGTCCGCTGTTGTTTTCTATCTACATAAATGATCTTTTGGTTAGGGTGGATAGCAATGTGAGGCTGTTTGCTGATGATGCTGTGGTGTACGGGAAGGTGTCGTCGTTGAGTGACTGTAGGAGGATACAAGATGACTGGACAGGATTTGTGATTGGTGTAAAGAATGGCAGCTAACTCTAAATATAGATAAATGTAAATTAATGCAGATGAATAGGAAAACGAATCCCGTAATGTTTGAATACTCCATTAGTAGTGTAGCACTTGACACAGTCACGTCTATTAAATATTTGGGCCTAACATTGCAGAGCGATATGAAGTGGGACAAGCAGGTAATGACAGTCGTCTTCGGTTCATTGGTAGAATTTTGGAAAGATGTGGTTCATCTGCAAAGGAGACCGCTTATAAAACAGTAATACGACCTATTCTTGAGTACTGCTCGAGCGTTTGGGATCCCTATCAGGTCGGATTGAGGGGGGACATAGAAGCAATTCAAAGGCGAGCTGCTACATTTGTTACTGGTAGGTTTGATCATCACGCGAGTGTTACGGAAATGCTTCAGGAACTCGGGTGGGAGTCTCTGGAGGAAAGGAGGCGTTATTTTCGTGAATCGCTACTGAGGAAATTTAGAGAACCAGCATTTTAAGCTGACCGCAGTACAATTTTACTGCCGCCAACTTCCATTTCGCGGAAAGACCACAAAGATAAGATAAGAGAGATTAGGGCTCGTACAGAGGCATATAGGCAGTCATTTTTTCCCCCGTTCTGTTTGGGACTGGAACAGGGAGAGAAGATGCTAGTTGTGGTACGAGGTACCCTCCGCCACGCACCGTATGGTGGATTGCGGAGTATGTATGTAGATGCAGACGTCTGATTACATACAGGGTGTCTCAAACATTTTGTGTCAAACTGAAACAGGTATTAGTGGGTCCACAATCGATTACACTGAGATAGGGAACCAATAGTCAGATATTCATATTTATTGTTTTAGGGACACACACACACAGCATTCACCCCATAACAACAACGTAGCTCATAGTAATTTATTCCAAGCAACGACCGCCATTGTCAACGCATGTACTGCAACGGCGCATGCTATTCTGCCGCACTCTCGCAAAGATCCCGGGTGATGTTGTACACTTGAACAAGTTGCGGGTGATTAACAGCGTACACCCCCGACCACCTAGGGTCCAAGCTGCCTGTCTCCTGGTACAACACACACCAGGGATCTGTGATGGAGTGCGGTGGAACTTCAAACGATGTTACCTTGCATGCATTTAGACTGACAGTCGTCACTTGGAGCAGTTACTATGAGCTACGTTGTTGTTGTGCGGTGTATGCTGTGTACGTCCGTTTTAATAAATATGCATTTCCGACCATTCGTTGGATGTTTGGGCCCACTATCACCCGTTTCAATGTGACCCAAAGGTTTGAGACACCCTGGGTTTATGGAAGTAACAGAACTGGAACAAAGTAAGCGCGTCTACAGACACAGAGGTAACCTCAAGCGTGCTTAAGGGTAGGGGTTTTAAGGCACTCAGAGGTTGTACTCAGTAAGATGGAATCTTATACTTCCTAAGACACGTTCAGATGAGCCCCATATGAACTCAGTCATGTGGTGCACATAGTTGCGAGTAAAAATGTGTGAACTATGTCAGTAAAGCTCCCCTATTATTTATTCTTGGTACAGGGTGTTTCAAAAATGACCGGTATATTTGAAACGGCAATACGAACTAAACGAGCAGCGATAGAAATACACCGTTTGTTGCAATATGCTTGGGACAACAGTACATTTTCAGGCAGACAAACTTTCGAAATTACAGTAGTTACAATTGTCAACAACAGATGGCGCTGCGGTCTGGGAAACTCTATAGTACGATTTTTTCCACATATCCACCATGCGTAGCAATAATATGGCGTAGTCTCTGAATGAAATTACCCGAAACCTTTGACAATGTGTCTGGCGGAATGGCTTCACATGCAGATGAGATGTACTGCTTCAGCTGTTCAATTGTCTCTGGATTCTGGCGGTACACCTGGTCTTTCAAGTGTCCCCACAGAAAGAAGTCACAGGGGTTCATGTCTGGCGAATAGGCAGGCCAATCAACGCCGCCTCCTGTATGTTTCGGATAGCCCAAAGCAATCACACGATCATCGAAATATTCATTCAGGAAATTAAGGACGTCGGCCGTGCGATGTGGCCGGGCACCATCTTGCATAAACCACGAGGTGTTCGCAGTGTCGTCTAAGGCAGTTTGTACCGCCACAAATTCACGAAGAATGTCCAGATAGCGTGATGCAGTAATCGTTTCAGATCTGAAAAATGGGCCAATGATTCCTTTGGAAGAAATGGCGGCCCACACCAGTACTTTTTGAGGATGCAGGGACGATGGGACTGCAACATGGGGCTTTTCGGTTCCCCATATGCGCCAGTTCTGTTTATTGACGAAGCCGTCCAGGTAAAAATAAGCTTCGTCAGTAAACCAAATGCTGCCCACATGCATATCTACATCTACATCTATACTCCGCGAGCCACCTTACGGTGTGTGGCGGAGGGTACTTATTGTACCACTATCTGATCCCCCCTTCCCTGTTCCATTCACGAATTGTGCGTGGGAAGAACGACTGCTTGTAAGTCTCCGTATTTGCTCTAATTTCTCGGATCTTTTCGTTGTGATCATTACGCGAGATATATGTGGGCGGTAGTAATATGTTGCCCATCTCTTCCCGGAATGTGCTCTCTCGTAATTTCGATAATAAACCTCTCCGTATTGCGTAACGCCTTTCTTGAAGTGTCCGCCACTGGAGCTTGTTCAGCATCTCCGTAACGCTCTCGCGCTGACTAAATGTCCCCATGACGAATCGCGCTGCTTTTCGCTGGATCATGTCTATCTCTTCTATTAATCCAACCTGGTAAGGGTCCCATACTGATGAGCAATACTCAAGAATCGGACGAACAAGCGTTTTGTAAGCTACTTCTTTCGTCGATGAGTCACATTTTCTTAGAATTCTTCCTATGAATCTCAACCTGGCGCCTGCTTTTCCCACTATTTGTTTTATGTGATCATTCCACTTCAGATCGCTCCGGATAGTAACTCCTAAGTATTTTACGGTCGTTACCGCTTCCAATGATTTACCACCTATGGCATAATCGTACTGGAATGGATTTCTGCCCCTATGTATGCGCATTATATTACATTTATCTACGTTTAGGGAAAGCTGCCAGCTGTCGCACCATGCATTAATCCTCTGCAGGTCTTCCTGGAGTACGTACGAGTCTTCTGATGTTGCTACTTTCTTGTAGACAACCGTGTCATCTGCAAATAGCCTCACGGAGCTACCGATGTTGTCAACTAAGTCATTTATGTATATTGTAAACAATAAAGGTCCTATCACGCTTCCTTGCGGTACTCCCGAAATTACCTCTACATCTGCAGATTTTGAACCGTTAAGAATGACATGTTGTGTTCTTTCTTCTAGGAAATCCTGAATCCAATCACAAACCTGCTCCGATATTCCGTAAGCTCGTATTTTTTTCATTAAACGTAAGTGCGGAACCGTATCAAATGCCTTCCTGAAGTCCAGGAATACGGCATCAATCTGCTCGCCAGTGTCTACGGCACTGTGAATTTCTTGGGCAAATAGGGCGAGCTGAGTTTCACATGATCTCTGTTTGCGGAATCCATGTTGGTTATGATGAAGGAGATTTGTATTATCTAAGAACGTCATAATACGAGAACACAAAACATGTTCCATTATTCTACAACAGATTGACGTAAGCGAAATAGGCCTATAATTATTCGCATCTGATTTATGACCCTTCTTGAAAATGGGAACGACCTGCGCTTTCTTCCAGTCGCTAGGTACTTTACGTTCTTCCAGCGATCTACGATAAATTGCTGATAGAAAGGGGGCAAGTTCTTTAGCATAATCACTGTAGAATCTTAAGGGTATCTCGTCTGGTCCGGATGCTTTTCCGCTACTAAGTGATAGCAGTTGTTTTTCAATTCCGATATCGTTTATTTCAATATTTTCCATTTTGGCGTCCGTGCGACGGCTGAAGTCAGGGACCGTGTTACGATTTTCCGCAGTGAAACAGTTTCGGAACACTGAATTCAGTATTTCTGCCTTTCTTCGGTCGTCCTCTGTTTCGGTGCCATCGTGGTCAACGAGTGACTGAATAGGGGATTTAGATCCGCTTACCGATTTTACATATGACCAAAACTTTTTAGGGTTCTTGTTTAGATTGTTTGCCAATGTTTTATGTTCGAATTCGTTGAATGCTTCTCTCATTGCTCTCTTTACGCTCTTTTTCGCTTCGTTCAGCTTTTCCTTATCAGCTATGATTCGACTACTCTTAAACCTATGATGAAGCTTTCTTTGTTTCCGTAGTACCTTTCGTACATGATTGTTATACCACGGTGGATCTTTCCCCTCGCTTTGGACCTTAGTCGGTACGAACTTATCTAAGGCGTACTGGACGATGTTTCTGAATTTTTTCCATTTTTGTTCCACATCCTCTTCCTCAGAAATGAACGTTTGATGGTGGTCACTCAGATATTCTGCGATTTTTGCCCTATCACTCTTGTTAAGCAAATATATTTTCCTTCCTTTCTTGGCATTTCTTATTACACTTGTAGTCATTGATGCAACCACTGACTTATGATCACTGATACCCTCTTCTACATTCACGGAGTCGAAAAGTTCCGGTCTATTTGTTGCTATGAGGTCTAAAACGTTAGCTTCACGAGTTGGTTCTCTAACTATCTGCTCGAAGTAATTCTCGGACAAGGCAGTCAGGATAATGTCACAAGAGTCTCTGTCCCTGGCTCCAGTTCTGATTGTGTGACTATCCCATTCTATACCTGGTAGATTGAAGTCTCCCCCTATTACAATAGTATGATCACGAAACTTCTTCACGACGTTCTGCAGGTTCTCTCTGAGGCGCTCAACTACTACGGTTGCTGATGCAGGTGGTCTATAGAAGCATCCGACTATCATATCTGACCCACCTTTGATACTTAGCTTAACCCAGATTATTTCACATTCGCATTCGGTAATAACTTCACTGGATATTATTGAATTCTTTACTGCTATAAATACTCCTCCACCATTGGCGTTTATCCTATCCTTGCGGTATATATTCCATTCTGTGTCTAGGATTTCGTTACTGTTCACTTCCGGTTTTAACCAACTTTCCGTTCCTAATACTATATGCGCACTATTTCCTTCAATAAGAGATACTAATTCAGGAACCTTGCCCTGGATACTCCTGCAGTTTACCAATATTACGTTAACTTTTCCTGTTTTTGGTCTCTGAGGACGGACGTTCTTTATCAACGATGATAATGTCCTCTCTGGTAAGCCGTCAGGTATTTTATCGTTTCGCCCAAGGGGGGGTCCCTCTAACCTAAAAAACCCCCGTGTGCACGCCACACGTACTCTGCTACCCTAGTAGCTGCTTCCGGTGTGTAGTGCACGCCTGACCTGTCTAGGGGGGCCCTACAGTTCTCCACCCAATAACGGAGGTCGATGAATTTGCAACCATTATAGTCGCAGAGTCGTCTGAGCCTCTGGTTTAGACCCTCCACACGGCTCCAAACCAGAGGACCGCGATCGACTCTGGGCACTATGCTGCAGATATTAAGCTCAGCTTGCACTCCGCGTGCGATGCTGGTTGTCTTCACCAAATCAGCCAGCCGCCGGAAGGAACCAAGGATGGCCTCAGAACCCAAGCGGCAGGCGTCATTCGTTCCGACATGTGCTACTATCTGCAGCCGGTCACACCCAGTGCGTTCAATAGCTGCCGGAAGGGCCTCCTCCACATTACGGACGAGACCCCCCGGCAAGCACACCGAGTGCACACTGGCATTCTTCCCCGACCTACCCGCTATTTTCCTGAGGGGCTCCATAACCCGCCTAACGTTGGAGCTCCCTATAACTAATAGGCCCGCCCTCTGTGACTGTCGGGACCTTGCCGGAGAATCGGCCACTGGCCCAACAGGCGAGGCATCCTGTGGTGGCTCGGAAACGATGTCATCACCACTAGGAAGCACCCCGTACCTGTTGGAAAGGGGTAAGGCAGCTGCCACGCGGCCAGATCCCACCTTCGCCTTTCGGCCAGGCACGCGAGAGCCCACCACTGTCCGCCATTCACCCTGGAGTGATGGCTGACCGGTAAGATGCTCACTGCCGGAAGACGCAGCGACATCAGGGGTTCCATGTGATTCCAAGGCCACCGAAGTAGGCATAGGTCTCACCACAGTTGCCCCAACGCCACTACGAGCCGACGCCTGCGCCTCGAGCTCGATGAGCCTAACAGACAAAGCCTCCACCTGCCCCCGAAGAGTGGCCAATTCTCCTTGCGTCCGCTCACAACAACCACAGTCCCTACACATGACTATGTTTACCCTACCCTATACGGTGACAAATTCCCAAGATAATCTTCTGATGAGCTACTCTGATAATCAAGAAACACTCACTGAAATACGAGACGCGAAAACTACGCTAGGTTTTCCCAGAAAAACTATTTAAAAGCTAAGCGCAGCAAATAAGTACAAAAACGCTTTATACAAACAGTACTCGCTGCTGCTGGTGCTCTCGCTGTCACAAGACAACTGCTGATTCAAGTGACTAGTGGCTAACGGCCGCGAAACAAACAAATGACGGTTTTAGGGCGCTTTCTGTTCTAAACGATCAAGAAAACACTAAGAAATCTAACACGAAAACTACGTAAAGTTTTATCAAGAACTGTTAGTTACTATGCAGAGCAGATAAACACAAATAGAATCCCTTCCTTAGTGGAAGGTCGAAAACAAAATGCAAAATAAACGCTTTATACAAACAGTACTGTGCTGCTGCTGGTGCTCTCGCTCTCGCTGTCACAAGACAACTGCTGATTCAAGTGACTAGTGGCTAACGGCCGCGAAACAAACAAATGACGGTTTTAGGGCGCTTTCTGTTCTAAACGATCAAGAAAACACTAAGAAATCTAACACGAAAACTACGTAAAGTTTTATCAAGAACTGTTAGTTACTATGCAGAGCAGATAAACACAACTAGAATGCCTTCCTTAGTGGAAGGTCGTAAACAAAATGCAAAATAAACGCTTTATACAAACAGTACTGTGCTGCTGCTGGTGCTCTCGCTCTCGCTGTCACAAGACAACTGCTGATTCAAGTGACTAGTGGCTAACGGCCGCGAAACAAACAAATGACGGTTTTAGGGCGCTTTCTGTTCTAAACGATCAAGAAAACACTAAGAAATCTAACACGAAAACTACGTAAAGTTTTATCAAGAACTGTTAGTTACTATGCAGAGCAGATAAACACAACTAGAATGCCTTCCTTAGTGGAAGGTCGTAAACAAAATGCAAAATAAACGCTTTATACAAACAGTACTGTGCTGCTGCTGGTGCTCTCGCTCTCGCCGTCATCAATCCTGTGCACTATATCGTTAGCGAATGTCTCTCGTGCAGCAATGGTAGCGGCGCTGAGGGGTTGCCGCATTTGAATTTTGTATGGATAGAGGCGTAAACTCTGGCGCATGAGACGATACGTGGACGATGGCGTCATTTGGACCGCAGCTGCAACACGGCGAACGGAAACCCGAGGCCGCTGTTGGATCACCTGCTGCACTAGCTGCGCGTTGCCCTCTGTGGTTGCCGTACGCGGTCGCCCTACCTTTCCAGCACGTTCATCCGTCACGTTCCCAGTCCGTTGAAATTTTTCAAACAGATCCTTTATTGTATCGCTTTTCGGTCCTTTGGTTACATTAAACCTCCGTTGAAAACTTCGTCTTGTTGCAACAACACTGTGTTCTAGGCGGTGGAATTCCAACACCAGAAAAATCCTCTGTTCTAAGGAATAAACCATGTTGTCCACAGCACACTTGCACGTTGTGAACAGCACACGCTTACAGCAGAATGGCGCACCCACAGACTGCGTTGTCTTCTGTATCTTTCACATCACTTGCAGCGCCGTCTGTTGGTGAAAACTGTAACTACTGTAATTTCGAAAGTTTGTCCGCCTGAAAATGTACTGTTGTCCCAAGCATATTGCAACAAACGGTGTATTTCTATCGCTGCTCGTTTAGTTTTTATTGCCGTTTCAAATATACCGGTCATTTTTGAAACACCCTGTATATTGAAAGGCAGCTCTCTCTCAAAGTCGAGAATGTAGGACAATGGTCATTCTAAGGAACCCGATAGTATAAAATTACAAGACTAGCACAACACTTCTCGATCCTGTAACACTATATAAATACCTCGCTACAGCAGCGGGAACCGCTATGAAATGGCGACGTTGTTCTCATGAAACCTATTTGGTAAATTCAGAGATACTCTTCCGCCTCTATGGTCTATCTCACATGGGAATGTTGACAGTAAGATAAAGGAGTTAAAGTAGTTTGAGATGTTCCCTGTCTAGCTTTGCAAACGGACTCCTTACCTAACAAAGACCGAATTAAGCTCGGAATTGAAACGGCCTGTCATATACAAAAACCAGAGAATCTATGAAGAAACGCAATGTGACCACCACATTTAGATAACATGATCTAGAGCTGTAGAGACTTACTTCGCAGAAAGTAACATAATGAACAAATGTTTAATTAATTAGTCGCAGCAAACATGTGAATTTATCTTAAAAACACGTAAAGAACGGTGCTTGTAGCGCCGCTGTGAGTGGTAGGGATGCTGTATCCACTCTCTTAGCGTAGCTCACAAATACAAGAAATAAAATAGTCACACTTGATAGCATGAAAAATTGCAGTTCTGGCAGCTTCGTCAAACTGCGTCACATTTCTTCACTCCGAAAAAAAAAAAGAGAAGCGTGGGGTAACGACGCTTAATGTTCACTGTGATTCCTGCAAGACTTGAGATTTATCGTGGGATGATTTTTAAAAAGTACAATCCTTGCTGATGCCAAAGCAGTGTACCCCGTATAGTGTGGTATTTTAAAATTCAAAGCGACGTGAATTCATTGTATAAGAAAGTGATGGTAATGAAATCAAATTGATTTAAGGAGTGTTCGAATGTGTGTGAATTAATAAGGGACCAAACTGCTGACGTCATCGGTCCCTAGACTTACACACTACTTAAACTAACTTATGCTATGAACAACACACACACCCATGCCCGAGGGAGGGCTCGAATTTCCAGCGGGAGGGACCGCGCAATCCGTGACGTGGCGCCTCAAACAGCACGGCTTTAAAAACTGTTCGACTTGAAGAATATATAATTAACTCTGAAATACCATCAAGCTACATTGGCACAGCAATATTGCTCAGAACGCGTGATGCAAAAGGTCCAACAGATGAAATTTTAAACCAGTGAAAATCGATATAATCGAGAAACATTGAATAACGCTCATTGAATACGCTCTTCACAAAGGCACAAAAATAGCATCTCCACGCGATAGACACACTTTGCAATCATGAAAGATTTACAGTTCTCCAATGCTGACAACGCAAAGCAAACGAAAAAGATAAGTGTACGTAAAACTATACGATATCTATAAATGATTAACACACCCATTCTCCAGATATGGTCATCCGTTACACAACCAGATAGTACCTTACCAAACCGCGCTATCATACGCAGCAACTGCGACATCACACGCATCAGGTCAGACGCTCCTTACGACTCCACACACTATTGAGTGTCAACCACTCTGCCCACCGAACCTCAGAAGGCGCGCATGAATGTCATTGGTCTGCGCAACCGGAATACAGGGAGTCCTTCCGAGGAAGCTTACTGACCTCCCAAAGACACGTGTGCTTACAGAAATCGATGTATAGCTATAGATGGGCACATATCCAATGAACCTGCGTGTTAATAACGAGCGAAATAATTTCAGGAGCGAAAGTTTCGAGTATAACAGATAATTTTCAAGAAGTTTGGATGGATAAAGAGTATCTTTTCTCTTGTTCCACTAGCGAACGGACTAAGGCTCTGAGTCGCTAACACTGGGACTAAGTGCTGTCAGCCATGCATTGTACAGTGGCATGAGGAGTATGTGTTCAAGAGCATTGACCTGTTGACAAATGACACCACGATACTGTCACGTGAGAAGTAACACATGAGGAGACAGGATGTGCTGCTCCGTTGTTCTACCAGAGTCCCTTCATTCACTACCAGCTGCGACCTTAAGTCATAACCTAAGGTCTCCCCAGATCGCCACCATTCTCGTCGTGGTTGGTCATCCAGGGTAGAGAAGAACAGTACGATTCGTCGCTGAACACAATGCGATTCCAGTCATTAGCAATCCACGCATCCTGATCATTGCACCACTCCAAACGCATCCTACAAAAATGGTTCAAATGGCTCTGATCACTATGGGACTTAACATCTGAGGTCATCAGTCCCCTAGAACTTACAACTACTTAAACCTAACTAACCTAAGGACATCACACACGTCCATGCCCGAGGCAGGATTCGAACCTGCGACCGTAGCGATCGCGCGGTTCCAGACTGTAGCGTCTAGAACCGCTCGGCCATCCCGGCCGGCCGCATCCTACAGATGTAACATTGCTTGTTCTCGCATGGCAGGAGCAGCTGGGAAGGAGTTAACGATGTGCTTGATGCACAGAAAGACAATCCTCCTTGTGGTGGTCAGACGTGGTCGTCTGGTTGACGACGTGTATGCTTGACCTCATGTTCCGTTCAGTCCAACACTGGGCCACAGTCACATTCGAATGCTCCACAAATCTGGATAATCCTCCATTCAAGCAACTGGCCAAATGGAGACCAACGATGAAGTCACTTTTAAACTCTGTCAGGTACCGATAAAGGTATCTCACAGTGATCCTTCACAGCGATTACTCAGTGTCAGATGCTAACCAAGCCCTTATATACTCTACTGGGGTCGTAACAATTATAAACACGAACAATACTAATCCACTCTGTTTGTAATTGTCACAGAAATTGCCGGCCGTTGTGGCCGAGCGGTTCTAGACACTTGAGTCTGGAACCGTGCGACTGCTGCGGTCGCAGGTTCGAATCCTGCCCCGGTCATGGATGTGTGTGATGCCCTTAGGTTAGTTAGGTTTAAGTAGCTCTAAGTTCTATGGGACTGATGACCTCAGATGTTAAGTTCCATAGTGCTCATAGTCATTTACCATTTGTCACAGAGATTTATAAATCTGATCGTTTACATACTCGCCGATAATGAGTACGTGTGCCAAGCTACATTTACATGTTGCCGTCTCTTTTGGTGCTCTCTTTTGTCATAAAGTGTATTTGCCAATAAATTATTTTTTTCGTTGTTTTCAGTTACCTCGAGACTCATTTCTTCCTTATATGTTCGTATTCCTTTTCCATGAAATACAGTAATATCGATGGTTCCACGTTCCATTTGGACTGAGAATCCGATTCCCCACCAGCATTACTCATTGTTAGGGTCACACGTTTGGTCAAACTGAAATTTCCTGCACACTCATCTTGATGTAGAATGTACGCCTAGGGCACAATATTCAAAATTTCTCAGAGGAAAAGAATTTTATGACTACCAATAAAGTAACTGTTGAACCCCATAACAGAAATCCCAGGTAACGTTTCCAAATGGTATTTATATTATACGACAATTGTAAGTAGGCTGTTTATGTTTTCTTATAGGCAACGTTACGTAGCGCTCTGTATGAAAATCACTGGCTGTGCTGTGTGCAGTCTGTGGCTAGTTTGCATTGTTGTCTGCCATTGTAGTGTTGGGCAGCTGGATGTTAACAGAGCGTAGCGTTGCGCAGTTGGAGGTGCGCCGCCAGCAGTGGTGGATGTGAGGAGACAGATGGCGGAGTTTTGGAATTTGCAATACTGGATATCATGAACTGCTATATACATTATGACTTTTGAACACTATTGAGGTAAATACATTGTTTGTTCTCTATTAAAAATCTTTCATTTGCTAACTATCCCTATCAGTAGTTAGTGCCTTCCGTAGTTTGAATCTTTTATTTAGCTGGCAGTAGTGGCGCTCGCTGTATTGCAGTAGTTCGAGTAACGAAGATTTTTGTGAGGTAAGTGATTTGTGAAAGGTATAGGTTAAAGTTAGTCAGGGCCATTGTTTTGTAGGGATTATTGAAAGTCAGATTGCGTTGCGCTAAAAACATTGTGTGTCAGGTTAAGCACAGTCGTGTATAAATTGTTCTAAGGGGACGTTTCATATGTCGACCCTTAGCCTAGGATACCTCACTGGAATCTTCTGATTTTTTCTTGTAGTTTGTGTATTTAGTGTAGCTTTTGTTTATTGCTAGCGCGTAATTGTAGAGAGAATCTCCTTTGTAGTTGCAGTCTTTCATTGTTGTACTGTAAAACAGTTGTGGCATGCATGTAGATTTGCACCAAGTATTTCGCAGCTGCAATTAACTAGATATTATTTTCAGTGCTATATTAATGTGTTCTCTTATTTTTGCTATTAAAATTGTGCTTTTCTGTGTTATCGTGTGAAATATTGTGACAATAATGGCGTGTGAAAAACGTAACACTCGGCTCCAAAGTAAACTAAGAAATGACAGTGAAGACGAAAGCAGTGTGTTGGCCCCACCATGTAATGAGTTAACTAATGTTCAAAGTAGTAATTTGGTAACTGTGCATAGGGAAATGGAGCGGGCGTCAAACAATGGCGTAGACAGTCAAACAGGTAGTGAACAGGGAAGCATTATCGATCGATCGGTCGGCAACAGCTCGCATCAGGAATCCGAAATGATAGGACACAATTTTGCAAATACTGTAGATTCAGGTTTTGCGTCCTCACCGTATTCTCAAATAAGTCAAGACACATTTTCAGCTTGTCAAAATGTGAATGTTGCCGGTGCAAAGGCACTGCCGTAAAGAGTAGAGGAACAGATTCCAGACACTAATGCATTGTTATTACAACTAATGCAACAAGTGGAACAAAATCAGAGACAAACACAGCAACAGTTAGACACAATGGGACAAAATCTTCAAAAGTTAGACACAATGGAACAAAATCAGAGACAAACACAGCAAAAGCTTCAAAAGTTAGACACCACACTTGAACAAACACGTGAAGATTTAACTACTGAGTTACATAACATTGAATCGAAATGTCAAAAAGTCTGTAATGACGTAAAAACACAAATTTGTGAACATTTTCAACCTATTTTTTCGCGGCATGAAAATGCATTACAGAATCACGAAGCAGCCATAAAAGAACTGCAAACTATTGTTCATGAAAATCATGAGACCTTGCAAGCTAAAATGGACTCAGTTGCATCTACCGATTCGGTTACGCAACTTGCAAAAACTCAGGAAAACTTAAAGGACACAGTAGAAAGACACATGGAGGAAATTAGTTCATTATCAGAGAAAGTAGCCGAACTTTCGGATCAGGTCACTAACTTATCTACAAAGGTAGATGATGATCTGAATGACACAAGACCCGTAGCCTTCACTGACACAGAAGAGTATGAACAAATAAGAAAATTCAAACAAAATCAGAATCAAATTAATACGCAATACAAAAGAGAAATGCGGGAAGTACAAGATCAGCTGACACAGGTAATACAAGAATTACGTATTTCAGAGGACACTCGCGCCCCAATAAGGGAAGAGGGACATAGAAATACGGAACAGCCACAAAATAATAACACAGGGCATTGCGGTAATTATGAAAGAAATTGTCAAGGTACACCGAATTTTGAGATGGACCCGCCAACACAACGTAACAATGACCGATATGCTACTCGCCGACACGATGATTTTGACTATAAGCTGTTCATTACTACACGTAAATTCAAAACGTTTAAGAATTCTGCCAACGACATTCATCCACAAGCGTGGCTCCATCAATTCTCTCATTGTTTCCCTCCCAACTGGTCATTGGAGCACAGGTTAGAATTTATGTGTGGCTACTTAGAGAATGAACCAGCTGTAAGAATGCGATCGGTCATTCACGATTGCCACAGTGAAGGAGAATTTTACCATGCCTTCCTCTCAGCATATTGGTCTCAAGCCACACAAGACCGCGTAAAACATAGCATCATAATGATGAAACACTTCGAACAATCTGAATTTTCCAGTCTTGTGAAATATTTTGAAGACATGTTGCACAAGAATCAATACCTGTCAAACCCATACAGCCCCTCAGAACTCATCCGCATTTGCTTAATCAAACTGCCCGAACATTTGAGACATATTATTTTAGCAGGACGTTGCAAAGACGACATTGAAGCTTTTCAGGGACTGTTACAAGAATTAGAAATTGACACAGACAGTCGCGGGATGCGAAAACAGGAAAACAATCACTACAGGTCACATCCGTCACAATTCCGTGACGACAAAAACGATAACTGGACGCGACAAGGCTATTCTCACCACATAAATCGTGACCAAAATAGACACCACCCGTATGACAACCGTTGGCAGAGTAGTAATAATTACAGGGAAAGATCACCTCTCCACAATAATGACTATCACAGAGACAATCAGAGAAACAGACAATATGGGAACCAAAATAATTATTATCAAGGGAGACAGAATAACTTTAGACGTAACGGTCCAGCGTGCAGTTACGATTCAGGGAGAAATTCTCCACCACATGACCGACAAGAAAGAAACTATCGAATCTACCGACATGACGACAGACGATATGATCGTAACGACAGACCTGAATTGCACCAGAACTGGCGAAATTTAAACAGAGCAGAGCACTCTCGTCACGATGAATTTGTAGAAGTTAGGTCTCCAAATCCCAATAACGACGCGCGCCAACAAAGAGAAAATAGGCAATGACTCACTCCACTGGCAGCCACAATACGCACTTACTAAACTGACGACGCAGCTGCCGTAGCTCGTAATTACGTAAAAATGGAAGACATTAGGGACATCTTACTCCAGGAACACGACGTAAAACATAACAACATTGCATATCCTGTGATTCACATTACTGTAAATGACGTAAAATTTACGGCAGTACTTGACTCTGGCAGTCCCATTTCAGTAATTAGTGAAACAGCTTTTAGCAAATGCAACAAATCGAACGATTGCCCCACACTTCCGTTACGTAAGATCAAATTACAAGGTGCAATCTTTGGAAAAAGTGTAGATGTACGCCAACAAACCAATTTAGAATTCTTTTGCCAAAGCCACAGCTTCTCTATGAACTTTCTTATTGTTCCATTATTGTCGACGGAAATTATACTGGGAGTAGACTTTTTGAATGAATACAAAGCAATTTTAAGCTTTCACGATGCTGAAATAAGTTTAGAGAAAGAAGGTAGGTCAATAGCTTTGAAATTTGAAGACTGGCTCTCAAACCATGATGAGGAAATTAATCGGCTTTACCTTCTGTTAGACAACAGTTCGGAATTTTCTACGGAACTAGACACTAACAATCACTCTGCAAGTACTGACAGGGATGACATCGATGGCATATTTGAAATTAATGAGTTAATTCAGAATAAAATTCAAACAATTGAGAATTGTAATGACACTGATAGGCAGGACCTTTTTGAGATTTTACAAGCACATTCCACAGTTTTTACTCACAAAACAGGAACAATCAAGGGATTTCAATACCAATTTCGTGTTCGTGAGCATACTAAATTTTGTGTTAGACCATACGTAATTCCGGCGCATTATAGGGACCGTGTTAGAACAGAAATACAATCTATGCTTGACGAGGGCATTGTTGAGCCTGCAGTAAGCTCATACAACAATCCGTTACATGTTGTTGAGAAGAAAAATGGATCGATCAGACTTGTCTTAGATTCGAGACAAATCAATACTATCATCATTCCTGAAACAGACAGGCCGCAGACGATGGAAGAACTTCTTCAAAATTTTAATGGTGTAAAAGTGTTGTCTTCCATTGATCACAGATCCAGCTTTTATCAGATCGAACTTCATCCAGAATGCAGAAAATACACAGCTTTCCTTTGTTTCGGCGTTTGTTATCAGTTTCGGAAACTTCCTTTTGGTTTGAACATTTCTTCGGCAGCATTCATTCGCGGGTTAAATTCCATATTACCTGAGTTCTTAAAACGTCACATCACCTTATATGTGGACGATATCCTAATAGCAGAAGCTTCATGGGAACAACATAACCGCATCCTCGACAGTTTGTTACGTATTTTTGCAGAATCTGGAATTACAGTTAACTTGGAAAAGTCTGAATTCGGTAGGACAAAGGTGAAGTTTTTGGGACATATTATTTCTTCTGAAGGCATTCAGCCGGATCCTGAAAAGTTAGAAGCAATCAGAGGCATTCCAGTTCCATCCACAAAAAAACAAGTCCGTAGTTTTCTAGGTCTCGTAAATTTTTACCGTCGTTTTCTGAATATGCAAATTCTAGTTACACCAAAACTTTGTTCTCTCACTGGAAAAAATACTATTTGGAACTGGGACGAACAAGCACAGTTGGAATTCAATTCTTTGAAAGAAGCGTTACTTCACGCGCCAATACTAGCTCATCCAGATCTGTCACAAGATTTCTGCCTTAGCACGGATTCTTCTAAAGTTGGTCTTGGTGCCCATTTATTTCAAGAAGCCATAGAAAATGACACTACCATTCAGAAAACCATTGCTTTTGCTAGCCGAGTGCTAACAAAATCTGAAAAAAATTATTCCGTTACTGAATTAGAAGCTTTAGCTATCGTTTGGGCATTTAACAAATTCCGTTTCTTTCTTTCTGGTAAGCACGTAAAAGTATACAGTGATCACCGTGCATTACAATTTCTTATGTCTTCAAAATTAAATCATGACAGGCTAAAACGTTGGGCATTGTTTCTGCAAGAATTCCGCTTCACAATAGTCTACATTCCCGGCAAGAAGAACATTGTTGCGGACGCGCTGTCACGCGCACCGGCTGGGCTTGAGAAAAGTAACACAGAAGGCAACCTCGAGAAAAATTTCAGTATTCTTTACATTCAGAAAGTCGCCTTTGAAAACTTTATCACCACATCTTTAAAGGACATTGCTCATGACCAAGATAAAGATCCGATTTGGAAAGACATCAAAAGTAAATGGCATGAAAAGACACACACTCAGATTCGGCATTATTACCTGGGTAGAAACAACATACTGTTCAAACGCTGCACTGTTGATGACAAGCTATGGGTACTTTGCATTCCAGACGATTTTGTTAATAAGCTCATTTGGTACATTCATTTCAGCTACGCACATTTTGGTCCACGAAAATGTTATCATATTCTTCGAACGACTTGTTATTTTAACAATATGGAAAAGAGAATTCGAAGAGTCTTGTCTATTTGTAAACTTTGTCAAAAGGCGAAACCATCTACTGTCTCCCATCGTGCTCCGCTGTTTCCTATCATTCCTTCTAAATTAAAAGAATTTGCTGCTGTTGATCTCTTGGGACCACTTGTCAGAACATCTAATGGATTTGCGTACGTTCTAGTCGCTGTTGAACTTACTTCAAAATTTGTTTCTTTAACTCCGTTACGTAAAGCCACTGGACGGTCTGTATCCAACGCCTTTGTTAAAAATTTCTTACATGAAGTTGGACACGTTAGTAAAGTCATTTCAGAAAACGGACCGCAATTCAGATCTGCTGTTTGGTCACGCATGCTTCGGAATCATAAAATCAAACCTGTTTTTATTTCATTGTATTTACCACATTGTAACCCGTCTGAACGGATTATGAAAGAAATCAATAAGCTTTGCAGACTTTATTATCACAGAAAGCATCAGCATTGGGACAGATATTTACACTTATTTCAAAATGTGCTGAATGAAATGCCTCATGATTCCACTGCTTAACCACCTACTCTTGTACTGAAGAATGTAGAACCTCCGAACAGAATCAGAGAGCTTGTACCTTTCCCGAATACACGTAAACTTCGACACAAACACATAATTGATTTGGCTCTTAAAAATATAAAATCTGCAGCAGACAAAAGGAGAAAACTAAACGGTAAAGCAAATGCAAAGAAATTATGTATTGGTCAGAAAGTTCTCATTAAAGCTCATTCATTGTCACATAAGAAGAAACACTTGAGTCTCAAATTCTTTCTAGTTTACAATGGACCTTACCGAATCCGACGTATACCACATGATAATTGCGTTGAAGTTGAAACTCTGCGTACTAGGAAGAGTAAAGGTTTACACCACATTTCTCATGTAAAACCATTTATTGACAGATAATCTGCTTTTTAACTTAGTCTTTGCAATTTTCACTTCACGCTACTTGTACAATTTGTCACACTGAGAAACTGTTAGCATGCAACTATGTTTTAAAGCTAACTAACCATCCAGTCAAGAACATAGGTAACTTAGACAAGTAATTGCGAATGCATTGTTATTGCGAACAGACGACACAGTGTTGTTATTTATACATTCCTCCTTGTTAGTTGCACGATTACGTAACGAATATACGGCTTACATACTTAGAACATATACCAGCACTGCTAATGAAATTTTCATGCAACATTTTGGTTTGCTTGAGAGTGGATTCTGGATTTGAGGTGCTTTCTGTGAAATGCCAGATGACACAGTGGTTAGTTTATGTGACAGCTACACGATTTTATCACGACGCTGCTAATACGTGACAATTTACAATGTTGCTTTTGCGGTGTATCTGTTTTATATCTGCACAGTTTTTTCTGAATTCTTCTATGAAGTGAGATATGTTTTAGTGGTGACTTTTGTGCTATTGCTACAAGGAGACAGCCTTTTCCGTAGGACAACAATACGTTACAGCACAGTACTTTCCTCATCACGGCAATAAGCGTAATAACTAAGTTATCTATACGCAAAGCATTTCACTTTTGTGTATCATGAGGTAAGTACATTGACTTCTGCAGAACTTAGCTTTCGGAGGACAATAACTACGACACTTCCCAGAGATTATCTTACAGCAAGACGCACATTTAGCGCTACAGGACATGTATTTGAGTGATTAATTTTGTACTTAAAACATTTATTTTTAGAGATTTTTGAATTACAAAGAAAGTTTTTCGTGATACATTTCATTCCATTGCTGTAAGCTATAATACCTGAGGATACAATTACAATAATCCTCAGGGGGGTACACGTTTACTTTGTGTACCATGTGTCTGGCAAGCACAAGGAGCCCTAGCTAATATGGTATTTGCTTATACAATTTAACACATCGGTACCATATTTCTTTAACACATAAATTACACAGCTATCTGATCATTTAACAGAGAAACAAACATATTTTTTACTACGTCAGTGACACATGTTTACGCAATTACAGAGTTGGATTACTTCACACTTAAGAAATTGTATTTTGTCTGTACTTTTTGCACTGTTCATATTTTTTTGGAACCATTGTGATACTATGAGAGCTTTGAATGATGTATTTGGTATGAGATCATGATTTTTAAAGTACGTTTGAGGTAGATGACACTATTGAAATGAGCAGAGAATTTTCTTTAGGTTTTAAAATTATTGCAGAAAGCTACGACCTTTTTGAGATTTGACTGAGGTGTTATGATGTTATTATTACGACGACGATGTGTATTATGCTGCTGAGGTATGTTTATGATTAATAGGCTGATGCTATATGAGTTATTTGATTATGCTACTTATCTGTTATGATGCAATATTGAAGAAGTGTCTACGAATAAGGTAAGGAGTAATGAATAGTGGTTAGGGACGCGGACTTGTGAAAAAGGATGTTGGAAACCGAGAATCGTACTTTAAGAGTTATGAAATGTGTGTGTAAATGCGTGAACGTATCACAATGCCGGCGAAGAATTTTTTGGACACTTATATTCATAAGATTTTGTTTCTACAGATTTGTAACGCAAATTCTTGACCTGTGAAGACTGTCACTGTAGCGGAAACTGCTGTCGTAAATATTTCCGTAAGAAAGTTAAGTGACCACCTGCACGTGCGTCGTCGGCACACAGCTGTGTCAGACACCTGGAGAACAAGCCATTAGAGTGAGGGCCTTTCCAGAGGCACTGGGCTATTGACATTCCTTTGTAGAGGGCATCGCTAATGCGACACGCTCGTTACTTGAAAACATATGATTACTTGTACTTTGTGCTAATTACTGAAATGCTTATGAATTGATGGGAAATATTCGTACATCTGCACACCTGATTATGACAAGTGTCTTTCTCCGAGAGTTGAGTGCTACTGACTTACGAAATGCCACATGACTATTGAATGATATTTTTATGCTTTGCTTTTCATAGTTGCTTATTTCATTTGATATCTGGTTTCCAGCTGTGTTGCAGCATTGCTTTCATAAAATGAAATGCATTTGCTAATGTGAACACTTTCTGTCAACAGATCTATTAAATAATTATTTTATGATCCACATTCTTTAAAAAAGGAGCACTTGGAAAGGAAAGAACAATAAGAAGGAACTAGTAACAGTAACACATAATTTTCTTTTCAAGTACATGGTAATATTTTTTTACAATAAGTTGTTATGGTGCACCACTTTAATTACATAGACATTAAGATGTGAATATACATTTCCCTTGTCTGCATTATCGTCTTTAGTGTAATATTTTTTTTGCTTGCGCTATGTCATGTTTAGGCATAAGTTGCTGCTGTTTGCCAGGCATAGTTTTACTGAATTTGACTTTTGCTAATTTATGCTGCTAGCTTTGCCAATTTGCATTTTTTGTCATTGCTGTTTGTGATAATTTGTTATGTGATGCTGCATTGCCTCGTCCCTTGGTATATATATCTCTGAGCTCAGTAGATTTAAGTTAGCTTAAGAGGGGTAGACTATATAAGAAACTAACTATGATGACTTGGAAGAAATGTATTGAGAAGCTATATGGAAATGGTTTGGGCAAAAAAAAAAAAAAAAGGGGGATACTGTACAGTGGAGAAAAACTATTTTGACAGAGGATGTGAACAGGATACAGAAAGCAGGCTTAGATAGGACTTTTGGGAATAATGATGAACGAAGGGAGATCTCCATGCAAAATACTGCAGTAAAACAAACCCTGTCCTTTCCTTTTGTGTAATCCCACTACGTGTTTGTGTACCCTTGTGTATTTGTTTTCTTCCTGTCTCTGTGTAGTTTCATAGAATTTTTTCTTCTTTTAATATTAAGCTACATTCACTATGATGAGGAATACTGTTCTCCTCAAATATAATTGGCATTAATAATATGTTATTTACCTTGTAAATATGCTTAGACATTATTTATTCTGTTTTGTTTTAATGCTCATGTGTGAAGTTGATGTTTCAAACGTTCTTCTGATCTTTTATGTATGTACTTATGTCATAATTTCTGTAACACTGTTGTATATGTTTATTTCTATTCTTTTGTAAAGCCTGTATTACTACAAATGTTACCTGTATTGTTATGTTTTAATGATGTATTTTGTACCTTTGTAATTGTATTCTTATGTTATAATATTTTAATTGACACCAGTTCATCAAATCAAGTAACTTGTAAGTTCCATTTCACTGCATACATTTCTGTTGGTCATAGTATATGGACAATATGTGAGAAGTAGGGACTGATAGTGTTTGCACGTGTGTTAATAATTCAGCAAGGGACTGGATAACAGCATTGCTGGTTCTAAGGACAAGTAGAAAAAAAAAACTTTGTGAGTGGACAAGTGGTGGTTTATGGACTTGCTATATTCTCCGCAAGACTCTTCGATGGTGAATGTGCACCTGCACAGTCGCAACAGATGGCTGCTGGGCGTCTCCACAAGGACTACAGTGGGTCTGCATCTTTGATGGCCCACCAGTACCATTATTTCTACAAGGACTGCAGTGGGTCTGCACCTCTGGTGGCCCACCAATACCACAATCTCTACCAGGACTACAGTGGGTCTACTCTGTGATGACCTACCTACCAATATTCATCAACTTCGACTGACTCTACTGTGGGTTTGCTCTGTTGTGGCCCATTACCTGTCAGCATTTCAAGAGTCAGCACTGTCTTTCCGTTGGAAGGACAACACTACTTCTTCAAGACTGCATGGAAATCCACTACTTCTGTGTGCGATTTTTTTTACTAATGAGACAATCTGAAAAAAAAACTGTAATTACTATTGTGATGAACGATCAAGACTGTCTTTATGGACTGTGAGAAAATTTTAGCTTTTGACCAACATTGTATCAATAAGTGTGTGCATTGGATATCTTTGTTAGTGTAATTATAAAAAAATTTCTCAAATCATTATTGGCCACTGGCCAAAAAAATTTGTAAAATTTTTTGTGGGGAGCATGGGGGCTATGTAAGTAGGCTGTTTATGTTTTCTCTATGTAAGTAGGCTTTTTATGTTTTCTTTCTGTAAGTTTGCTGTTTATGTTTTCTTATTGGCAACGTTACGTAGCGCGCTGTATGAAAATCACTGGCTGTACTGTGTGCAGTATGTGGCTAGTTTGCATTGTTGCCTGCCATTGTTGTCATGAACTGCTATAGCTGGATGTGAACAGCGCGTAGCGTTGCGCAGTTGGAGGTGAGCCGCCAGCAGTGGTGGATGTGGGGAGAGAGATGGCGGAGTTTTGAAAAATGTCATGAACTGCTGTATATATTATGAATATTGAGGTAAATACAGTGATTGTTCTCTATTAATATCTTTCATTTGCTAACTATCCCTATCAGTAGTTAGTGCCTTCAGTAGTTTGAATCTTTTATTTAGCTGGCAGTAGTGGCGCTCGCTGTATTGCAGTAGTTCCAGTAACGAAGATTTTTGTGAGGTAAGTGATTTGTGAAAGGTATAGGTTAAAGTTAGTCAGGGCCATTGTTTTGTAGGGATTATTGAAAGTCAGATTGTGTTGCGCTAAAAACATTGTGTGTCAGGTTAAGCACAGTCGTGTATAAGTTGTTCTAAGGGGACGTTTCAAGGTAAGTGATTTGTGAAAGGTATAGGTTAAAGTTAGTCAGGGCCACTCTTTTGTAGGGATTATTGAAAGTCACATTGAGTTGCGCTAAAAATATTGTGTGTCAGTTTAAGCACAGTCACGTATATAATTTTTCTAAGGGGACGTTTCATATGTCGACTCTTAGCCGAGGATTTTTTTCTTGTAGTTTGTGTAATTAGTGTAGCTGTTGTTTATAGCTAGCGCGTAATTGTAGAGAGAATCTCCTTTGTGGTTGCAGTCTTTCATTGTTGTACAGTAAAACAGTTGTGGCATGCATGTAGATTTGCACCAAGTATTTCGCAGCTGCGCTTGCAATTAACTACATATTATTTTCAGTGCTATCTTAATGTGTTCTCTTGTTTATGCTCTTCAAATTGTGTTTTTCTGTGTTGTCGTGTGAAATATTGTGGCACTAATGGCGTGTGAAAAACGTAATACTAGGCTCCAAAGTAAACTGAGTAATGACAGTGAAGACGAAAGCAGTGTGTTAGCGCCACCATGTAATGAATTAACTAATGTTCAACATAGTAATTTGGTAATTGTGCATAGAAAAATGGAGCGGGCGGCAAACAATGGCGTAGGCAGTGAAACAATTAGTGAACAGGGAAGCATTATCGATTGATCGCTCGGCAACAGCTCGCCTCAGGAATCCGAAATGACAGGACACAATTTTGCAAATACTGTAGATTCAGGATTTGCGTCCTCACCGTTTTCTCAAATAAGTCGACACATTTTCTGCTTGTCAAAATGTGAATGTTGCCGGTGCAAATGCACTGCCGAAAAGTATAGAGGAACAGATTCCAGACACTAATGCATTGTTATTACAGCTAATGCAACAAATGGAACAAAATCAGAGACAAACACAGCAAAGGCTTCAAAAGTTAGACACAATGGAACAACACCAGAGACAAACACAGCAACAGTTAGACACAATGGAACAAAATCTTCAAAAGTTAGACACAATGGAACAAACGCTTCAAAAGTTAGACTCAGTGGAACATAAGCTTGAACAAACACGTGAAGATTTAACTACTGAGTTACATAACATGGAATCGAAATGTCAAAAAGTCTGTAATGACGTAAAAACACAAATTTGTGAGCATTTCCAACCTATTTTTTCGCGGCATGAAAATGCATTACAGAATCACAAAGCAGCCATAAAAGAACTGCAAACTATTGTTCATGAAAATCACGACACCTTGCAAGCTAAAATTGACTCAGTTGCATCTACCGATTCGGTTACGCAACTTGCAAAAACTCAAGAAAACTTAAAGGACACAGTAGATACGATTTCAACACAAATGGAGACTCTGAAACTTGGTTCAGAAAAACACACTGAGGAAATAAGTACACTATCGGAGAAAGTAGCCGAACTTTCGATCAGTTCACTAACTTATCTGCAAAGGTAGATGATGATCTGAATGACACAAGACCTGTAGCCTTCACTGACACAGAAGAGTATGAACAAATAAGAAAATTCTAACAAAATCAGAATCAAATTAATACGCAATACAAAAGAGAAATGCGGGAAGTACAAGATCAGCTGACACAGGTAATACAAGAATTACATATTTCAGAGGACACTCGCGCCCCAATACGGGAAGAGGGACATAGAAATACGGAACAGCCACAAAATAATAACTCAGGGCACTTCGGAAATTATGAAAGAAATTGGCAAGGTACACCGAATTTTGAGATGGAACCGCCGACACGACGTAACAATGACCGATATGCTACTCGCCGACACGATGATTTTGACTATAAGCTGTTCATTACTACAAGTAAATTCAAAACGTTTAAGAATTCTGCCAACGACATTCATCCACAAGTGTGGCTCCATCAATTCTCTCATTGTTTTCCTCCCAACTGGTCATTGGAGCACAGGTTAGAATTTATGTGTGGCTACTTGGAGAATGAACCAGCTGTAAGAATGCGATCGGTCATTCACGATTGTCACAGTGAAGGAGAATTTTACCATGCTTTCCTCTCAGCATATTGGTCTCAAGCTACACAAGACCGAGTAAAACATAGCATCATAATGATGAAACATTTAGAACAATCTGAATTTTCCAGTCTTGTGAAATATTTTGAAGACATGTTGCACAAGAATCAGTACCTATAATTACAGGGAAAGATCACCTCTCCGCAGTAATGACTATCACAGAGACAATCAGAGAAACAGACAATATGGGAACCAAAATAATTATTATCAAGGGAGACAGAATAACTTCAGATACAACGGTCCAGTGCACACTTACGATTCAGGGAGAAATTCTCCACCACGTGACCAACAAGAAAGAAACTATGGAATCTACCGACATGACGACAGACGATATGATCGTAACGACAGACCTGAATTGCATCAGAACTGGCGGGATTCAAACAGAGCAGGGCCCTCTTGACAAGACGAATTTGTAGAAGTTAGGTCTCCAAATCCCAATAACGACGCGCGCCAACAAAGAGACAATAGGCAATGACTCATACCGCTGGCAGCCACAAAACGTACCTATGAAACTGACGACGCAGCTGCCGTAGCTAATAATTACGTAAGAAGGAAAACATTAGAGACATCTTACTCCAGGAACACGACGTAAAACATAACAACATTGCATATCCTGTGATTCACATTACAGTAAATGACGGAAAATTTACGTCAGTACTTGACTCTGGCAGTCCCATTTCAGTAATTAGTGAAACAGCTTTTAGAAAATGCAACATATCGAAAGATTTCTCCACACTTCCGTTACGTAAGATTAAATTAAAAGGTGCAATCTTTGGAAAAAGTGTAGATGTACGCCAACAAACCAATTTAGATTTCTTTTGCCAAAGCCACAGCTTCTCTATGAACTTTCTTATTGTTCCATTATTGTCGACGGAAATTATATTGGTAGTAGGCTTTTTGAATGAATACAAAGCAATCTTAAACTTTCACGATGCTGAAATAAGTTTAGAGAAAGAAGGTAGGTCAATAGCTTTGAAATTTGAAGATTGGCTCTCAAACCATGACGAGGAAATTAATCGGCTTTACCTTCTGTTAGACAACAGTTCGGAATTTTCTACGGAACTAGACACTAACAATCACTCTGCAAGTACTGACAGGGATGATATCGACAGCATATTTGAAATTAATGAGTTAATTCAGAATAAAATTCAAACAATTGAGAATTGTAATGACATTGATAGGCAGGACCTTTTTGAGATTTTACAAGCACATTCCACAGTTTTTACTCACAAAACAGGAACAATCAAGGGATTTCAATACCAATTTCGTGTTCGTGAGCATACTAAATTTTGTGTTAGACCATACGTAATTCCAGCACATTATTTGGACCGTGTTAGAACAGAAATACAACCTATGCTTGACGAGGGCATTATTGAGCCTGCAGTAAGCTCATACAACAATCCATTACATGTTGTTGAGAAGAAAAATGGATCGATCAGGCTTGTCTTAGATTCGAGACAAATCAATACTATCATTATTCCTGAAACAGACAGGCCGCAAACGTTGGAAGAACTTCTTCAAAATTTTAATGGTGTAAAAGTGTTGTCTTCCATTGATCTCAGATCCAGCTTTTATCAGATCGAACTTCATCCAGAATGTAGAAAATACACAGCTTTCCTTTGTTTCGGCGTTTGTTATCAGTTTCGGAAACTTCCTTTTGGTTTGAACATTTCTTCGGCAGCATTCATTCGAGGGCTAAGTTCCATATTACCTGAGTTCTTAAAACGTCACATCACCTTATATGTGGACGATATTCTAATAGCAGAAGCTTCATGGGAACAACATAACCGCATCCTCAACAGTTTGTTACGTATTTTTGCAGAATCTGGAATTACAGTTAACTTGGAAAAGTCTGAATTCGGTAGGTCAAAGGTGAGGTTTTTGGGACATATTATTTCTTCTGAAGGCATTCAGCCGGATCCTGAAAAGTTAGAAGCAATCAGAGCCATTGCAGTTCCATCCACAAAAAAACAAGTCCGCAGTTTTCTAGGTCTCGTAAATTTTTACCGTCGTTTTCTGAATATGCAAATTCTTGTTACACCAAAACTTTGTTCTCTCACTGGAAAAAAATACTATTTGGAACTGGGACGAACAAGCACAGTTGGAATTCAATTCTTTGAAAGAAGCGTTACTTCACGCGCTAATACTAGCTCATCCAGATCTGTCACAAGATTTCTGCCTTAGCACGGATTCTTCTAAAGTTGGTCTTGGTGCCCATTTATTTCAAGAAGCCATAGAAAATGACACTACCATTCAGAAAACCATTGCTTTTGCTAGCCGATTGCTAACAAAATCTCAAAAAAATTATTCCGTTACTGAATTAGAAGCTTTAGCTATCGTTTGGGCATTTAACAAATTCCGTTTCTTTCTTTCTGGTAAGCACGTAAAAGTATACAGTGATCACCGTGCATTACAATTTCTTATGTCTTCAAAATTAAATCATGACAGGTTAAAACGTTGGGCATTATTTCTGCAAGAATTCCACTTCACAGTAGTCTACATTCCCGGCAAGGACAACATTGTTGCGGACGCATTGTCACGCGCACCGGCTGGGCTTGAGAAAAGTAACACAGAAGGCAACCTCGAGAAAAATTTCAGTATTCTTTACATTCAGAAAGTCGCCTTTGAAAACTTTATCACCACATCTTTAAAGGACATTGCTCACGAACAAAATAAAGATCCGATTTGGAAAGACATCAAAAGTAAATGGCATGAAAGGACACACACTCAGATTCGGCATTATTATCTGGTTAGAAACAACATACTCTTCAAACGCTGCACTGTTGATGACAAGCTATGGGTACTTTGCATTCCAGACGATTTTGTTAATAAGCTCATTTGGTACATTCATTTCAGCTACGCACATTTTGGTCCACGAAAATGTTATCATATTCTTCGAACGACTTGTTATTTTAACAATATGGAAAAGAGAATTCGAAGAGTCTTGTCTATTTGTAAACTTTGTCAAAAGGCGAAACCATCTACTATCTCCCATCGTGCTCCGCTGTTTCCTATCATTCCTTCTAAATTAAAAGAATTTGCTGCTGTTGATCTCTTGGGACCGCTTGTCAGAACATCTAATGGATTTTCGTACGTTCTAGTCGCTGTTGAACTTACTTCGAAATTTGTTTCTTTCCCTCCGTTACGTAAAGCCACTGGACAGTCTGTATCCAACGCCTTTGTTAAAAATTTCTTACGTGAAGTTGGCCACGTTGCTAAAGTCATTTCAGATAACGGACCGCAATTCAGATCTGCTGTTTGGTCACGCATGCTTCGGAATCATAAAATCAAACCTGTTTTTATTTCATTGTACTCCCCACATTGTAACCCGTCTAAACGGATTATGAAAGAAATCAATAAGCTTTGCAGACTTTGTCACAGAAAGCAGCAGCATTGGGACAGATATTTACACTTATTTCAAAATGTGCTGAATGAAATGCCTCATGATTCCACTGCTTTACCACCTACTCTTGTACTAAAGAATGAAGAACCACCGAACAGAATCAGAGAGCTTGTACCTTTCCCGAATACACGTAAACTTCGACACAAAGACATAATTGATTTGGCTCTTAAAAATATAAAATCTGCAGCAAACAAATGGAGAAAACTACACGGTAAAGCAAATGCAAAGAAATTATATATTGGTCGTAAAGTTCTCATTAAAGCTCATTCATTGTCACATAAGAAGAAACACTTGAGTCAAAAATTCTTTCTAGTTTACAATGGACCTTACAGAATCCGACGTATACCACATGATAATTGCGTTGAAGTTGAAACTCTGCGTACTAGGAAGAGTAAAGGTTTACACCACATTTCACATGTAAAACCGTTTATTGAAAGATAATCTGCTTTTTAACTTTGTCTTTGCCATAAAACGTTTCACTTCACATTTCTAGTATGCATTGTCAGACTTAGAAACTGTTGCCATGCAACAATGCTTGAAGTTAAATATCCAGTCAAGAACCAAGAGAACTTATTTAAAGAGAAATTACGAATACATTGTTTTTGTGAACAGACGACTCAGTGTTATTGTGTGTGTGCATTCTTGCTTGTTAGTTGCACGATTACGTAACGACTATAAGGCTCACATACTTAGAACATTTACCAGTACTGCTAATGAGATTTTAATGCAACGTTTTGGTTTACTTGAAAATACATTCTGAATTAAAGTGCTTTCTGAGAGATACCAGATGACACAGTGGTCAGTTTATGGGACAGCTACACGATTATATCACGACGTTACTAATGAGTGACAATTTACAATGTTGCTTTTGCGGTGTATCTGTTTTATATCTGCACAGTTTTTCTGAATTCTTCTGTAAAGTAAAACATGTTTTAGTAGTAACTTTTGTGGTATAGCTACAAGGAGACAGCCTTTTCCGTAGCACAGCAATACGTTACACCACAGTACTTTCATCATCACAACAATAAGCGTAAAAACTAAGATATCTATACGCAAAGCATTTTACTTTTGTTTATCATGAGGTAAGTACATTGGCTTCTGCAGAACTTAGCTTTCGGAGGAAAATAACTACGACACTTCCACAGAGATTATCTACAACAAGACGCACATTTAGCGCTACAGGACACGCATTTCAGTGATTAATTTTGTACTTAAAACATTTATTTTTAAAGATTTTTGAATTACAAAGAAAGTTTTCCGTGACACATTTCATTCCATTGCTGTAATCTGTAACACCTGAGGGTATAATTACATTAATCCTCAGGGGTAAACGCTTACTTTGTGTACCATGTGTTTGGCAAGCACAAGGAGCCCTAGCTAATATGGTATTTGCTTATACAACTTTACACATCGGTACCATATTTCTCTAACACATAAATTACACAGCTATCTGATCATTTAACTGAGAGAGACAAACATTTTTTTACTACATCAGTGACAGATTTTTGTGTAATTACATAATTGGTTAACTTCACACTTATGAAATTGTATTTTGTCTGTACTGTGTGAACTCTTCACGTTTTTTTTGGAACCATTGTGATACTACGAGAGCTTTGAATGTTGTATTTGGTATGGGATCATTATTTTTAAAGTACGTTTGAGGTAGATGACACTTTTGAAATGAGCAGAGATTTTTTTTTAGGTTTTAAAATATCCAGAAAGCTACGACGATTTTGAGATGTGATTGATCTGTTATGATTTATTATTATGATGACGATGTGTATTACGCTGTTGCGGTATGTTTATGATCAATAAACTGATGCTATATGAGGAATTTGATTATGCTACGTATTTATTATGATGAAATATTGAAGAAGTGTCGACGAATATGTATATGTGTAATAACGTAAGGAATAATGAGTAGTGGTTAGGGACTCTGGTTTGTGAAAAGGTTGTTGGAAACTAAGAATCGTACTGTAAGAGTTATGAAATGTGTGTAAATGCGTGACTGTATCACAATGCCGGCGAAAATTTTTTGGACACTGTTATATTTACAGGATTTTGTTTCTACAGATTTGGTTCAAATGGCTCTGAGCACTATGGGACTCAACTGCTATGGTCATAAGTCCCCTAGAACTTAGAACTACTTAAACCTAACTAACCTAAGGACAGCACACAACACCCAGCCATCACGAGGCAGAGAAAATCCCTGACCCCGCCGGGAATCGAACCCAGGAACCCGGGCGTGGGAAGCGAGAACGCTACCGCACGACCACGAGGTGCGGGCTCTACAGATTTGTAACGCAAATTCTAGACCTGTGAAATTTTTTATATGAGACTGTCACTGTAGTGCAAACTGGTGTCGTAAATATTTCAGTAAGAAAGCCAAGTGATCTTGACGTAATGCGTCTTGAGCGGCCAGCTGTGTCAGACGCCTGGAGAAAAAGCCATTTGTGTGTGCCATTCAGAGGCACAGGTGGAGAAAAATAAAAAAAAAGTAGGCCATTATCCTCGCAATTGACATTCCTTTGTAGAAAGCATTGTAAATACGACACCCTCAAACTTGAAAACATGATTACACTGTAAAGTTCTTAATTTATGATATTTACTGAAATGAAATGATGAGAAACATTTCATGTCTATTGCCTTGCTAGTTGAAAGATTGTTTACTGCATTATGAAATGCCATATGGCTAGTGAATGACGTTTCATGCCTTGCTTTGCCTATTTTGTTTAATATCTAGTTTCTAGCTGCACTGCAGCATTGGTTAAAATAAAATTTAATAGACGTACTGATATAGATATTTTATGCCTACAGATCCAGTAAAAAATAACTGTATGATGTACTTAAAAAAACCGAAGGAGCACAAAAACATTTCACAGGAATTGCATACATAATTTTTGTCAATGACTGGGTAACTTATTTAGTAGTGTAATGTAAGGTGATGCATCACCCTAGTGCTAAGATGTGACATAGGTATTAAACATGGCCATTTTTACTGTAATATTTTTTCTGCTTGAGCTTTGTCATGTTTAGATATAAGTTATTGCATTTGCTGCTGCTGTTTGCCAGGTATAGTGTTACTGAATTTGACTTTGTATTACGCTGTTAAGCCAGTTTTACTACTGATTTATTTTTCTTGTTTGCTGCACAGTGCCTTATATTAGTTGTAATATTGCAATTGCTTTGCCAATTTGAATTTTTTTGTCATTGCTGTTCGTGTTAATTGTTTTGTACTGCTGCATTGCCTCGTCCCCTAGTTTAGCATCTGAGCTCAGTAGATTTAAGTTAGCTTAAGAGGGGGTAGACTATGTAAGAAACTAACTATGATGGATTGGAAGAAATGCATTGAGAAGCTATAAGAAAATGGTTTGGCCAAAGAAAGTAGTGCACAGTGGAGAAAAACTATTTTTGAAAGAGGATGTGAACAGAATACAGAAAGCATGCTTGGATAGGATTTTTTTTTGGCTGGAGCATATGTTGAAATAAGAGGGACGATATATGGAATGAAGTTTTGGGTTGGACTGCAGTACCAAATGTTACACTGAAAACGAACCCTATCCTTTCCATTGTGTTATCCCACTATGTGTTTGTGTACTCTTGTATATTTGTGTTTTTCCTGTCTTTATGTGTTTAGCTAATAAGAGTTATGTTGTAGAATTTTTGTGATAATATGTTATTTTCTTTGTAAAGATGTTTAGACATTATGTATTCTGTTTTGTTTTAATGCTCATGTGTGAAGTTGATGTTTCGAAAGTTATTCTGATCTCTTATGTATGTACTCATGTCATAATTCCTGTAACACTGATGTGTATGTCATTTCGATTCTTTTGTAAAGCCTGTGTTACTACAAATGTTATCTGTATTGTTATGTTCTTTAATGATGTATTTTGTACCTTTGTAATTGTATTCTCATGTTATAAAATTGTAATTGTCACCGGTTCATCATATTATTAACTTGTAAGTTACATTTCACTGCACACGTTTCTGTTGGTCATAGTATAAGGACAATATGTGAGAAGTAGGGACTGTTAGTGTTTACACGTGTGTTAATAATTCAGCAAGGGACTGGATAACAGCATTGCTGGTTCTAAGGACAATTCCAAAAGCTTTGTGAGTGCACAAGTGGTGGTTATGGACTTGCTATATTATCCGCAAGACTCTTCAATGGTGATTGTGCACCTGCACAGTCACAGCAGATGGGTGCTGGCCATCTCTACAAGGACTACAGTGGGTCTGCATCTTTGATGACCCACCAGTACCATTATTTCTACAAGGACTGCAATGGGTCTGCACCTCTGGTGGCCCACCAATACCGTAATCTCTACCAGGACTACAGTGGGTCTGCTCTGTGATGACCTACCTACCAATATTCATCAACTTCGACTGACTCTGTGGTCTGTTTGCTCTGTTGTGGCTCATTACCTGTCTGCATGTCAAGAGTCAGCACTGTCTTTCCGTTGGAAGGACAACACTACTTCTTCAAGACTGCATAGAAATCCACTACTTCTGTGTGCAATTTCTTTTACTAATGAGACTTTGTGAAAAAAAACTGTAATTACTATTATGATGAATGGTCAGGACTATCTTTATGGACTGTGAGAAAATTTTAGCTTTTGACCAACATTGTATCAATAAGTGTGTGCATTTGATTTCTTTGTTATTGTAATTACGATTATGAAAAATTTTAACAAATATGTATTGCCCAATGCCCAAAACAATTCGTAAAATTTTTTGTGGGGAGCATGGGGGCTATGTAAGTAGGCTGTTTATGTTTTCTTATTGGCAACGTTACGTAGCGCTCTGTATGAAAATCACTGGCTGTGCTGTGTGCAGTCTGTGGCTAGTTTGCATTGTTGTCTGCCATTGTAGTGTTGAGCAGCTGGATGTTAAGAGCGCGTAGCGTTGCGCAGTTGGAGGTGAGCCGCCAGCAGTGGTGGATGTGAGGAGACAGATGGCGGAGTTTTGGAATTTGCAATACTGGATATCATGAACTGCTATATACATTATGACTTTTGAACACTATTGAGGTAAATACATTGTTTGTTCTCTATTAAAATCTTTCATTTGCTAACTATGCCTATCAGTAGTTAGTGCCTTCTGTAGTTTGAATCTTTTATTTAGCTGGCAGTAGTGGCGCTCGCTGTATTGCAGTAGTTCGAGTAACGAAGATTTTTGTGAGGTAAGTGATTTGTGAAAGGTATAGGTTAATGTTAGTCAGGGCCACTCTTTTGTAGGGATTGTTGAAAGTCACATTGCGTTGCGCTAAAAATATTGTGTGTCAGTTTAAGCACTGTCACGTATATAATTTTTCTAAGGGGACGTTTCACAATTACTCTGCATTTTTATTGGGCTTATTTGCCTTCGTCATTTCTGTCACATTTGGCTTTTGACTGTTACACAAAAAAAGTGACCAAGTTAGAGATCGTGTTTATATTTTCCTCTCCGTTCCATCTTGTAAACTTATTCTTCAGTAAAAAATGTGTTAGATTATGAAGTATTCTCTTAGGAGTACTTGTACCATTGTAAGCATGTACTAAGTGAGCAAGCTGGCGACAGTTTCGTGGCGAAGAACTAGTGATGGGAACATACGGATGAAAAGACCACTTGATTCAGTGGCTTGTAGTAAAACAATGGACTCACTCGGTTGTAATTTTGGTGTCCGGAGCTATGCGGACACGGAACTTGCGGACACTGGAGATTTGCCGACACAACCTCCCCTCGCCCAACCCTAAGCGTTGGATGGGTATCCCTGTCCCATCTCCCGCCTCTTAGTCGTTGTACTTTGCCCCCTCCCTTGCCCCCTTAAGCACTGTGTGAACGTCGCTCTGGTCGAAACACAAGTCTCTGTGCTTACTTTGCCTACAAAGTTCGTAGTGTCATTTTCAGTACAGAAGTCGTTACAACTAGAGCACTGCGTCCGCGTGGCGAATCTGCGCGAGTAGTGGTTGTCTACATTACTCACTGTGCACGCACCCGTGGAAGTACGCGGCGGGTATCTTACTCACTATCACGCGGCGCTCACTCACAGAGTGTTGGGCAACAGGAAACATGTGCAGTCTACATAGCTTCTACACAGCGTAGGGGCGCTTGTGGGCCCGACAAGCGTTAAAATGCATTTAGAATTAGAATTTATTTTTAGGTGTTGATTAAGTTTCCTGTGGAGAAAGTGTCTGCTGTATACCTGAATCACAAAGTGTTACTACAGTATACCGAAAATTAAAGTGATAACCGAATATTGAATGCTAATGAAGGTCATTGTTTGAGTTGTGTCACTGCATATTTCCGTGAAATAATAGCTGATGAATTAATGCTCGCTTTCAATCAGCTTCTAAAATCGCGCTGACATTTAGACATATTCTGAATAGAATAAATAAGAAGATTTATGTGGAGGAGTGACAACAGACTATTTTTGCCAGTGCTGCTCTGATTTTTACGTCCTCATTGGTTAATTTGCTGTCGAAGCAGTAGGATTCCCTAAGTTCGTCTACTTCGTGATCCCCAATTTTGATGTTAAGTTTGTCACTGTTGTAATTTCTGCTACTTCTCATTACTTTTTCCTTTCTTCGAATTATCCTCAGTCCATATTCTGTACTCATTAGACCGTTCTGTATCTACATGAATACTCTGGAAATCACACTTAAGTGCCTGGCAGAGGGTTCATCGAGCCACCTACACAATATTTCTCTATTATTCCAATCTCGAACAGCGGTTGGAAAAAAAACGTACACCTACGTCTTTCCGTGCGAGCTCTGATTTCCATTATTTTATTACGATGATCGTTTCTCCCTATGTAGGTCGGCGTCAACAAATATTTTTGCTTTCGGAGGAGAAAGTTTGGGACTGAAATTTCGTGAGAAGATTGCGCTGCAACGAAAGACGCCTTTGTTTTAATTATGTTGACCCCAGATCCTTTATCAGTCAGTGACACTCTCTCTCCTATTTACCGATAATAGAAAATGTGCTGCTGCTCTTTGAACTTCCTCAATGTACATCGTTAATCCTATCTGGTGAGGATCCAACACCGCGCAGCAGTACTCCAAAAGAGGACGTACAAGCGTAGTGTAGGCAGTCTAAATGGTTCAAATGGCTCTGAGCACTATGGGACTCAACTGCTGTGGTCATAAGTCCCCTAGAACTTAGAACTACTTAAACCTAACTAACCTAAGGACGTCACACACAGCCGGCCGAAGTGGCCGTGCGGTTAAAGGCGCTGCAGTCTGGAACCGCAAGACCGCTACGGTCGCAGGTTCGAATCCTGCCTCGGGCATGGATGTTTGTGATGTCCTTAGGTTAGTTAGGTTTAACTAGTTCTAAGTTCTAGGGGACTAATGACCTCAGCAGTTGAGTCCCATAGTGCTCAGAGCCATTTGAACCATTTTTGAACATCACACACATCCATGCCCGAGGCAGGATTCGAACCTGCGACCGTAGCGGTCGTGCAGTTCCAGACTGTAGCGTGTAGGCAGTCTCTTTAGTAGATCTGTTGCAACTTCTAAGTGTTCTGGTAACAAAACGCAGTCTTTGGTTCGCGTTCCCTCACAACATTTTCTATGTCTTCTTACTAATTTAAGTCGCTCGTAATTGTAATTCCTAAATATTTAGTTGAATTTACGGCCTTTATATTTGACTGATTTATCGTGTAACCGAAGTTTAAGGGAGTCCTTTTAAAACTTACGTGGATTACCACACACTTTTCATTATTTAGGGTCAATTGTCAATTTTCGAGCCATACATATATCTTCTCTAAATTGTTATGCAATTTGTTTTGCTCTTCAGATGACTTTACTAGAAAATAAACGGCAGCATAGTCTACAAACAATCTAAGATGGCTGCTCAGATCGTGTCCTAGATCGTTTTTATAGACACGGAACAGCAGAGGGCCTATAACATTGAGAAGTTCCAGAAATCACTTCTGTTTTACTCGATGGCTTTCCGTCAATTACTACAAACTGTGACCTCTCTCAAAGTAAATCACAAATCACATAACTAAGACGATATTGCCTAAGCTCGCAATTTGACTACAAGCCGTTTGTGTGGGGCAGTGTCAGAACCCTTCTGTAAATCTAAAAATATGTAATGTATTTCAAATCATTTGTCAATAGCACTCAACACTTAGTGTGAGCAAAGAGCTAATTGCGTTTCACATGCAATGTTTTCTAAATCCGTGTTGACTGTGTGTCAATAGACAGTCTCTTCGAGGTAATTCGTGATGTTCGAAAGCAATATATGTTCCAAAATCCTGCTGCATATCGACGTTAATGACATGGGCCCGTAATTTAGTGGATTACTCCCTCTGCCGTCATTGAATATAGGTGTTTCCTGTGCAATTTTGTGATCTTTGGGTACGTATCTTTCGTCGAGCGAGCTGTTGTATATGAATGTTAATATCGAGCAACCTGTTGGTATACAGTCTGGACGGAAAGACTTGCTTTTATTAAGTGACTTAAGTTGCTTCACTACTCCGAGGTCTTTTAACTCACTTATGTTGGCAACTGTTCTGGATTGGAATTCTAGAATGTTTATTTCGTCTTCTTTAGTGGAGAAATTTCGGAAGGCTATGTTTATCCATATAGAGGGTAAATTGTATTTACTACCGAACGTAATTGTATGATTCGGATAAGTGTTTGAAATTAGACTCAAATTTTCTTTGAACCTTCCAGCGATTGTGTCATCTGAGTTGGGAGGTCGGTAGAACGATCTAGTTATTATTTTATTCCGGTTGCCAAGAACGACCTCTACCCATCATAACTCACAGGCACAACCTGCTTCAATTTCGCTACAAGATAAACTACTTCTAAAAGCAAGAAACACGCCATCGCCAACTGTGTGTAGCCTATCCTTTCTGAACACCATTCGGTCCTTCGCAAAAATTTCGGCTGGACGTATCTCTGGCTTTAGCCAGCTTTCAGTGCCTATAAAGATTTGAGCATCAGTGCTTTCTATTAGCGCTTGGAGCTCCGGCACTTTCCCAACACAGCTATGACAATTTACAACTGTTATACCGATGGCTCCTGTATGTAAGTTCTTCCTGTGTTCAACCAGCACCCTTTGAGACTGAAGCCCCTTTTGTGTTTCTCTGAGACCCTTTTACCTAAAAAACCGCCCAGTCCACGCCACACAGCCCCTGCTCCCCGTGTAGTGGACTCCTGACACATTTAGCGGAAACCGGAACTCAACCACTCTATGGCGCAAGTCAAGGAATCTACAGCCTACACGGTCGCAGAACCGTCTGAGCCTCTGATTCAGACACTCCACCTGGCTCTGTACCAGAGGTCTGCAGTCGGTCCTGTCAACTATGGTGCAATGATGAGCTCTGTTTTCATCTCATAAGCAAGACAAGACTGGCAGCCTTTACCACTTCTGATAGCCAGTCGAAACTGGAATACCTTCCGATCCAAAGTGACACACATAATTGATACCGACTTGAGCCACTACCTGCAGTTGGCTGCAACCAGTGCTCTTCATGTCGTCCGGAAGGACCCGTTCCAAATCTGGAATGACTCCACCTTGTAAGTCTCACCAACTCGGCTTGCTTCCACACACAGCAATCACAGTTTCTGTCCACACTAAATATCATAGAAAACTACACTACACAGACAAACAATGGACTGTCGACACGCGCTACGGAATTCTGCTGTAGATACTAACGAAAACGTAAGAACTGTGTCCAATAAATTTGATTAACATGCAGAGGTTGAGAATCCAAACTATCAAAGCCCTCATGTGAGAGTAAATAATTCACTCCTGATGAGACACTTGTGATAAGTCACGAAATCGGTTTACTTTCTGACACAAACGCGAACGCGAAAACTGTGTCTGTTAAATTTTGAACTGACACGCAAAAATTCAAGAAACTAAACTACCAAAGCTCAAAGATGAAACTATATAATTCGCTCCTGGTTAGCAAACTCGTAAAATGTCACAAAATCGGTTACTTCCCTGTTGCTGCCTATGTCTCGGCCAGCTGCTGCTGCCTGACTGTTCATTTCATTCAACAGGTCCTGTAATTCTTCTTCACCCTCCAGAGTAGCCAAGAGTGCTAAGACACTGCTTCCTGGACTCGGGTAGGCGCTCCAGCCCCAGATCGAATCGGCCCAGTGGATTAACAACGAGGGCCGGTGTGCTGGCCAGCCTGGATGTGGTTTTTAGGCGGTTTTCAACATACCATTGGGTGAATACTGGGCTAGTCCCCATGTTCCACCTCGGTTGCACGACTCACAGGCATTTAACACACATTTGCACTATTTCATGATTTACACAAGAAGCAGTCAGCTGGGGTACTCTGGTTCCATCCGAGGGGGTATGGGGTGTCGGCAGGAATGGCATCCGGCCACGCCTTAAAATTAAACACGCCAAATCCGTACCTAACCCTGCCAAGCCTGCATACGATGCAGGACTAATGCAGTAGCAAAAGAAGGAGAAGATGAAGATCCTGTAATTCTTCTTCATTTTCACTGAGAATAGCAGAATCACCAGCGAGTCTAATATTCTTTCGCTTTTAATTTTAGTCCCTCTCTTAAACTTTACTTTTATTTCCATCATTGCTTCTTCGATGTATACACTGAACAATAGGGGCGGAAGGCTACGTCCCTGCCCTACACTCTTTTTGATCCGAGCACTTTGTTCTTGGTCTTCCAGTTTTACCGTTCCCTCTTCCCTGCAATATACCCATATTTTTCGCAGATTTTCGAACATCTTGCACCATATGACACTGCTGAACGCTTTTTCCAGGTCGATAAATCCTATGAAGTGACGTGATTTTTCTTCAGTCTTGCTTCCATTGTCAACCGCAACATCAGAACTGTCTCTATGGCAACTTTAAGTTTACAAAAGCCAAACTGATTGTCATCTGACAGATGTGTTGTCAGTAGAAAAACAGTAACAGCAGTATAGGTCGGCCAGAAGAGGTCAGTGACTTGAACGTGATCTACTCATTGGACGTCACCTGATAGTGAGTAACAAATCCGACACGAACATTTCAACCCTTTGTAGCTGCCCAAGTCGAGTGTTGATGTTATTGTCAAATGACAAGGCGCAGAAACAACCATAGTTAAACCAAGACCAGCCAGCCATCATGTACTGGTGTACAGGAACCGCCGAGCATTGCAAATGGAATTAAAATGAATGTGGTACAACGTTAGAGCAACTGCTCATAAGCGACGCATGTATAGTCAGTGTTAAGCAGTGCTTGAGGTGGTGTAAAGAGCAACATCACTGGACTGTCGATGACTGCAGACGAATTTACTGTTGTGATGAACCACGCTGTACCCTCTGGCTATCCGAGTGAACGGTTTGGATACGGCGAATGTCTGCAGAAAATCACCTGCTGTTATATGTAGTGGCAACAATGAAGTACGGTGGAGGTAGTGTTACGGTGTGCGCGTCTTTGTCGAGGTTGCGATCTGGACCCAGTGTTGCGCTTAGGAAAACGCTAAATACGGAAGGGTGTAAACGCATTTTATAGCATTGCGTGCTACGTACAGTAGAAGGGCAGTTTGGAAACGATGACTGTATCAGCATTACATTGCACCCTATCATAAATCAGCATCTGTGAGGCAATAGTTTATGAACAGTAACATTTATGAAATACGCTGGTCTACCCATAGTCCCGGTCTGAACCTAATGGAACACCTTTGGTATGAGTTAGAACGTCGATTTCGCTCCAGACCTCAGCGTCCAGCATCACTGCCTTCTTTGGATTCGGATCTTGAGTAAGAAAGAGGTGCTATTACTCCAGAGACATTAAGATACCGAGTGGATAACTACATGAAGAAAGTATCTGCAAAGTGGCAGCAAACGGGTACATACGTGTATGGCTTCAAACGGGTTTAATTTGAAGAAGATACAAGTAGTCGATAAGCACACAGATTTACACCATCGATATCGTTCCACACGGAATTTCCCAGTGACGGAGCCCCAGAATACGTGTGTAGTAGACTGCTCGTCCACGCCCTCCCAATTTGATCTAATGTGATCAGATTTGTTGCTGCGTGATGACGAAGCTCAAGATCCAAAAAAAGCTGCTCGTGAATATGCGTAAATAGTTCCTTAGTACTGCAGGCAGAGTCACATTATTATGTCGATGTGCTACTTGGAAAATGTGTTTATTAAAGTAACTTCGACGTACTGGTGAGTCATGTGGCAGGTGCCAGCTGCCCCACCGATTGTGCATACGTGAGATTGACGGTTCAACCCCGCGTCCGGCCATACTGATTTAGGTTTTCCGTGATTTCCCTGAACCTCTTCAGGCAGATACCGCGATATTTGCTTTGAAAGGGCACTGCCCATTTCCTTCCCCATCCTTTCCTGGTCCGATGGGACAGACGACCTCACCGTTTAGTCCCTCCCCTAAATCAACCAGTTAACCAATTGACCATCTAATTGTAGTTCTTTCTCGAGCGCCACATGATTGCTGTGTTTCCTGCTTTTTAAGTACACGCAGGGACTTGGTGTACCAATCCGCCAGGTTAGCCGAGAGCACTAATGCGCTGCTTCCCGGACTCGGGTAGGTGCGCTGGCCCCGGATCGAATCCGCCCGACGGCTTAACTGGAGGCCGGTGTGCCGGCCAGCCTGGATGTGGTTTTTAGGCGGTTTTCCACATCCCACTACATGAATACCGGGCTAGTCCCCACGTCCCACCTCAGTTACACGGCTCACAGACACCTGAACATATTCGCACTGTTCCATGGATTACACTAGACACAGACAGTTGGGGTACACTACTTCCGTCCCGAGGGGTACATGGTGGCGGCAGCAAGGTCATCTGGCCATCCCTTCTACTAACCTTGCCAAATACGATTAACCATGCTGAGCCTGTGCCATTGCGGGAAAAAGGCACAAGCAAAAGAAAGAGACTTGGTGTAGCATGGTTTGCTATACGCCGGCAACATTGCTCCCTGCGACTACAGTCTGTCACTCACAAAGTTATTTTAATCAGAGTATAAACGCATGGAAACCACGACGTAGGAAACCACTCAAGCCTTCCTTTATAGTCACAAAAGGTCAACGTTCTTGTCGCTGAAATGACACAATAGGCCTACTACTGGCAGGATCGGCGTGTATGTTGGGTGCCATTTACAGTAGCGAACCTACCTAATACAGGTCAGAGGTTCGAGTCCTCTCTCGGACATGGGTGTGTGTGTGTTGTTCTCAGCATAAGTTAGTTTAACTAGTGTGTAAGTCTAGGGACCGATGCCCTCAGTAGTTTGGTCCCTTAGGAATTCCAAACATCTGAACATCTGAATACAGGTTACACTAGATATCCAAATTATCGCTAAAACCTCACTGAACCAAAAGCGTGCGACGAAAGCTATGCATAAGTGAGGATTACGATTACGTTAAGGGTCCCTGACTTCGTCGTCATGGACGAAAACGGACGACCGCATCGAACAGCGCAGGTGGAGGAGTTCTTGAAACGAGAAGATATTCGGGGAATGGACTGGCCTGCCCGTCCCTCGACTTTTATCGAGCACGTGTGGGATGCATTGGGGAGATGTAATACAACACGTTTACATACACCAACGACCATTCAGAAGTTTTCAACCTTCTGATGGAGGAGTGGAATGCCCTACCACAAAAACTCTTCCAAACCTTGTGGCCAGCATGGGGACGCGTTGCAGAGGTTGTGGCCGCCCGTTGTCATCACACCAAGTATTAAGAAACTTGTCGCGCCTTATTGTGACCATGACACTAGTAACGAACCGCAGTGAGTTCAGTGTAAATATTGTGTTTGAGAAAAAGTATCATATCTGCAAGTCTCATTTAGTATTTCCTTCAGTTACCTTCTGTACTATGTTGCAGCATTTATTCCTATGCATGGTATGTTACCTGGTAGTGACACATCATGCGGAAGTTTCTTTTTCCCTTCAGTACCGCACACCAGTGTATTTATATAACATATAGACATGGAAGCTATACTTCGTCGGTCGTACACCATTTTGTACCTTGGAACAGAAGATGATGTTTTACCACGGAACATGTGATACTCATAAATGAACAAAATTTCTTTAATGTCTTAATAATTAATACATTCACTCATGAAATAGTTCAAGCCTTAAATAATAATATATCACCAGTTGGTATTTTTTATGATCTCTCCAAGGGCTTCGATTGTACACATCATGATACTCTTGGGAAAACTCAAGTTTATGGAAATGATGTCTTTAAAGACAGCTAGTTTGAATCATACTTGACAAACAGAGTGCAAAAGGTTGTGCTGAATAATTCAGACAACTTTAGTGAATGGGGTAAAAATAACAAGGGGAGTCCCACAGCATTCAGTTCTTAGTCCATTCCTGTTACTTACGTAAAATGATCTTCCACTTAAAATTCAACAAGCAAAACTGCTACTCTTGGCAGACGGTAATAGTGTTATAATAAATCTCCTTAGAGAGAAAGCAACAGAAGAGTAAGGAAATTATATCTTCCAAAGAATTATTAGGTGGTTCTCTAAAAATGGACTCTCCCTGAAATTTGAACAACGCACTGAACTCAGTCTTGTACAACAAATAGAGTCTTAACTACATTTGATGTAGAGAATAAGCAGGAGTTAGTAAGTATGGTAGAGAACTCCAAATTTTTGGGTGTACATATTGATGAAAACTTAAACGGGAAGAAGCCTGTTACTGAGCTTATCAGACAATTAAGTTAACTACTTTTGCTCTTCACTTAGCTGCTAATCTTGGAAACAAACGTATCAAACTCCTGACATATTTTGCGCATTTCCACTCAATAATTTCATGCAGAAAAACTTTCTGGGGTCACTCTTCACGTAGAAAGAAAGTATTGGGAGCACAAAAGCGAGTAGTAAGAATAATACGTCGTGTTCTGTACACGGACTTCATGGAGGCATCTGTTCAAGGACCTAGGCATTTAAACTGCTCCGCCAAAAAATATTTTCGCTAACGAAATTCGTCATAAATAATTTATCACAATTTGAGAACAAAGATGTACACACGTACAGCATTAGAGGAAAAAGTGACGTTTATTGTCCATTGTTAAAGCTGTCAGTGGCTCAGAGAGCATTTCAGTATGCAGCAATAAAATTTTTGATCAACTGTTCAACAACATGAAATGTCTGACATGTAGCGAAGCAAATTTTAAATCTCGTTTAAAATCGTTTTTCCTTGATGACTCCTCCTATTCCATTGCCGAATTTCTGCTTAAAAACTGGTAGCCAGTTAACTAAAAAAGTTTTTACAGTGTAGTTGCATGAGTAGCAATAAAATTATAATGTGTTCATTAATGTTAATACTAATCACGCATACATTAATTGTAAACTGACTCGTTCCACATCATTTCGATAAAAGAATCATTCAAATGATCTATGGAACATGTAACTAACTAACTAACTAACTTATCTGGATTTTGATAATACTTCGGCTTGATCTGATTTCACTTACTGATTAGGGGCGTAAGATAGCGTTAAAGCAACAGATTTAAATCGAATATTTGTTCCTAGTACAGCACCTTGGAATATGTTTTCAAATTCAGACAAGCCTTAATTTTTTCGAGTAATTTTTGTAATTCCAAAAAAAAAAAAAAAAAAGACTGCTGCACATGAAAGCTGAATACCTTGATTTAAAAATGGAATAAGAAAATATATTCAACTCCTCTTACAAGAATGGCTAGAGACCAAAGTCCAAGACACAATGCTCTCCTCTATTATATTTTCTTAGAATTTTTTTTTAAAGTTAAGTTGTTATTTTAAATACGTTAATGGACAGAAGGATGACGAAAAGGTACTGAAAGAAAAGAAAATATATATTAACAACCTCCAACTGCAGTCCCTGATATTTTTAAGCTAGCTATAACGTTTAAGCTTTATTCGAAACACACATCAATAAGAGCAATCTGTCCATTTCACCATTTTGCCGTTGTATAGTTTTGTTCGGGATCAGAATCTGTCTGCCTTTGTTTTACTGTCAATTTTTGTTACGACACTAAAATCGGCAATGTTTAGGCGCATGTAAAAATCACTTCGTACTCTTCTCAAATTTCTCATGAAGATACATGCGTTGTGTGAGTCACTTCGGACAGTGAATTAAGACGAGATCGAAAACTTCGGGTCGCGTCTGTGCTTCTGCAAATCGCAGAGAACTTGTCTGCCTGAATGTGTGTACGCACTCCCCTACCTGAATTAGTTGAGGGGTTGGTATTTCCTCGACCTTTTTTTAACAGCGTAGGTCGTGTCCACCCAAAGCTTTGGATTTCAGTTTCTCGGGAACGCTTGAGAAGCGCGTCGTAGTAGGGCAGCATTTGCTACATTTAAGTAAGTACTACAAGCTGAGTACCCGTGGTCTAGGGGTAGCGTCTTTGATTCATAATCAAAACGTCTTCGGTCAAGGGTTCGATCCCCGCCACTGCCTAAATTTTGATAAATAATCAGCATTGGCGGCCGAAGACTTCCGGCATAAGAAGTCAGCCTCATTCTGCCAACGGCCTTGTCAAAGAGGGCGGAGGAGCGGATAGAGGTTCAGGGCACTCTCTTGTCATAGGGGTGGGAAATCGCCCCTAAAGGCGGAAGAATCAGCAATGATCAACGACATGAGGATGCACAAGGCAATGGAAACCACTGCATTAAAGACACGTAACGTGTATCCACAGGACATGTGGCCTGTAATTGAAGAAGTGTCATGATGATCTCTCCATTGGCAAAAGATTCTGGAATAGTCCCCCATTCGGATCTCCAGGAGGGTACTGCCAAGGGGGAGGTTACCACGAGAAAAAGATTGAATAATCTACGAAAGGATAACGTTCTACGAGTCGGGACGTGGAATGTCAGAAGCTTGAACGTGGTAGGGAAACTAGAAAATCTGAAAAGGGAAATGCAAAGGCTCAATCTAGATATAGTAGGGGTCAGTGAAGTGAAGTGGAAGGAAGACAAGGATTTCTGGTCAGATGAGTATCGGGTAATATCAACAGCAGCAGAAAATGGTATAACAGGTGTAGGATTCGTTATGAATAGGAAGGTAGGGCAGAGGGTGTGTTACTGTGAACAGTTCAGTGACCGGGTTGTTCTAATCAGAATCGACAGAAGACCAACACCGACAACGATAGTTCAGGTATACATGCCGACGTCGCAAGCTGAAGATGAACAGATAGAGAAAGTGTATGAGGATATTGAAAGGGTAATGCAGTATGTAAAGGGGGACGAAACTCTAATAGTCATGGGCGACTGGAATGCAGTTGTAGGGGAAGGAGAAGAAGAAAAGGTTACAGAAGAATATGGGCTTGGGACAAGGAATGAAAGAGGAGAAAGACTAATTGAGTTCTGTAACAAGTTTCAGCTAGTAATAGCGAATACCCTGTTCAAGAATCACAAGAGGTGGAGGTATACTTGGAAAAGGCCGGGAGATACGGGAAGATTTCAATTAGATTGCATCATGGTCAGACAGAGTTTCCGAAATCAGATACTAGATTGTAAGGCGTACCCAGGAGCAGATATAGACTCAGATCACAATATAGTAGTGATGAAGAGTAGGCTGAAGTTCAAGACATTAGTCAGGAAGAATCAATACGCAAAGAAGTGGGATACGGAAGTACTAAGGAATGATGAGATACGTTTGAAGTTCTCTAACGCTGTAGATACAGCAATAAGGAATAGCGCAGTAGGCAGTACAGTTGAAGAGGAATGGACATCTCTAAAAAGGGCCATCACAGAAGTTGGGAAGGAAAACATAGGTACAAAGAAGGTAGCTGCGAAGAAACCATGGGTAACAGAAGAAATACTTCAGTTGATTGATGAAAGGAGGAAGTACAAACATGTTCCGGGAAAGTCAGGAATACAGAAATACAAGTCGCTGAGGAATGAAATAAATAGTAAGTAAGTGCAGGGAAACTAAGACGAAATGGCTGCAGGAAAAATGTGAAGACACCGAAAAAGATATGATTGTCGGAAGGACAGACTCAGCATACAGGAAAGTCAAAACAACCTTTGGTGGCATTAAAAGCAACGGTGGTAACATTAAGAGTGCAACGGGAATTCCACTGTTAAATGCAGAGGAGAGAGCAGATAGGTGGAAAGAATACATTGAAAGCCTCTATGACGGTGAAGATTTGTCTGATGTGATAGAAGAAAAAACAGGAGTCGATTTAGAAGAGATAGGGGATCCAGTATTAGAATCGGAATTTAAAAGAGCTTTGGAGGACTTACGGTCAAATAAGGCAGAAGGGATAGATAACATTCCATCAGAATTTCTAAAATCATTGGGGGAAGTGGCAACAAAACGACTATTCACATTGGTGTGTAGAATATATGAGTCTGGCGATATACCATCTGACTTTCGGAAAAGCATCATCCACACAATTCCGAAGACGGCAAGAGCTGACAAGTGCGGGAATTATCGCACAATCAGCTTAACAGCTCATGCATCGAAGCTGCTTACAAGAATAATATACAGAAGAATGGAAAAGAAAATTGAGAATGCGCTAGGTGCCGATGAGTTTGGCTTTAGGAAAAGTAAAGGGACGAGAGAGGCAATTCTGACGTTACGGCTAATAATGGAAGCAAGGCTAAAGAAAAATCAAGACACTTTCATAGGATTTGTCGACCTGGAAAAAGCGTTCGACAATATAAAATGGTGCAAGCTGTTCGAGATTCTGAAAAAAGTAGGGGTAAGCTATAGGGAGAGACGGGTCATATACAATATGTACAACAACCAAGAGGGAATAATAAGAGTGGACGGTCAAGAACGAAGTGCTCATATTAAGAAGGGTGTAAGACAAGGCTGTAGCCTTTCGCCCCTACTCTTCAATCTGTACATCGAGGAAGCAATGATGGAAATAAAAGAAAGGTTTAGGAGTGGAATTAAAATACAAGGTGAAAGGATATCAATGATACGATTCGCTGATGACATTGCTATCCTGAGTGAAAGTGAAAAAGAATTAAATGATCTGCTGAACGGAATGAACAGTCTAATGAGTACACAGTATGGTTTGAGAGTAAATCGGAGAAAGACGAAGGTAATGAGAAGTAGTAGAAATGAGAACAGCGAGAAACTTAACATCAGGATGGATGGTCACGAAGTCAATGAAGTTAAGGAATTCTGCTACGTGGGCAGTAAAATAACCAATGACGGACGGAGCAAGGAGGACATCAAAAGCAGACTCGCTATGGCAAAAAAGGCATTTCTGGCCAAGAGAAGTCTACTAATATCAAATACCGGCCTTAATTTGAGGAAGAAATTTCTGAGGATGTACATCTGGAGTACAGCATTGTGTGGTAGTGAAACATGGACTGTGGGAAAACCGGAACAGAAGAGAATCGAAGCATTTGAGATGTGGTGCTATAGACGAATGTTGAAAATTAGGTGGACTGATAAGGTAAGGAATGAGGAGGTTCTACGCAGAATCGGAGAGGAAAGGAATATGTGGAAAACACTGATAAGGAGAAGGGACAGGATGATAGGACATCTGCTAAGACATGAGGGAATGACTTCCATGGTACTAGAGGGAGCTGTAGAAGGCAAAAACTGTAGAGGAAGACAGAGATTGGAATACGTCAAGCAAATAACTGAGGACGTAAGTTGCAAAAAAAAAAAATGGTTCAAATGGTGCTGAGCACTATGGGACTCAACATCTTAGGTCATAAGTCCCTTAGAACTTAGAACTACTTAAACCTAACTAACCTAAGGACATCACACACACCCATGCCCGAGGCAGGATTCGAACCTGCGACCGTAGCAGACCCGCGGTTCCGGACTGCAGCGCCAGAACCGCACGGCCACCGCGGCCGGCCGTATGATGCAAGTGCTACTCTGAGATGAAGAGGTTAGCACAGGAAAGGAATTCGTGGCGGGCCGCGTCAAACCAGTCAGTAGACTGAAAAAAAAAAGCATGATGAGCAAAATCGATGACACGTTGGATATGTACGTACTTTCATTGCAAGTGGAGACCCCTTAGAGCTGGTCCGTTGTGCACTTCGCGGAGCAAAATGGTGATGATTCTTTTTCACCGTTATTGAGATCATACACGGTCTGTTAAAAAACTGCGGAAATTCGTAAAATAGCTCAATGATGTGTTGGAGCGAAATGCGGTTGGCATCCCTGCACACGCCTTAGTTTAATATGTAACTGCCGGAAGTTTCATTGTTGTATGTCTGTCAGTTTATGTTCTCTGATTTATTGAGTAGAACGTTGTGTCGCACAGTTTGTGAATTTCAAGATGGCAGAGTTAGAGGAGCAACACGTTTGCATTCAATTTTGTGTGAAACTCAAGAAAACCTTTACAGAGGCACACCAAATGATGCAGGAAGCCTACGGTGACGGGTGCTTTAAGCAGTACTCGATGTTACGAATGGTTCACACGGTGTCAAAAATGACCGGACGGATGTTAAAGATTACCCTCGTTCAGGAGACTCTTCTACATCTACCGACGAAGGTCATGTCAGGAACGTCAACCAAACTGTGTATGCGAATCGAAGACTGACTGTCCGAGAGATTGCAAAACAATGTTCGTCCCAAGGCTCCTGGGTTAAGATCAGAAAGACCTTCGCCTCGCAATTCGCGAAGAGCTTTTGCATCGCGGAAATCAGAGCGAGATGTTATTGCAGAGAATCGTAAATGGTGACGAGACGCGGGTATTCGGTTATGATGTCGAGACCAAGGTTCAGTCTTGACAATTGGTCGGGAAAGGTTTTCCAAGACCAAGAAATGCTCATCAAGTCAGGTCAAATGTTATAGCCATGTTGATAGTTTTCTTTAACTACGAAGGATTAGTTTGCCACAGGGACCAACTGGTAATCGATAGTACAGTCGGGACGTATTGTGATGCCTGCGAGAAAATGTGAGAAGCAAACGGCCTGAAATGTGGCGAGACAGCCGCCCGGGATTAGCCGAGCGGTCTCGGGCGCTGCAGTCATAGACTGTGCGGCTGGTCCCGGCGGAGGTTCGAGTCCTCCCTCGGGCATGGGTGTGTGTGCGCTTGTCCTTAGGGTAATTTAGAACTAGTTACGTCCCACAAGATTTCACACAAATTTGAACAATTTTTTTTTTTTTTTTTTTTTTTTTGTGGCGAGACAATTCATGGCTCTTGCATCACGTTAACGCACCCGCACATTCATCCGATTTGGCGCATGACTATTGCAAATAAACAAAATCACTGTGCTGCCTCATACCCCTTACTCTCCAGACCTGACCCCTGCGGACTTTTTTTTTTATTTCCAAAGCTGAAAACCCCGTGGAAATGAAGATTTGCAGCAATAGACGGGATAAAAGCAAATTCACAGACGGCGCTTCGCGCACTCCATTAAGAGGCGTGTAAGTAGGCTGTTTATGTTTTTTATTGGCAACGTTACATAGCACTCTGTATGAAAATCACTGGCTGTGCTGTGTGCAGTATGTGGCTAGTTTGCATTGTTGTCTGCCATTGTTGTCATGAACTGCTATAGCTGGATGCGAACAGCGCGTAGCGCTGGGCAGTTGGAGGGGAGCCGCCAGCAGTGGTGGATGTGAGGACAGAGATGGCGGAGTTTGAAATTTGTAAAAATTGATGTCATGAGCTGCTGTATATATTATGACTATTGATGACTATTAAGGTAAATACAGTGTTTGTTCTCTATTAATATCTTTCATTTGCTAACTATCCCTATCAGTAGTTAGTGCCTTCAGTAGTTTGAATCTTTTATTTAGCTGGCAGTAGTGGCACTCGCTGTATTGCAGTAGTTCGAGCAGCGAAGATTTTTGTGAGGTAAGTGATTTGTGAAAGGTATAGTTTAATGTTTGTCAGGGCCATTCTTTTGCAGGGATTTTTGATAGTCAGATTGCGTTGCGCTAAAATTATTGTGTGCCAGGTTAAGCACAGTCATGTACAATTGTTCTAAGTGGACGTTTCATATTGTAAAATTGTTCTAAGGGGACGTTTCATATGTCGACCCTTAGCCTAGGATACCTCACTGGAATCTTCTGATTTTTTCTTGTAGTTTGTGTATTTAGTGTAGCTTTTGTTTATTGCTAGCGCGTAATTGTAGAGAGAATCTCCTTTGTAGTTGCAGTCTTTCATTGTTGTAATGTAAAACAGTTGTGGCATGCATGTAGCTTTGCGCCAAGTATTTCGCTGCTGCAATTAACTAGATATTATTTTCAGTGCTATGTTAATGTGTTCTCTTATTTTTTGCTCTTCAAATTGTGTTTTTCTGTGTTATCGTGTGAAATATTGTCACAATAATGGCGTGTGAAAAACGTAACACTCGGCTCCAAAGTAAACTAAGAAATGACAGTGAAGACGAAAGCAGTGTGTTGGCCCCACCATGTAATGAGTTAACTAATGTTCAAAGTAGTAATTTGGTAACTGTGCACAGGGAAATGGAGCGGGCGTCAAACAATGGCGTAGACAGTCAAACAGGTAGTGAACAGGGAAGCATTATCGATCGATCGGTCGGCAACAGCTCGCATCAGGAATCCGAAATGATAGGACACAATATTGCAAATACTGTAGATTCAGGTTTTGCGTCCTCACCGTTTTCTCAAATAAGTCAAGATACATTTTCTGCTTGTCAAAATGTGAATGTTGCTGGTGCAAATGCACTGCCGAAAAGCGTAGAGGAACAGATTCCAGACACTAATGCATTGTTATTACAATTAATGCAACAAATGGGACAAAATCTTCTAAAGTTAGACACAATGGAACAAAATCTTCAGAAGCTAGACACAATGGAACAAAATCAGAGACTAACACAGCAAAAGCTTCAGAAGTTAGACACCACACTTGAACAAACACGTGAAGATTTAACTACTGAGTTACATAAAATAGAATCGAAATGTCAGAAAGTCTGTAATGACGTAAAAACACAAATTTGTGAGCATTTCCAACCTATTTTTTCGCGTCATGAGAATGTATTACAGAATCACGAAGCAGCCATAAAAGAACTGCAAACCATTGTTCATGAAAATCATGAGACCTTGTGGGCTAAAATTGACTCAGTTGCATCTACCGATTCGGTTACGCAACTGGCAAAAACTCAGGAAAACTTAAAGAACACAGTAGATTCGATTTCAACACAAATGGACACTCTGAAACTTGGTTCAGAAAAACACACTGAGGAAATGTGTTCACTATCGGAGAAAGTAGCTGAACTTTCGAATCAGGTCACTAACTTATCTACAAAGGTAGATGATGATCTGAATGACACAAGACCCGTAGCCTTCACTGACACAGAAGACTATGAACAAATAAGAAAATTCAAACAAAATCAAAATCAAATTAATACACAGTATAAAAGAGAAATCCGGGAAGTACAAGATCAGTTGACGCAGGTGATACAAGAATTACGTATTTCAGAGGACACTCGCGCCCCAATACTGGAAGAGGGACATAGAAATACGGAAAAGCCACAATATAATAACACAGAGCATTGCGGTAATTATGAAAGGAATTGGCAAGGTGCACCGAATTTTGAGATGGAACCGCCGACACGACGTAACAATGACCGATATGTGACTCGCCGACATGATGATTTTGACTATAAGCTGTTCATTACTACACGTAAATTCAAAACATTTAAGAATTCTGGCAACGATATTCATCCACAAGCATGGCTCCATCAATTCTCTCATTGTTTTCCTCCCAACTGGTCATTGGAGCACAGATTAGAATTTATGTGTGGCTACTTGGAGAATGAACCAGCTGTAAGAATGCGATCGGTCATTCACGATTGCCACAGTGAAGGAGAATTTTACCATGCCTTCCTCTCAGCATATTGGTCTCAAGCCACACAAGACCGCGTAAAACATAGCATCATAATGATGAAACACTTCGAGCAATCTGAATTTTCCAGTCTTGTGAAATATTTTGAAGACATGTTGCACAAGAATCAATACCTGTCAAACCCATACAGCCCCTCAGAACTCATCCGCATTTGCTTAATCAAACTGCCCGAACATTTGAGACATATTATTTTAGCAGGACGTTGCAAAGACGACATTGAAGCTTTTCAGGGACTGTTACAAGAACTGGAAATTGACACAGACAGTCGCGGGATGCGAAAACTGGAAAACAATCATTACAGGTCACATCCGTCACAATTCCGTGACGACAGAAACAATAAATGGCCACGACAAACCTATTCTTACAACGTAAATCGTGACCAAAACAGACACCACCCATATGATAACCACTGGCAGAGTAATAGTTACAGGGAAAGATCACCTTTCCGCGGTAATGACTATCACAGAGACAATCAGAGAAACAGACAATATGGGAACCAAAACTATTATTATCACGGGAGACAGAATAACTTCAGACGCAACGGTCCAGCACGCAGTTACGACTCAGGCAGAAATTCTCCACCACGTAACAGACAAGAAAGAAACTATGTAAACTACCGACATGACGACAGGCGATATGATCGTAACGACAGACCTGAACTGCATCAGAACTGGCGAGTTTTAAACAGAGCTGGGCCCTCTGGGCAAGGCGAATTTGTGGAAGTTAGGCTTCCTAATCCCAGTAACGGCGCGCGCCAACAAAGAAACAGACAATGACTCACACCGCAGGCAGCCGCGTGCGCCGGCTGGCTCCGAGAAAAATAACATTGACGCTAACCTTGAGCAAAATTCCCGTATTCTTTGCGGACGAATACCGCATGATTCTTGCATTCAAGTTGAAACTCTGCGTACTAGGAAGAGTAAAGGTTTACACCACATTTCTCATGTAAAACCATTTATTGACAGATAATCTGCTTTTTAACTTAGTCTTTGCAATTTTCACTTCACGCTACTTGTACAATTTGTCACACTGAGAAACGGTTAACATGCAACATTTTGGTTTGCTTGAGAGTGGATTCTGGATTTGAGGTGCTTTATGTGAAATGCCAGATGACACAGTGGTTAGTTTATGTGACAGCTACACGATTATATCACGAAGTTACTAATGAGTGACAATTTACAATGTTGCTTTTGCGGTGTATCTGTTTTATATCTGCACAGTTTTTTCTGAATTCTTCTATAAAGTGAGACATGTTTTAGTGGTGACTTTTGTGCTATTGCTACAAGGAGACAGCCTTTTCCGTAGGACAACAATACGTTACAGCACAGTACTTTCCTCATCACGGCAATAAGCGTAATAAGTATGATATCTATACGCAAAGCATTCCACTTTTGTGTATCATGAGGTAAGTACATTGACTTCTGCAGAACTTAGCTTTCGGAGGACAATAACTATGACACTTCCCAGAGATTATCTTACAGCAAGACGCACATTTAGCGCTACAGGACACGTATTTGAGTGATTAATTTTGTACTTAAAACATTTATTTTTAAAGATTTTTGAATTACAAAGAAAGTTTTCCATGATACATTTCATTCCATTGCTGTAATCTGTAACACCTGAGGGTATAATTACAATAATCCTCAGGGGGGTACACGCCTACTTTGTGTATCATGTGTTTGGCAAGCACAAGGAGCCCTAGCTAATATGGTATTTGCTTATACAACTTTACACATCGGTACCATATTTCTCTAACACATAAATTACACAGCTATCTGATCATTCAACTGAGAGAGACAAATCTTTTTTACTACGTCAGTGACAGATGTTTACGCAATTGCACAGTTGGGTAACTTCACACTTACGAAATTGTATTTTGTCTGTACTGTGTGAACTGTTCACATTTTTTGGTACCATTGTGATACTATGAAAGCTTTGAATGATGTATTTGGTGTGAGATCATGATTGTTAAAGTACGTTTGAGGTAGATGACACTACTGAAATGAGCAGAGAATTTTCTTTAGATTTTGAAACAATTGCAGAAAGCTACGACGTTTTTGAGATTTGACTGAGGTGTTATGATGTAATTTTTACGATGACTATGTGTATTATGCTGTTGCGGTATGTTTATAATCAATAAGCTGATGCTATATGAGTTATTTGAGTATGCTATGTATCTGTTATGATGAAATATTGAAGAAGTGTCGACGAATAAGGTAAGGAATAATGAGTAGTGGTTAGGGACTCTGGTTTGTGAAAAAGGTTGTTGGAAACCAAGAATCGTACTTTAAGAGTTATGAAATGTATGTAAATGCGTGAATGTATTACAATGCCGACGAAAATTTTTTGGACTCTGTTATGTCAATTGGATTTTGTCTCTACAGATTTGTAACGCAAATTCTTGACCTGTGAAATATTTTTATATGAGACTGTCACTGTATCGGAAACTGCTGTCGTAAATATTTCCGTAAGAAAGTTAAGTGACCACCTGCACATAATGCGACGTGGGCACCCAGGTGTGTCAGACACCTGGAGAACAAGCCTTTTCAGACGCTCAGGTAGAAAAGAAAGCCATTAGGGTGTGCCAGAGGCACAGGTGGAAGAGAAGGACAAAGAGAGGCCTAGATACCTGTTAATGACATTCCTTTGTAGAGGGCATCGCTAATGCGACACGCTCGTTACTTGAAAACATATGATTTTTGTAATGCGTTGTGGGCACACAGCTGTGTCAAACACCTGGAGAACAAGCCATTAGGGAGTGCCTTTCATCGCTAATGCGACACCCTCGTTACTTAAAAACATATGATTACTCGCACTTTGTGCTAATTACTGAAATGCTTATGAATTGATGGGAAATATTCGTACATCTGCACACCTGATTATGACACGTGTCTTTTTACGAGAGTTGAGAGCAATTAACTTATGAAACGAAATGCCACATGACTATTGAATGATATTTTTATGCTTTGCTTTTCGTAGTTGCTTATTTCATTTGATGTCTGGTTTCCAGCTGTGTTGCAGCATTGCTTTTATAAAATAAAATGCATTTGCTAATGTGAACTCTTTCTGTCAACAGATCTATTAAATAATTATTTTATGATCCACATTCTTTAAAAAAGGAGCACCTGGAAAGGAAAGAACAATAAGAAGGAACTAGTAACTGGACACATAGTTTTCTTTTCTAGTACATGGTAATATTTTTTTTACAATCAGTTGTTATGGTGCACCACTTTAATTACATAGACATTAAGATGTGAATATGCATTTCCCTTGTCTGCATTGTTGTTTCCTGTAATATTTTTTCTGCTTGAGCTATGTCATGTTTAGGTATAAGTTGCTGCTGTTTGCCAGGCATAGTGTTACTGAATTGGACTTTGTGTTACTCTTCTAAGCTAGTTTTTCTTGTTTCCTGCACAGTGCCTTATATTAGTTGTAATATTGCACTTGCTTTGCTAATTTATGCTGCTAGCTTTGCCAATTTGCATTTTTTGTCATTTCTGTTTGTGTTGATTTGTTGTCATGCTGCATTGCCTCGTCCCTTGGTATATATATCTGAGCTCAGTAGATTTAAGTTAGCTTAAGAGGGGGTAGACTATATAAGAAACTGACTATGGAGAATAGGTAAAGAATGCATTGCGAAGAAAGATTTGGACCCAAATGAGTATGGCACAATCAGAAATAATTATTTTGAAAGAAATATGAATAGAATACAGGAACGAGGTATAGGTAGGATTTTCTTGGAAATAAATGATGAGGTAAGCAATGTGTGAACATAAATACAGAAAGCATGCTTAGATAGAATTTTTTGGTGGAAACAAAGGATGAAATAAGATGAAAGATGTACGGAATGAAGTTGTGGGGTGGACTGCAGTACCAAATGTTACACTGAAAACAAACCCTGTCCTTTCCTTTTGTGTTATTCCGCTATATGTTTGTGTACCCTTGTGTATTTGTGTTTTTCCTGTCTTTATGTGTTTAGCTGATGAGAGCTATGCTGTAGAATTTTTCTAATACTCTGGTATTTTCTTTGTAAAGATGTTAAACATTATTTATTCTGTTTTAATGCTCATGTGTGAAGTTGATGTTTCGCAAGTTATTCTGATCTTTTATGTATGTACTCATGTCATCATTCCTGTAACACTGATGTATATGTTTATTTCTATTCTTTTGTAAAGCCCTATTACTACAAATATTATCTGTATTGTTATGTTTTTAATGAAGTATTTTGTATCTTTGTAATTGTATTCTTATGTTATATAACTGTAATTGACGCCAGTTAATCCAATTATGCAACTTGTACGCATTCATTTCACTGCACACATTCTGTTGGTCATAGTATATGGACAATATGTGAGAAGTAGGGACTGATAGTGTTTGCACGTGTGTTAATAATTCCGCAAGGGACTGGATAACAGCATTGCTGGTTCTAAGGACAATTCCACAAACTTTGTGAGTGCACAAGTGGTGGTTTATGGACTTGCTATCTTCTCTGCAAGACTCTTCGATGGTGATTGTGCACCTGCACAGTCGCAGCAGATGGCTGCTGGCCATCTCTACCAGGACTACAGTGGGTCTACTCTGTGATGACCTACCTACCAATATTCATCAACTTCGACTGACTCTGCTGTGGGTTTGCTCTGTTGTGGCCCATTACCTGTCAGCATTTCAAGAGTCAGCACTGTCTTTCTGTTAGAAGGACAACACTACTTCTTCAAGACTGCATGGACATCCACTACTTCCGTGTGCATTGCCTTTTATTGCTCAGACTTTGATAAAAGAAACGGCAGTTTTGCTGTGGTGAATGATCAGGACTGTCTTTATTGACTGTGAGAAAATTTTAGCTTTTGACCAACATTGTATAAATAAGTGTGTGCATTTGATATCTTTGTTATTGTAATTATGAAAAATTTTTTCAAATCTGTATTGGCCACTGCCCAAAAAAATTTGTAAAATTTTTTGTGGGGAGCATGGGGGCTATGTAAGTAGGCTGTTTATGTTTTTTATTGGCAACGTTACATAGCACTCTGTATGAAAATCACTGGCTGTGCTGTGTGCAGTATGTGGCTAGTTTGCATTGTTGTCTGCCATTGTTGTCATGAACTGCTATAGCTGGATGCGAACAGCGCGTAGCGCTGGGCAGTTGGAGGGGAGCCGCCAGCAGTGGTGGATGTGAGGACAGAGATGGCGGAGTTTGAAATTTGTAAAAATTGATGTCATGAGCTGCTGTATATATTATGACTATTGATGACTATTAAGGTAAATACAGTGTTTGTTCTCTATTAATATCTTTCATTTGCTAACTATCCCTATCAGTAGTTAGTGCCTTCAGTAGTTTGAATCTTTTATTTAGCTGGCAGTAGTGGCACTCGCTGTATTGCAGTAGTTCGAGCAGCGAAGATTTTTGTGAGGTAAGTGATTTGTGAAAGGTATAGTTTAATGTTTGTCAGGGCCATTCTTTTGCAGGGATTTTTGATAGTCAGATTGCGTTGCGCTAAAATTATTGTGTGCCAGGTTAAGCACAGTCATGTACAATTGTTCTAAGTGGACGTTTCATATGTATAAATTCCTCTAAGGGGACGTTTCAGGCGTACCAAGACTGCTTCCGGAAGCGGAAACGACTTTGGGAGCGGTGTATCAGTTGTAGAGGAGAGCATTTCGGAGACCATGCATTATAAATAAAAGGTAAGCGCAGAAAAATTTTGTGGCCAAACTTGCGGAATTTTTTGAACAAACCTCGTAAATACTATCTTCAGAACTAATTTTTCACTTTTGCGACGGAGTGTGCAGCGGTGTGAAACTTACTAGCAGATTAAGACTTTTATCCATTGTGGATGTGGAACACTGCGACTGTGGTGTGAAAAGGTTTTCAGAAATTACTGCAACCAGTCGCCTTTTATGTAGATGTATTTTATTTAACCATGACCGGTTTCGAGCTGCCTAGCAACTCATCATCAGATGGTATATACATTTAGTGCTTTTTTGTACCCATTGTGTGGGTGGTTGAGTATCTGTGGCTAAACAGAAACGAGAACAAATAATCGCTACATATGGTACAGTAACACGAAATATTTACAGAATAATTTATGTTTAACGTATAAGAGCAAATAATCACTACATGTGGTACAGTTACATGAAATATTTACAGTTTAATTTACGTTTTGAGGTGTTACTTACAGATAAATCTTTCTGCAGGTATATATATATCTCTTTTAGGACGTATTTTTGAAACCATTGTGTCTTGTTTTTCACAATTACACAAGTTAAAACTTTCACTAGATGTATATTACTTTTATGAGGCACTGTTGGAAACATATATCTTGTTTTTCGTAAACATCGCTGAACACACTTAGCCACAGATACGAATACAGGATTTACACATTATAAACAAGCCAAAGATTGCAATATAACTACAGTATCAAAGATTTCAAGTTGACCAGAGGCATTATTAGTCATCGCACACACTGACAAGAGATTTGTCTTTATTACATAGAAAATAAATGTAAATTAGCTTAAACTATTAAAATATTTATTTATAAATTAACTGTGCAATTTTAACAGGTATATTAAACTAAATTTTTTTACATATTATTTCAGTTACATTTAAGATTATTGATATTGAGAGTATTATGACAGCTAATTTCTTGCTCCTTCCATTGGCTGATCTTGGCATATGATGTCAGGGATGAGAGATTGATGGTTAACTTGAAATAATAAGTAATGCTGGTACTTGAAAGGGTGTGTAAAAGGAGTTGGCGGTGGGGGGGGGGGCATTTTGTTTCTGAATGACTGTTTAGTTTTTTAAGTTCAAAGAATCCTTAAAATTCTGAAAGAAGGAGTTATTCGCCAATTCTGTCTGCTCATTTTAAATGGTATGTGGGGAATTATGTTTGTGGGTGAAAATCTCTAATTGTTCGAGAAGATCCATCTTGAATCCCTTGTCTACAGTGTGTAGGATTTGAAGGTTAGTTTTAATGTCTGTTATGGAATGTTTATTATCTGCTAGATGGGTAGCAAAAGTGGATCTATTTAAGTTGTTTAGGCGAAGTGCATCAGTGTGCTCTTTGTATCGGATCTCAAAATTTCTACCTGTTTGCCCTATGTAGTAGCAGGAGCAGCTGTCACATCTTAATTTATATATACCAGATTTTTGGTAGGGTGTGCTGGCTATTTTGGTGTTGTGGACTATTTTGTTCTGTATTTTGTTGTTAGTGTGAAAACTTATTTTGACATTATGTGGTTTGAATAGCTTAGCAAGTTTGTATGAGATATTGCCGAGAAACGGCATACAAACGAATTTGGTATCTTCTGCTACTGAGGTCTGGCTTGCTGGTTTTGCTTTGTTAGATATAATGTTTTTATCTAATTTTTCAATTATGCTTGGGTCATAAGCATTGTTTGATGCTATTGTTTTTAATATATTGATTTCATTAATTTTTGCAGTAGGATCAGCTTGAATCTTGTTGATACGGTTAAGTGCTGATTTGAAAAAAGCTAGTTTATGCTGATTTGGGTGGCATGATGTATTGTTTATTATGACATCTGAAGTGGTGGGTTTCCTATATATCTGAAATTTATGTTTGTTGTTGTGATGTGTTATGTTTAGGTCAAGAAAATAGATACCTTTTTGGGTTTGGTGTTCTACTGTGAACTGTATTTTGGGGTGAACATTATTAAGTTTACCAGCTAAGGCCTCAATTTCAGTGGCTGTCCCATCATATAACAACAGGGTGTCATCAACATATCGTTTATAATAAATGATTTTGTCTGTTTCTATTGGGTTTGCTTTAAAGAATTTAATTTCGAGATCATTAATGTAGATGTCAGCAAGAAGGCCAGCTAGACTACTGCCCATTGCTAGACCATCATGTTGAATATATATTTTGTTGTTGAAGGTGAAGTAATTGTGGGACAGCACTAATTCAAGTAAATCCATCAGCTCACAGATTTCCATGTCACTTAACTTTTTATGTTGTAATAAGTTATTTTTTATTATTCGAAGTGTGTCTATTATAGGTATGTTTGTGTACAGGTTGACAATATCAAGGGATGCAAAGTTAGCTGCATTGGGAATGGAAATTTCTCTGATACTGTCAATCAAATCATAGGTGTTTTTTATGGAATAATTGGTTGGGAATGTATAATATTTCTTGAGTATTTCATGCAGTTTTTTAGTCACTTTGTACCCTGGGCTATTTATGGAATTCACAATCGGGCGTATCGGGTGTCCATCTTTATGAATTTTAGGTTGTGATCTAAGCTTTGGTGCTGTAGGGTTCATTATAACACATTGTTTGGCTTCAATGGATGTCAGCAGAAAGTTACAATTTTTTAACATGTCTTTTATTTTAGCTTGGTATTTGGGAGTGGGGTCAGATTTCAACTCAGTTATGTTGTTATTCTTGAAAAATTCTAGGGTTTTCTTAATGTAATCAGACTCGTACATTATCATGGCTGTGCTGCCTTTGTCAGATTTAACAACAAGGGCACTACTATTTGTTAGCTTTTTGTTAATTTGTTTCAGTGTTGCAGATTCATCATGTTTATTACTATGGAGCCTTTGTACATCTATGGTTTTCTTTATTATTTTGTTTGCATCATGGGCTAGAGCATTTTGATCATTCTGATCTAGTTTTGATGCTATACATGCTATTTTGGTGTTAGTTATTAGGTCTTTAACACTGTTGTAATCAAGTTTTGTGGCAATATTATGTTTAAGTCCCTTATTTAACAAATTTAATTCTGTGCTATTGAAATTAATGCTTGTTGTGTTAACTACTCTCTCAAAGAGTTAAGCAACTATCTCACTCTAAGTCAAATCATGAATTTCTTAGATCTAACCCAACTAAATGTGAATAAAGAGATGCTGAAAATTGCACATAAACAAAAAGAAAAGCTATCACTCCTGATTGCCAAAAAATCCCCCATTCCACCTAATGAATGCCCTCCCGTGCAACATAAATTCTTTGAGAGAGTAGTTAACACAACAAGCATTAATTTCAATAGCACAGAATTAAATTTGTTAAATAAGGGACTTAAACATAATATTGCCACAAAACTTGATTACAACAGTGTTAAAGACCTAATAACTAACACCAAAATAGCATGTATAGCATCAAAACTAGATCAGAATGATCAAAATGCTCTAGCCCATGATGCAAACAAAATAATAAAGAAAACCATAGATGTACAAAGGCTCCATAGTAATAAACATGATGAATCTGCAACACTGAAACAAATTAACAAAAAGCTAACAAATAGTAGTGCCCTTGTTGTTAAATCTGACAAAGGCAGCACAGCCGTGATAATGTACGAGTCTGATTACATTAAGAAAACCCTAGAATTTTTCAAGAATAACAACATAACTGAGTTGAAATCTGACCCCACCCCCAAATACCAAGCTAAAATAAAAGACATGTTAAAAAATTGTAACTTTCTGCTGACATCCATTGAAGCCAAACAATGTGTTATAATGAACCCTACAGCACCAAAGCTTAGATCACAACCTAAAATTCATAAAGATGGACACCCGATACGCCCGATTGTGAATTCCATAAATAGCCCAGGGTACAAAGTGACTAAAAAACTGCATGAAATACTCAAGAAATATTATACATTCCCAACCAATTATTCCATAAAAAACACCTATGATTTGATTGACAGTATCAGAGAAATTTCCATTCCCAATGCAGCTAACTTTGCATCCCTTGATATTGTCAACCTGTACACAAACATACCTATAATAGACACACTTCGAATAATAAAAAATAACTTATTACAACATAAAAAGTTAAGTGACATGGAAATCTGTGAGCTGATGGATTTACTTGAATTAGTGCTGTCCCACAATTACTTCACCTTCAACAACAAAATATATATTCAACATGATGGTCTAGCAATGGGCAGTAGTCTAGCTGGCCTTCTTGCTGACATCTACATTAATGATCTCGAAATTAAATTCTTTAAAGCAAACCCAATAGAAACAGACAAAATCATTTATTATAAACGATATGTTGATGGCACCCTGTTGTTATATGATGGGACAGCCACTGAAATTGAGGCCTTAGCTGGTAAACTTAATAATGTTCACCCCAAAATACAGTTCACAGTAGAACACCAAACCCAAAAAGGTATCTATTTTCTTGACCTAAACATAACACATCACAACAACAAACATAAATTTCAGATATATAGGAAACCCACCACTTCAGATGTCATAATAAACAATACATCATGCCACCCAAATCAGCATAAACTAGCTTTTTTCAAATCAGCACTTAACCGTATCAACAAGATTCAAGCTGATCCTACTGCAAAAATTAATGAAATCAATATATTAAAAACAATAGCATCAAACAATGCTTATGACCCAAGCATAATTGAAAAATTAGATAAAAACATTATATCTAACAAAGCAAAACCAGCAAGCCAGACCTCAGTAGCAGAAGAAACCAAATTCGTTTGTATGCCGTTTCTCGGCAATATCTCATACAAACTTGCTAAGCTATTCAAACCACATAATGTCAAAATAAGTTTTCACACTAACAACAAAATACAGAACAAAATAGTCCACAACACCAAAATAGCCAGCACACCCTACCAAAAATCTGGTATATATAAATTAAGATGTGACAGCTGCTCCTGCTACTACATAGGGCAAACAGGTAGAAATTTTGAGATCCGATACAAAGAGCACACTGATGCACTTCGCCTAAACAACTTAAATAGATCCACTTTTGCTACCCATCTAGCAGATAATAAACATTCCATAACAGACATTAAAACTAACCTTCAAATCCTACACACTGTAGACAAGGGATTCAAGATGGATCTTCTCGAACAATTAGAGATTTTCACCCACAAACATAATTCCCCACATACCATTTTAAATGAGCAGACAGAATTGGCGAATAACTCCTTCTTTCAGAATTTTAAGGATTCTTTGAACTTAAAAAACTAAACAGTCATTCAGAAACAAAATGCCCCCCCCCCCCCACCGCCAACTCCTTTTACACACCCTTTCAAGTACCAGCATTACTTATTATTTCAAGTTAACCATCAATCTCTCATCCCTGACATCATATGCCAAGATCAGCCAATGGAAGGAGCAAGAAATTAGCTGTCATAATACTCTCAATATCAATAATCTTAAATGTAACTGAAATAATATGTAAAAAAATTTAGTTTAATATACCTGTTAAAATTGCACAGTTAATTTATAAATAAATATTTTAATAGTTTAAGCTAATTTACATTTATTTTCTATGTAATAAAGACAAATCTCTTGTCAGTGTGTGCGATGACTAATAATGCCTCTGGTCAACTTGAAATCTTTGATACTGTAGTTATATTGCAATCTTTGGCTTGTTTATAATGTGTAAATCCTGTATTCGTATCTGTGGCTAAGTGTGTTCAGCGATGTTTACGAAAAACAAGATATATGTTTCCAACAGTGCCTCATAAAAGTAATATACATCTAGTGAAAGTTTTAACTTGTGTAATTGTGAAAAACAAGACACAATGGTTTCAAAAATACGTCCTAAAAGAGATATATATACCTGCAGAAAGATTTATCTGTAAGTAACACCTCAAAACGTAAATTAAACTGTAAATATTTCATGTAACTGTACCACATGTAGTGATTATTTGCTCTTATACGTTAAACATAAATTATTCTGTAAATATTTCGTGTTACTGTACCATATGTAGCGATTATTTGTTCTCGTTTCTGTTTAGCCACAGATACTCAACCACCCACACAATGGGTACAAAAAAGCACTAAATGTATATACCATCTGATGATGAGTTGCTAGGCAGCTCGAAACCGGTCATGGTTAAATAAAATACATCTACATAAAAGGCGACTGGTTGCAGTAATTTCTGAAAACCTTTTCACACCACAGTCGCAGTGTTCCACATCCACAATGGATAAAAGTCTTATTTTGCTACCTAGCCAGGTAAAAGGAACAATGAACAAATACAGGAAGTGCAAAGTGAAACTAATGAAAACTATTCTTGCCATCAAATTTAATAAGCAATGTGTCTTAGAGAATGTAACTCCTAATTACATAAGAGTTGTAGTTAAAGACCAGAGTGAATCTGCACAAGCATCCAAGAGAAAATGTGAAATTGTATGGATCAAAAATGAAATTAGATCACATTAGAAACGAAAAGACTTGTTAAACAGGGACATCTACATGCTGCACTTAGAGTTAAGCAACTATCTCACTCTAAGTCAAATCATGAATTTCTTAGATCTAACCCAACTAAATGTGAATAAAGAGATGCTGAAAATTGCACATAAACAAAAAGAAAAGCTATCACTCCTGATTGCCAAAAAATCCCCCATTCCACCTAATGAATGCCCTCCCGTGCAACATAAATTCTTTGAGAGAGTAGTTAACACAACAAGCATTAATTTCAATAGCACAGAATTAAATTTGTTAAATAAGGGACTTAAACATAATATTGCCACAAAACTTGATTACAACAGTGTTAAAGACCTAATAACTAACACCAAAATAGCATGTATAGCATCAAAACTAGATCAGAATGATCAAAATGCTCTAGCCCATGATGCAAACAAAATAATAAAGAAAACCATAGATGTACAAAGGCTCCATAGTAATAAACATGATGAATCTGCAACACTGAAACAAATTAACAAAAAGCTAACAAATAGTAGTGCCCTTGTTGTTAAATCTGACAAAGGCAGCACAGCCGTGATAATGTACGAGTCTGATTACATTAAGAAAACCCTAGAATTTTTCAAGAATAACAACATAACTGAGTTGAAATCTGACCCCACCCCCAAATACCAAGCTAAAATAAAAGACATGTTAAAAAATTGTAACTTTCTGCTGACATCCATTGAAGCCAAACAATGTGTTATAATGAACCCTACAGCACCAAAGCTTAGATCACAACCTAAAATTCATAAAGATGGACACCCAATACGCCCGATTGTGAATTCCATAAATAGCCCAGGGTACAAAGTGACTAAAAAACTGCATGAAATACTCAAGAAATATTATACATTCCCAACCAATTATTCCATAAAAAACACCTATGATTTGATTGACAGTATCAGAGAAATTTCCATTCCCAATGCAGCTAACTTTGCATCCCTTGATATTGTCAACCTGTACACAAACATACCTATAATAGACACACTTCGAATAATAAAAAATAACTTATTACAACATAAAAAGTTAAGTGACATGGAAATCTGTGAGCTGATGGATTTACTTGAATTAGTGCTGTCCCACAATTACTTCACCTTCAACAACAAAATATATATTCAACATGATGGTCTAGCAATGGGCAGTAGTCTAGCTGGCCTTCTTGCTGACATCTACATTAATGATCTCGAAATTAAATTCTTTAAAGCAAACCCAATAGAAACAGACAAAATCATTTATTATAAACGATATGTTGATGACACCCTGTTGTTATATGATGGGACAGCCACTGAAATTGAGGCCTTAGCTGGTAAACTTAATAATGTTCACCCCAAAATACAGTTCACAGTAGAACACCAAACCCAAAAAGGTATCTATTTTCTTGACCTAAACATAACACATCACAACAACAAACATAAATTTCAGATATATAGGAAACCCACCACTTCAGATGTCATAATAAACAATACATCATGCCACCCAAATCAGCATAAACTAGCTTTTTTCAAATCAGCACTTAACCGTATCAACAAGATTCAAGCTGATCCTACTGCAAAAATTAATGAAATCAATATATTAAAAACAATAGCATCAAACAATGCTTATGACCCAAGCATAATTGAAAAATTAGATAAAAACATTATATCTAACAAAGCAAAACCAGCAAGCCAGACCTCAGTAGCAGAAGATACCAAATTCGTTTGTATGCCGTTTCTCGGCAATATCTCATACAAACTTGCTAAGCTATTCAAACCACATAATGTCAAAATAAGTTTTCACACTAACAACAAAATACAGAACAAAATAGTCCACAACACCAAAATAGCCAGCACACCCTACCAAAAATCTGGTATATATAAATTAAGATGTGACAGCTGCTCCTGCTACTACATAGGGCAAACAGGTAGAAATTTTGAGATCCGATACAAAGAGCACACTGATGCACTTCGCCTAAACAACTTAAATAGATCCACTTTTGCTACCCATCTAGCAGATAATAAACATTCCATAACAGACATTAAAACTAACCTTCAAATCCTACACACTGTAGACAAGGGATTCAAGATGGATCTTCTCGAACAATTAGAGATTTTCACCCACAAACATAATTCCCCACATACCATTTAAAATGAGCAGACAGAATTGGCGAATAACTCCTTCTTTCAGAATTTTAAGGATTCTTTGAACTTAAAAAACTAAACAGTCATTCAGAAACAAAATGCCCCCCCCCCCCCCACCGCCAACTCCTTTTACACACCCTTTCAAGTACCAGCATTACTTATTATTTCAAGTTAACCATCAATCTCTCATCCCTGACATCATATGCCAAGATCAGCCAATGGAAGGAGCAAGAAATTAGCTGTCATAATACTCTCAATATCAATAATCTTAAATGTAACTGAAATAATATGTAAAAAAATTTAGTTTAATATACCTGTTAAAATTGCACAGTTAATTTATAAATAAATATTTTAATAGTTTAAGCTAATTTACATTTATTTTCTATGTAATAAAGACAAATCTCTTGTCAGTGTGTGCGATGACTAATAATGCCTCTGGTCAACTTGAAATCTTTGATACTGTAGTTATATTGCAATCTTTGGCTTGTTTATAATGTGTAAATCCTGTATTCGTATCTGTGGCTAAGTGTGTTCAGCGATGTTTACGAAAAACAAGATATATGTTTCCAACAGTGCCTCATAAAAGTAATATACATCTAGTGAAAGTTTTAACTTGTGTAATTGTGAAAAACAAGACACAATGGTTTCAAAAATACGTCCTAAAAGAGATATATATACCTGCAGAAAGATTTATCTGTAAGTAACACCTCAAAACGTAAATTAAACTGTAAATATTTCATGTAACTGTACCACATGTAGTGATTATTTGCTCTTATACGTTAAACATAAATTATTCTGTAAATATTTCGTGTTACTGTACCATATGTAGCGATTATTTGTTCTCGTTTCTGTTTAGCCACAGATACTCAACCACCCACACAATGGGTACAAAAAAGCACTAAATGTATATACCATCTGATGATGAGTTGCTAGGCAGCTCGAAACCGGTCATGGTTAAATAAAATACATCTACATAAAAGGCGACTGGTTGCAGTAATTTCTGAAAACCTTTACTAGCAGATTAACTCTGTGTATCGCACCGAGACTCGAACTCTGGACCTTCGCATTTCTCAGACAAGTGCTCTACAGACTAGTCTACCCACACACAACTTACGATCTTTTCCCACAACTTGATTCCCAACAGCACCTCATCTCTTACCTTCCAAACTTCACGAAGTTCTCCTGCGAGAAAGTTTTAAATCAGTACACACTCCATCGAAAAAATTAATTCTGGAAACATCCCCCAGGCTGAGGCTAAGCCTTGTCTCCACAATATCCTTTCTTCTAGAAGTGCTAGCCCTGCAAGTTTTGCACAAGAGCTTCTGTGAAGTTTAGAAGGTACTGATGGAAGTAAAGCTGCGAAGACGGGTCACGACTCGTGCTTGGTAACCCAGTCGGTATAACACTTGCCCGCCGAAGGTGAAGGTCCTGATTTCGAGTCTTGGTCCACCACACAGTTTTGATTCGCCAGGAAGTTTGAAATGTCCCATTAGAAAAATTAATGAATTACTGTGCTGATAAACCTCTTATGTTATTTGATTTTCCAACAGCTGAGCAGAAATGAACGTACTCAGACATTTCTCTCTTTACTTAATCTGATCAAAACTAAACTGACACACAATATTTTTAGCCAGCGCAATCTGACTTTCAATAATTTCTACAAAAGAATGGCCCTGACTAACAATAACCTATAACTTTCATGAATCACTTACCTGACAAAAATCTTTGTTACTCGAACTACTGCAATACGGCGAGCGCCAATACTGCCAGCTAAATAAAAGATTGTAACTACTGAAGGCACTAACTAATGATAGGCATAGTTAGCAAATGAAAGATTTTGATAGAGAACAAACAATGTATTTACCTTAATAGTGTTCAAAAGTCATAATATATATGTCAGTTCATGGCATCCAGTCTTACAAATTTACTCTCTCTGATGGACACACGTCCAGATCATCCGCTATCTGGGGGAATGATGACCTTAGCTGTTTAGTCCCCCTTAAACATCCCAACAACGACCACCACCATCCGCTATCAAAACTCCGCCATCTCACTCCCCACATCCACCACTGCTGGCTGCTCACCTCCAACTGCGAACGCTATTCGCTGTTCACATCCAACTGCCCAACACTTTGTTGTTGTTGTTGCGGTCTTCAGTCCTGGGACTGGTTTGATGCAGCTCTCCATGCTATTCTATCCTGTGCGAGCCTCTTCATATCCCAGTACCTACTGCTGCCTACATCCTTCTGAATCTGCTTAGTGTATTCATCTCTTGGTCTCCCTCTACAAGTTTTACCCTCCACGCTGCCCTCAAGTACTAAGTTGGTGATCCCTTTATGCCTTAGAACATGTCCTACCAACCGATCCCTTCTTCTGGTCAAGTTGTGCCACAAACTTCTCTTCTCCCCAATCCTATTCAATACCTCCTCATTAGTTATATGATCTACCCATCTAATCTCCAGCATTCTTCTGTAGCACCACATTTCGAAAGCTTCTATTCTCTTCTTGTCTAAACTATTTATCGTCCACGTTTCACTTCCATACATGGCTACACTCCATACAAATACTTTCAGAAACGACTTCCTGACATTTAAATCTATACTCGATGTTAACAAATTTCTCTTCTTCAGAAAAGCTTTCCTTGCCATTGCCAGTCAACATGTTACATCCTCTCTACTTCGACCATCAGCAGTTATTTTGCTCCCCAAATAGCAAAACTCCTTTACTACGTTAAGTGTCTCATTTCCTAATCTAATTCCCTCAGCATCACCCGACTTAATTCGACTACATTCCATTATCCTCATTTTGCTTTTGTTGATGTTCATCTTATACCTTCCTTTCAAGACACTGTCCATTGCGTTCAACTACTGTTCCAAGTCCTTTGCTGTTTTTGACAGAATTGCAATGTCATCGGCGAACCTCAAAGTTTTTATTTCTTCTCCCAACACTACAATAGAGAATATTTCAACAATGCCAGCCAGCCACAGACTGCACACAGCACAGTCAGTAATTTTCATATAGAACGCTACATGGCGTTACCAACATAAAAACCTAAACAGCCTACTTACAAGTTTCATAAACACTATCTTCCACATTCTCTCATCGCATTCACCTGCCATGAACACCACGTACCACACGTTATTGATACATACTTAGAGAGGGAAACAAGTGATTTAGGCGACTAAGGCGCTAAAGAATTTCCAGGAGCGCCGTAAAACTTTTCTCTCGTTTAGTGTTTGCCTTGAATAGGTAAGCTGTAGACTGCCTCAGTGCGGCGCCAGGGTATTGGGAAGCAGGTATCTGAGGAGAGCATCGGCGTCGCGGCGGCGACTTCGTGCTCCGGCGGCGCATCTGATGCTCCGCGTCCGCACGGTGGCAGCGGCGGTGGCGGCGGCAGAGGCAGCGGCAGCGGCAGCGCGCTCCCGGCTCGTGATTCATCATCCCAGCTCCTCACCGCTCGTGATTCAATTTGCCGCTAAATCTTGATAGAATGCTACCGTTCTCCGAAGGCGGTTTTACTCCCTACGCGAAATTCATCACGAGGAACTCGGCAGGCGAACAGGTTTTATTTGCCCAACAGATCTATCTCGGCTCCGGAGGCTTCCCGGAATAGCTACCGGTGCTTTCGGAATCTGCTGCAGAGCGTTCACCTCCCGCCGCTTGAATGCTTAACAATGCGCCGTTTTGTTCTCCCCTCCGCCCCCTCCCCTCCCCTCCCGCCTTAATACTTGCCGACCAGTGGACCGCGGATACGAATAATTTTTCATCGGTGGAAAGATAGTAGCCGGCACGAATCCAGCTCCGAGTTGCGTGCACGTTAATTTGAAACGATCCTACAGGCCGATAGAGCAAACGGAGAAGTTAATTTACAGGGTTTCTGCTGGACCGTAACAGCACACCGTTATATCTACAGTGACGCAGGGAACATCTAAGTACAGAAACGTGTTCTGAAGGCGAGTGCGCAGATGTTCCGGAACCATTTGTCGTTTTTTGCGGGTCGAGCATTGGATAACGAGTATAAACAGTGTGATACGATACTGGACAGAATGTGTATGCAAAGAAAAATGCCAGTGAAATCCAGAGGCAAGAGGTAAGGGTAGTTACTTACAAGACCGTGTAAACTAAAGTTTTCCACTGCTGTACAGTTACCAGCCTCCGTGTGCAAAGTAGCTGAACTGCATTCATTGGCCGGCCGGAGTGGCTGAGCGGTTCTAGACTCTTCAGTCTGGAACCGCGCGACCGCTGTGATCGCAGGTTCGAATCCTGCCTCGGGCATGGATGTGTGTGATGTCCTTAGGTTAGTTACGTTTAAGTAGTTCTAAGTTCTAGGGGACTGATGACCTCAGATGTTAAGTCCCATAGTACTCAGAGCCATTTGAACCATTTTTTGGATTCATTGCTGGAAGAAATCAAGAGATCTCAGTTGAAACACCAGGAGTAACCTGGGACCGAACAGTTCCCTCCATGAAAGAAAGAAGATTCCTAAAACATCAACAATGTGAAATGCAACCGACACTCTTCGGATATGAACCCTTGTGCCACTGATAGAGGAAAGCTCGTTGATCCGGTCTTTTTAGACTTTGGACAATCTTTCGATTCAGTAACATATAGACGCTTTCTTAAACTGACACGTTCCCTCGGGTATCTAACCAGGGTCGCAAGAGGAAAGAAAATTTAGTAACAGACGGAAGGTAGCACTTTACCCTTGATGGAGGGTCATTTACATACACTGAAGTAATACTGAAATAATGTTTAGTCTGCCTCAGGGGAGTGTAACATGGCCGTCGCTCTTAATATTGTGCGCTAATTACTTAAGAGGTAGGTAACATTAGAATCTCAGGTTCGCACATGATTCAGTTTTATTTACCAGAAAATTTTGTTCGGTAGGAATTGCAGTAACATGTAGACAGATCTCAACGAAATGGCAGCTTGGTGCAAATACTGCCAAGTACTTTTTGACGTAGAGAAACACAGAGTTGAACACTTAAAGAAACGTAAAAATGTAACATCCAATGTCCATAGAATTAATGAGACACAACAAGAGATAATCATGTCACAAACATGTTTTTATAGTGAGTGGTACGAGTACGGCTGCGTTTTAGGTGAAGCAAATGGCCGGCTACGATATATAAAGAGGATACCAATCAACTACTGCCCTACTGCAAAAGAGGTTTTTGTAGAAAACTCTCATATGTCCCTTCTTGACTGTTGCTCGTGTGTGTGGAATCCATAGTAAGACGGATAACAGGGGCCATCGAGCACATACGAAAATGGGCAGTGTGATTGCTAACGAGCACATACAAAAAAGGGCAGTGTGATTGTTAACCGGCTTGTTTGACTGCTGTGAGACTATAATAGAAAAATGCTCAGAGAAAAGCGCCATTTATCTCTCTAGAACGCGCGTAGAAAACATCAAGAATCTTAATCCAGGACAGAAACTACTAAAATTCTTTATTCTTCTAACTTTCCATCACAAGCGGACCGCCCGGAAAAGACTAGGAAAATAACAGCCCTTACAGAAGTGTATATGCAGTTATCCTTCCACTCTTCGTATATGAATGGAACGCTAGGAAAGGTGTGTGTGGTAGAATAAAAAGTTCCTACCACGCACTTTTGCCATTCATTTAGGGTAGAAAGGTGTGTACTGGTGCATTATCAGATGGTTTCTGATGCAATGTTGTAATTTAAATCAACATTTCCAAAAACATCAATTATGATGACTGAAATTAAGTTATGCTGTGGCTGAGGCGGGAGAAACCGTGCGTAGGCGGGGGAAGAGGAAGACGGAGGGGGGGGGGGGGAGAGGAGGCAGAAGGATAGAGCGAGGACACCGCGACTGGCTTTATGGTAATAATGTGCAAGTTTTTATCACCAGTATTACAGTTTAAAATGGTTCAAATGACGTAACATCTGAGGTCATCAGTCCCCTAGAACTTAGAACTACGTAAACCTAGCTAACCTAAGGACATCACACACATCCATGCCTGAGGCAGGATTCGAACCTGCGACCGTAGCAGCAGCGCGGTTCCGGACTGAAGCGCCTAGAACCGCTCGGTCACTCTGGCCGGCATTACAGTTTACTTCTGAAATTCTGCGAAGTGTCTTATGAGGAGAGGGTACATTAACACTGCTTTTAGTGGTCTGCTCGTTTACTACATTCGGCAGCCGCTTTCGCCGTGCTCGAGAGAAGTGGGCTATATTCCGGGTCTTGTTCCATTCTCTCCCTTCCTTTCATTCCCATTAGCGTAACCTGGCATATTCAGCACCTCACAACAGATTCAGTTAACAATGAGCACCACAGACGACACTGTAACGTAACGAGCGAGGTTGCACAGTGACTGGGACACCAGATGTATTCTGAAGAAATCCGGTATCAAATCCTCGTTAGGCCATTATGACGCAAGAGTTTTATTTAAGACGGTGCACTGGACCGAGTCGCGAACAAACTGTTCCCTTTTGCTAGTAGTGCGAAGTATACAAGAGATATTCTGTTAAGATTAGAAAGCAGGAGACAGGTAGCGGCAGAACTGAAAGCAGAGACGGTGGAACATTAATTGTGGTTCAATATCTCAGTTATAAGAGCATTCATAAAATGAAGATCTTCGCGACCGTATGTCTTAATTGCTGGTAAATCTATTGTGTTGTATATTCATGAAACATTTCCGTTCCTAACATTTAGTCCAGGGCTCCTCTCGATGCCTTCGTAGGTGGTCCTGGTTCCGCTGAGTGTGGCCGACTGTCGGGACGAACGACGATTGGTGACATATTTACTGTGAGAAGGGAGTTGTGGTCGAAGTTTGCCCGTGATCGGCAGAAATAATCGTTGTCAGTAATAAAAACTTCACCATCGAACTGTTCTTTGTCGAAGATAAAACTCATGTATTGATTCTGTACAGCGACGACTGACAGTGTGGTTCTAAAGTATAAAGCAAATCAGTGTCTGAGGAATAGCAATGAGAAATCTTGATAGTAAGTTAAGTCATAAGAGTGAGGAACAAATGGGTTTATGTGAACAATAATGTTAACACAGTTTACAACCGAGCGCTCAGGGAATATTTAAAGGGTGAGAATAAGATGAGCCACAATCCGTCAAAAGGAGATACAGAACACAAAGTAACAAATAATTAAAAATAAACATTAATAACCCACCGCAAGTATAAACGAAGACATTGCTGCAGAAAGTCGACAGCTGCTAGAAAATGATATTACCTGAACAATTACGAGGACCAGTGAGCCAGTGGAAACAAAGAACGCGGAAGAACTATTGGCAATAACAGCGGAAAAAGTCTAGATAACTTTTCATATCCAGGAGAAACACTCGTCTCCCTGAAGCAACCTCATTCTTGTCATCTGACTGAATACATACCGAAATCAAAAACCTGGAACCTCGATTTACCAGACCTACTTTTAGGGATTCTTATTTGAATGCAGTACCTGCAAATACTAGAAATTCTTAATAGTATGAATTTGATATTACCAAAATAGGGTCACTGATGACACTGCTTGTTATTGGCTTCCAGAAAATATTTTATTGTAAACTCATATAACGTAGTACACAGCGAAGCATAAGAGTTGAGAGACACCTTAAATAGTAGTACTAAACATTTATGGAACCTTTCACAATTTCAGTTTCTTTACTATTTTTATGGACCTATAAGGTTTAATTAGTAGTACAAGAAATTTGTGGAACCTTTACAAATTCAGTTTCCTTACTATTTTTATGGAGCTGTAAGGCGTTAAATTAGGTTACGTATCGCTGTCTGATATTGTTTCAGTTTTCTGGCGCTATTTTGTGGTTATTTAATTGAGAGTAATAGACATTTGCTAGGAAAGTGAGCTTTGCGTTTTCGTTGCTGGGAACATGAGCTCCGTGCCTATCGACTGATGGTAGTAACAAAGTAACAAATGATTAAAAATAAACATTAATAACCCATCGCAAGAATAAACGCAGACGATCCTGCAGAAAATCTACAGCTGCCAGAAAATGGTACTACCAGAACAATTACGAGGAGCAGTGAGCCAGTGGGAACCAAGAACGCGGGAGAACTATGAGCTTCGTTAGGAGAGAAGAATCTCCCCAACGAAAAGAGCAGTTTTCGCACAAGTGGTGTTGTGCTCTGCTCTGTGCTTTCGTGACCAGAGCCGGCACCTGTCCTCACTTAGGGCAGAGGTCGACGAGCTCCCACAGTTATCCTTTGAGAATAGTTGAGCATGTCTTTTCTGCATGAACGTCAAAGGACAAGAACTCGAGGTGCTCCCCGGCCACTGTGAGGAACATGGTTCCTTTCACCCACAAACTTTTTGTGTATTAACTCAGAATGTGTTGCGCCAACCACCGTGCTTGGCACCAATCGAGGAGACACTGTTCCAGGCCGGTACCAACCTTACATGCCAAGAGTGGGAAGTTTCTGCTGTGTTCCCCTGTTTCTTCGTGAAATATGAGAGATTTTCTTCTGTCACATTGTTGTCAACATTAAGTCGTCCCCTCCACGAGGAGTTTTTGGATAGTAGAGAGTTGAAGAGGGGAAACTAACATTCGTAACCATTTGTCTCCGAGCTGCCATCGTGTGCTGATGGAAAACTTTGTTGATTTTGGGGAAATGCAAGTGCTACAGTTCGCAGTAGTGTGTTCCATATTTTTAGCAGCTCGCAACTTATTTGTTCCGATACGCGACTTACGGTGCCAATTTGACTTTTAATTTGTGGTTTTCTCTCATTAACTCCGAATTCATGAGTTACCCACATCCGGATATCTTACGGCGTTTTCACCGCGCAGTGTTCCATATATTTTGGTACCTCCCCATATCATTAACATCACTTTGTGTAAATTCAATCGACACTTTAGAGACCTTTGTCGTCTGTCAACTTATTTTAAATTACGTTGCTCAATTTGAGCAAATAAAAATCTGTTAAAAGCCGACGTGAAATCAATTTCAAGATCCTATAATTAGCCTATAACTCTTCCACGGTTAGACGACCCACAAGTAACAAATACAACCTGTTGTACATCAAAGTTCGTTCTTGCCACTGTGACTGTGTTACCGTCGTGTACACTGGATGAACTCAGTGATTAGTCACATATTACTGAGTGAATGTAACGAGAACTGCACTCGCTTATTTTGTATGATAATAAATTTGTTTGTTGACTATGAAGAGTTATGTCGACTTTCTCTGGATTGATAACTATGCTGTGTGTTGCTTTATGATACTTTTGCTAACGATCTTGCAGTATTCAGACGTAGTAAGTAGCAACATTTTTATAGCAACGTCATATCACAATGCAGGTCAAGTCCACAGTGTCCTCACGAGCAGAGAAGACAAACTCGCAACTTTCATGTCGTCCTTTATCCAAGATCCTAATTTTAGTTTAATACGAATTCCTGCAGTTAGAACAGCCCAATGAGACACATCTTGGGGTGCAAAAAGTTGTAGCGAACATTTAATGCCCCATTTTGTTTTTGCTTGCGCGTAATTCTCCCACGGCGGCATATGTAAACCTTGTGTTATTTTTTGTGGTTTTTTTTCTATGTACCTGTATTTTGCAGAATTTAAGTTGCAAAATTTACATTGCATGTGAAGATTTTTTTATTACCTGTGAAGATATTTTTGTGCTCATGGTCATTTACTCAAATTTGTGGCAGCAGTAGTTCACTTTGTAGTAGATTTTGAGTACAATTCTTTCGTAAGTGGGCAGGACTAGTCAAGCACTATCTAGAAAGGCAGAGATAGTTTTTAGCCAGGAGGATTCGATGGAACTGGAGGAGATCGTATCGGGATTTTATGAGAGGGAAGCCTCAGCGGCAGCTGCGTTGCTTGAAAGCCAGAAAGCCACACTCGCAACCAGAAAGATTGAAACTAACACGACTTGCGAAATGGAGTCAGTCGTGACAGAGCAATTCAGATTTCGGAATCGCGGGAGATATTCAATTCTGGGTCAAACAAATGCCAGAGAAAGCTGAGGAGAGAAATAGGAAAGTGGAAGCAGATAGGAAATAAGCAGAGGAGAGAGATAGGAACGCCGAAGCAGACTGGAAACAAACAGAGGAGAGAGACAGGCAGATAGGAAACAAGTGGAAGCAGACACAATAAAAGTCAAACCATGTAGGAAACAATTTAGGAAAGAGATGGCAGCGCTACACAGATAATTCGATACACAGCTCAGATCTGTTGACAAAAAACTAGTCGAGGTTACAATAATAGCAGAAAGCAGGACCAGCCTGGTAGTCGAATTTGGAGAAAGCAGAGGAAACAAACTTCTCAGCGCTGCTAAGAATGCGGGCTATAGGGGAAACAAACACGTCAGTGTCTCAAAGAATGCAGTAATGACCTGAATGTGAAGCTATATAACGGGATCAGTTCACGGAAGCTGTGGAGTCTGCCTCACTCAGATCTGATGTAGAGAAGCTAAGGAAGGAGATTTTTTCCTTTATTGTCATTTCATGCCTTCTCCCCCCATGTGGCCGTGGGGCGGGCGGTAGGAGGGGTGGCAGCGGTACAATCAACCCGCACCTCAGCCAGTAACTATTATTTTCTACCTTAGACGATGAACACAAAAGGAGGACACATGTATACTATGTTTCTTTTTCTTTTATTGATATTTCATCCCCCTCGTTTCCTTTATTGATATTTCATCCCCCATCGCTCCATGTGGGATGGAACAAGATTGAGGCCGGCCGCTGTGGCCGAGCGGTTCTAGGCGCTTCAGTCCGGAACCGCGCTACTGCTACGGTCGCAGGTTCGAATCCTGCCTCGGGCATGGATGTGTGTGATGTCCTTAGGTTAGTTAGGTTTAAGTAGTTCTAAGTCTAGGGGACTGATGACCTCAGATTTTAAGTCCCATAGTACTTAGAGCCTTTTTTTTTTTTTTTTTTTTTTTTTTTTAACAAGATTGAGCGAACACGAGTCATGGGCCCATTAATGCTCCGGAGAGTAGGCTGAGTGTCAATAATGAGTGACATATCTGAAGAAGCAGTATGTCCTGTCGTACGTATTACAACTGATACTAAGTTCTTGTTTAACAGTATATAATGTCATACAATGTAGGCTTTCACGGCCGGTGTTGTCTTCAGTTGAAATTTCCGGGCTGAGAGGCCGTGATCGATGTATAAAATTTCCACCTGACGTGTCGTCTCTATCTGCGGGAGACATCATCTGAGGTCGTAGCCGGACGACCGCAAAAGATGTCTCCCGCAGATGGAGACGAAACGTCAGGTGGATATTTTATACATCGACCACGGCCTCTCAGCCCGGAATTTTCGACTGTACAGTATACATTGTCTCTTTTAGCGCTTGAGGATTCTGCGTACACCGCATGGTGTGGTAATCCCACATTGAGTGAGTACAATGCCTGTTTTCAAATGTTCTAGATAATGAAGTACAGCTACAGTCAGCGAGAATCATCAGCGGATGCTCACGAAATATATTTTAATTCCATTACATAAGCATCAAGGATGTGTAAGGAAACAAAATGTAACGTTCCATTCCTCTAAAATTGTTTTATTTTTATTTTATTTAATTTTTTACGGTGCCTCCCCTCAGTTCCTTTGACGTCTGCTACATGCGTTGCGTGAAACAAATTTTGCTACGAGATGCTGAATTTTGCTTTAGGGAAACAATTAGTTTCCGACACTTATTTAAGAATTTTGAGGGAACACCATTTATACAGGGTGATTCAAAAAGAATACCACAACTTTAGGAATTTAAAACTCCGCAACGACAAAAGGCAGAGCTAAGCACTATCTGTCGGCGAATTAAGGGAGCTATAAAGTTTCATTTAGTTGTACAATTGTTCGCTTGAGGCGCTGCTGACTAGGCGTCAGCGTCAGTTGATGCTAAGATGGCGACCGCTCAACAGAAAGCTTTTTGTGTTATTGAGTACGGCAGAAGTGAATCGACGACAGTTGTTCCGAACGAAGTATGGTGTTAAACCTCCTGATAGGTGGTGTATTAAACGTTGGTATAAACAGTTTACAGAGAATGGGTGTTTGTGCAAAGGGAAAAGTTCTGGACGGCCGAGAACGAGTGATGAAAATGTAGCACGCATCCAGCAAGCACTTGTTCGCAGCCCAGGAAAATCGACTCGCAGAGCTAGCAGAGAGCTGCAGATTCCACAATCAACTGTATGGAGAGTCCTACGAAAAAGGTTAGTTATGAAACCTGAACGTCAACTACCCGAGGCGATGGATCGGCCGCCAGGCAGCCCGTGACAGAGCACTTCATCACTGGCCTCCAAGAAGCCCTGATCTTACCCCCTGCGATTTTTTCTTATGGGGGTATGTTAAGGATATGGTGTTTCGGCCACCTCTCCCAGCCACCATTGATGATTTGAAACGAGAAATAACAGCAGCTATCCAAACTGATACGCCTGATATGCTACAGAGTGTGGAACGAGTTGGAGTATCGGGTTGATATTGCTCGAGTGTCTGGAGGGGGCCATATTGAACATCTCTGAACTTGTTTTTGAGTGAAAAAAAACCTTTTTAAATACTCTTTGTAATGATTTATAACAGAAGGTTATATTATGTTTCTTTCATTAAATACACATTTTTAAAGTTGTGGTATTCTTTTTGAATCACCCTGTATTGTGATGCGAGAGGTGACTTTTGTATGGCATGATGATGACTTTGTATTTTACTTCCTGCATGGCTGTAGAACGGACTGCAGACGTTATAATGAGTTATTGTCATACCGCTAGCTGCAAATTATGCCCTGAGGTTTTCCCCCGAAAATGTTTTGAGGAGCTGTCAGACGCCAGCTTTTGCTAATAGAGCGCTGAGCAATCTTGATCATATTTATGTTAGGAATTGTCTTCCTGTGTATCATTTTTGTTCGTTCGCCGGCCTGTGGCTAGAACGTCCTGTCTAATTCTGATTATGTCGCTCTTTCTGAACTTGCTACGCATACCGCACATCTCATATCATTACTAGGAGAGGACCTATAGTAGAGCGCCGGTAGATTCTTATTTCTGGGGGTAACGAGATTTATTTAAGATACAATTAACATGATTCTCTGAGTCAGGATATGCACTTAACTTTCTGTGTTGAACTGTGTTCTGATTTGTCTTGATTCGTGATGAAGTATATTAACCATAAACATTAAGCTGTAGTTCCTTTTATTAAATTCTTCGGTTGCATATTCATTCTAAAGTACACTCAAGGTAATGTTGTATACGGTTCCAGTACTTGATTACTGAATCTTGTGACAGTTGTAGAAGGAGATGGGCTGCAGGCAGAGGCGAGAAGAGGCTTGGCGAGCAGGTAGAGTGGAGAGCTTTCCTCCCCTTAGGAATGCACAGGTAAGGGGCCATCCACGCACCAAGTCACAAAGAGAACACTTGCACGCGCCTGTTGTTAAATCCCTGGCAGCCAGCGCATTACGGGTGCTGAAAGACACCAGGGCCCCGCAAACTTTAAGCCACAGAAATGGCCATTGTTTCAGAGGAGTGCAGCTATGCACAATAGCATGATGCAACAGTTGTTAACTCAGAGAAAAAGTTGGCACTGTTATTCTAAATATCAGACTCACATAAAAACGATCCACTTCGTGAAGAACAATTTTATTTACAAACATATGTAATATATTTTGGAAATCTTAGAAACCACAGACACTGTAAATTATTTTTCATAGTCATTTAGTTTGTAATATAAAGACAAGGCAGAAGCTACCGTTTGCTGATGTAACACACATACTCACTAAGTCGTAGTTACTAGATAACGACTGTATCTGGCCCATTAAGGCGCTACCAGATTTCATTATGAGATTATCTCACTCGTGTTGTATATTTTTGCAATCAGATTAATATGCTACAACACTTTACGATTTTAAGAGAAGAAATTAACTAACATTTGCTAACGTAGGGAACATTGTTTCTGAAATCAGACATCTCATAGTGAAAGAACATTATTTTATGACATATGATCATTCTTTTAAAGATAAATATTTCCTAGTTCAGTTTCTCTTGCATTTTTGTATACATCACACACATTTTGTAATAAAAATTTTATCAATGGGCCTATGCTCCTACTATCAAACCTGTTCTGTGAACTCAGGCTAAAAGATAACTTCACAGTTTTTTTTTTTTTTTTTTTTTTTTTTTTTTTCGTTACAGTCAACTTTGGACTACGCTAAGCATCAGTCATTTCTTGTGCTTTTTCTTGCGTTCTTCCCAGTACTTCTTCATTTTTTCTGAGTGGGCTTCTTTACGTTCTTGCGACCAGGTTGTTCCCGTCTTCTTTGATTGCGTTCGGTCTTTGAATCCCTGTATTTTGTTGATGGCATTCCTATATTCCATTCTGTTGTAAACTGTCTCTGGTATAATGTTCATTTCTGCAATGTCTTCTTTTACTTCTTTCAGCCAGTTAATTTGTGTCTTTCTGCTTTCCATATATTCCAGGATTTTCTTTGCCGTTCTTTCTGGTGCCATTCTTTTGACATGCCCATAGAAACTCAGTCTTCTCTTTTTAAAGGATGTTGTCAGTTTTTCAATTTTCTCGTATAACTCTTTATTGGATCGCAATTTATATTCTTGTCCATCCTTTTTAGGTCCTAAGATCTTTCTCAGTATTTTTCTCTCTTTTATTTCCAATTTCTCCAACAGACGTTTTCTGTTCAGTGGGATGCATTCAATCGCATACAAACTTTCTGGTTTTATGACCGCATTGTAGTGCCTGAGCTTGGCATTGATGGAGATCGACTTTTTATTGTATACATTTCGGCATAGCTGGTATGCCGTTTCCATCTTTACTGCTCTTTCCTGTAGTGAAACATTTGGTAACCCTGTCGGTGTAATCCATTCCCCTAGATACTTAAATTTATGAACTCTCTTAATTATTCCATATTTAGTTTGCAATGTCTGTGTTGGGTCTGTTTTGTCCTGTATCATCAGTTCTGTCTTTTCATACGATATTTGTAGACCTGTCTTCTCAGCGATCTCATGCAGCATTTCTATCTGAATCTTTGCTGTTTCGATGTCATCTGCCAATATTGCCATGTCATCAGCAAATGCCAGACATTCAATTTTTGTTTTATTTCTTCCTAACGTTATCCCATTTTTCACTCCAGCTTCTGCCATCTTCTTTCTCCATTCCCTGACCACTTTTTCAAGGACAATGTTAAACAACAGTGGGGAGAGCCCATCCCCTTGTCTAACACCTGTTCCAATTACAAACGGTTGTGACAATCTACCCAAAAACTTCACTTGCGATTTTGTTCCCGTAAGGGTTTCCTGGATTAGACTTCTGCTTTTATCATCAATCCCAAATTCTTCTAATGTGTTAATCAGAGTTGGTCTATCAATAGAATCATATTCTTTTTTGAAGTCTATGAATGTAATTACTAGATTTTTCGATGTGCGTGCGCGAAGTTGTATTATGGAGAGTAGACTGAATATCTGTTCACTGCATGATCTTCCTTTTCTAAACCCAGCCTGATATTCACCCAGTTCTTTCTCTACCTGATTTTCAATCCTGTTTTGTAGTGCCTTGGATAGGATCTTATAGGCCACTGATAACAATGAGATACCTCTGTAGTTATTTGCATTTGTCTTGGCACACTTCTTATGTAATGGATGAATCAATGCTGTCTTCCATTCCTCCGGAATCTTCTCTGTATTCCAAATCTCTTCAAACAGTGCCTCGAAATTATTTATTAAGTTTTCTCCTGCGTATTTCAGTAGTTCCGCGACTAACGAATCTTTACCAGATGCTTTATTGTTTTTCAATCCTTTCAAGATATCTTTAATTTCTTCTTTATTAGGTGGTTCAGAGTCTGGTAGCTTATTCTTAGGCTTCTCAAATGTCAAGGTTTCATCAGGTCTTTTGCAGCTTAGCAGCGTTTCAAAGTAGTTCGCTAGGTGTTGGCAATTTTGTTCCACGCTGGTGATCAGATTTCCTTTTTCATCTTTGAAGCAGAGTGTCGGTGGTTTATATCTTGTTATTGTAGTTCTGAATGTTTGAAAGAAATTGCGTGTATTGTTCTTAGAAAATTCATCTTGTATTTTCTGTATTTGTTGTGTGTCATATTTCCTTCGTTCACTTTTAATGATTTTCGTCGTTTCACGTCTTTGCGTTTTGAACTGCTCCCAGTCAGTTGGCCTTTTGGTTGAGTTGTATTTCTCCCAAGTTCTGGCTCTTTTTTGTAGTGCTTTCTCACAGACCTCATTCCACCAGGGATGCTTTTTCTTTTTGGTTAGTAAAATTGTTTGTTCTGCTGCGTCTCGTATTGAGGTTCCAATTTCTTCCCATTTGTGACTTTTGATTTTATCTGTCTTTTCCTTGTAGTCGTCTAAGACTTGCTGATTGAGCATTAAGTCCTGTACTCTGTATTTGGCTATTTTTGTTTCGTCACTCTTGTGACTTCTTTCTGGTGTTAATTTCATCTTAATTTTGGTCAGATAATGGTCAGAATCAAAGTTGGCCCCTTTCACCACCTGTACATCTTGAATGTCCCTTGAATTATCATAACTTATTGCCACGTGATCAATCTGGAACTCGCCAAGTAATTTGTTCGGTGATTTCCATGTTGTTTGTTTTTTGGGATTCTTCTGGAATTTAGTTGTCATAATGTTCAATTTGAATTTCTCACAAAACTCTACTAATCTCTGGCCATTCATGTTAGTTTTAGTGTGTGCTGTAAACCTCCCTGTGCTTTTTGATAATTCGTTTCTTCCAATTTGTGCATTAACGTCTCCTAACAGAATTGTAGTGTGTTGCTCAGGGATCTTCCCTATTGTTTCTTCCAGTTCCTCCCAAAATGTCTGCACTTTCTCTGGATTTTGTTGGTTGTCTTTATTTATTGGTGCATGGGCATTTATAAGTGTGTACTTTTTATTTTTATTTCTGAATGTTATCAATGATATTCTCGGTGATTTAGATTTAAATTCTAGTACCTTAGTAGAAAATGAGTTATGTATCACAAATGCTGTGCCATATACCCGAAGACCTTTTGTATTCTTTACTATCTGTGCTGGTTTCCCATTATAAATCCTGTACTGGTCTGCCTGTACTGTATCCTCATCTGGGTATCTTGTTTCTTGTATAGCCAGAACTTTTAGTTTGTGTTCATCCATTAGTTTTGTCAGTTCTTTTTGTTTACCTGTTCTCAGCATTGAGTTCACGTTCAGTGTTCCTATGAACGTTTGATGTCTGTTCCTATGTTTAGCGTTAGGGATCCTAGGACCCTCCGACTGGTCTGTTGCGCAATGATGCTGGGCCCCCGGATCCGAATGCCCAGCTTCGGTGGTATTACCACCACGGGGAGGAAACTTTCTCATTGCACCTTCCATTTCTGATACTTGGTTAAAGCTGTTGTTTCCAGAGGTATACACCTCCTTCCACTAAGACTTAGTTCGCTACACTAAGAAGTTAATTCACAGTTATTTATTTGGAAAAAAAATTCGAGCTATTATGTTTTAATACTGCTAACACATGTTATCTATTTACAAGCTGGAGGTTCTACATTTATCCTCGTATCAAGTATTTTTTCATTAACAATCAAGTTTATGCCCTGCCATTTTCTTTACCGTTATGGTAGGCTATTAGGAGTCCTTTTCTGGTTGCGGTGGTACCTTAAGGTGTTAATTTCTGGGATGTCTGAAACAGGTGACGAACGATTATTGTAGTTTTGAGAGTTTTTATTCTTTTTGGAAGAGGGACGAAAGGGAAATGTGACATGACAACCACATATCGTTAAGATATATTGTTTCATTTTACTGCCATTATTTTCTTTTTTTAATCGAGAATACGTGACATTTATCCGGGGGGGGGGGGAGGAGGGGCGGGGGCGTAACTTTGCATTTTCCTCACTGGGAAGAAGTGCTCTTGGTGTGGTGTCGCATTCCTGTTTATTGGCAGAAGGCAGTCAGTAAACATCATTAGGAGAGGCGAACCTCCCCAGGGAGAAGGCCAGTTTCTGTAGAAGTGGAGCTGCGGCCTGCTCTTTGCTTTTGTGTGCAGGGCCAGTGCCTGTACTCACTAAGGACAGACGATATTAAGCTCCTAGTGCTGTACCCAGAGAGTGATTGAGCATGGGATTTTTCTCTTTAAGGACGAGATGCCATGGTGCCACACGGCGATCATGAGAAAGTTGGTTGGTTCCATTTAAAAAATTTTGTTGCATCCAATCAGATGTGTCGCCCCTTTCACCGAGATGGTGCAAAGAAGCCTAGCAATAGAGAAAACTCTGCTCCACGCTGGTATCAATCAAGTGTTTGTTAATGTGTATTTTACACGCCAAGAAAAAAAAAATTCTGGTACACACTCCGTTTTTTCGTGAAATAAGCGATGTTCTTGTTTCTCACATTGCCAACAACATTGAGTCATCACTTCCATATAGTGTTTTTGGAAAGTAGAGAGCTGAGGAGGAGAAAGTAAATTTTTTGTCGATTTGTCTACCGGTCACCATCTGGTGCAGATTCTGGATAAACGCAACTGTCGCACGATCCACATTCTGAGCAGCTCGCTACTTCCTTGTTCTGATTCACAACTTGCGTTACCGAACTGACTTTTAATTTGTGATGATTTTGTCATTACCTCCCAATTTGCGAGGTTTCCAGGTAAGTATATCTTGTGACGTGTTGTCTATGCGGTCTTCCATGTAATTTGATACCACGACGTTAACATCATTCTATCCAATTTTTAGAGTACTTTGCTCTCTGTCAGCTTCTTCTGTATTGCGTCCATCAAATGGAGCAAACAAAAACCTTTTATAAGCAGATTTGAATTAAAGTTCAAGATCCTTTAAGTGTCCTACAACTTTTTCAGTTTAGACGACCCACAAATAACAAGTTGTACTTCGAAGTTTGTTCTTGTCACTGTGACGTTGTTATCTTTGCGTACAGTGGTCAATATCAACGATTAGTTGCTTATTATTCAGTGAAGGTAACGTTCGGTACACTTGCTCGTCTTCCACGACTATAGATTTGTTTCCTTACTAGGCAGAGATTTGTTGAGTTCCCCTAGGAAATGCTGTGTGTTGTTTCATGATAATTTTGCTAACGTCCTTTCAGTATTCAGACGTAATAAGCAACAACATTTGACGCCAACGCCATATTATCAAGGGCATAGTGCCCTCCTGGATAGAGGCGAGAAATACGCAACTTTCAAAGTTAATGTTTAAATATTCTTTAATACCAGTCATGTGGTACAACTACTGTCCATCACATTCCAGTCTAGACTTGAACAGATAGGATATGTAAAATATAATTATATAAGTTATATGCGGTATACAATAGAATTTCAGAACTGCAGTTAATATTTGACGTGTAATAATCAATGATAATAATAACATGAGTAATAATATTGTTACAGTTGTTTTTATCCTCCAGTCACGAAGGAAAGTCCTCTAAGTTAATACCCAAAAGAAAATGCTTCACGAGACGTGTGCTTTTTACTCGTGCCGAGAGCTATGAGTTCTCAGTGATGTAGTTTGTTTTCCTGTTTCTGTCGATTGCTCATTTCTTATCACGTACGATGTCTGTTCAAAAAATTCCGGAACTTTGTCCACAAATTTTTTCCTACGCTTATCTTTTACTTACTGTGCATGGTCTCCTCCACAGTTGATACACCTCTACCAACGCTGTTACCACTTCCGCAAGCAGTCTTGGTACGCGTCTTGCTGGATCGCAGGATGCACAGTCTGCGAATTTACTATTATCTCGTCTATCATTGCAAATCTTCGTCCTTTCAATGGGGTTTTCAACTTTGTAAATAAAAAAAGTCCGCAGGGGTCAGTTCTGGAGAGTATGGAGGATGAGACGGGACAGTGATTCGTTTTTTTGTGCTTTATCATGATCCAAGAGCCACATTTCAGGCCGTTTCCTACTCACATTTTCTCGCCGGTGTCGCAACACGTCCCGATAGTACCATCGATGAAAAGCTTTGCTCTGTGGCACGAATTCAATACGACTAAGCCTTTAAAGAAAACTATCAGCATGACTTTGACATCTGATCTGACCCGGCGAGGTTTTTTTTGGCCTTGGAGAACTTTCCCGACCCATTATAAAGACTGAACCTTGGTCTCGGCATCATAACCGTAGACCAACATATCGTCACCAATTACGATTCTCTTAAGGAACATCTCGTTCACGTTTTCGTGATGCAAAAGCTTTTCACAGACTGCGGGGTGAAGATCCTGAGCCGTGGGACGAACTTGGCGGCAGCACGATGCATTCCGGAATGCTGCGTCAGGATTTCATGACATGATCCAACTGAAATGTTACATTCTCCTGCAATCTCTCCGACAGTCAGTCTTCGATTGGCTTTCACAATTTCGTTGACGTTCCTGAAATGAGCGTCGTCGGTAGACGTCGAAGGGCGTCCTGAACGAGTGTCTCTTAACTTCCGCCTGGCCATTTTCAAACCTTGTGAACCATTCGTAACACCGAGTACGGCTTCAGCACTCATCACCGTAGGCTTCCTGCATCATTTGGTGTGTCTCTGTATGGGTTTTCTTGAGTTTAACGCAAAATTTAATGCAGGCGCGCTGCTCTTCTAACTCAGCCATCTCTCAATTCGCAAACTATGCCACACAACGCTCTACTCAATACAGCCCTGAACAAGAACAGACAGACATACAACATTGAAACTTCTGGCAGTTACACATCAAGCACAGGCGTCTACAGGGATGCCAACCGCATTTCGCTCCAACACACCATTGGCGCGAAATTACGAATGTTCTGGAATTTTTTGAACAGACGTCGTGTATTACTTCTCAAGGTAACATCCCTTTTTCTCAATACATACTAATTGTAAAGAAATGAGTGAAGTATCTTTAGATTTATTTTTTAACCGGCTTTTGAGATTGCATACCGATTTTGAGATGAAACTTACTATTTGTTGAAAATTTTAACACAAAAGAGACTTAACTATCGTACGCGTAAGGGCATCATGGATGCCCAGCTTGATATCCAAATTTTACGAAGCTAACTTATTAATCATGAATAAGAGATTCCCTTTTCATATGACCTTATTACAATTAGCATTTTTTTGTTTTAAAGTGCTTATTAATTGGATAATTTATACAGCGTTGTCATAGGTAATAACTGCGACCACTGCGATATGCCATTATCTCTGTCCGTCATGCAAATTGACTTTTCTAAATGAATATACTTTCCGAAACTACTAACATATTTGTCACTGTCGCCTTGAATTGTGCGTTGTCTACGTGGTCTGACATGCTTACTCTAAAAAAGGCCATTAAATTTAAAATTACTGCCCAGTTGATTGACACAGAAAAACTGTGTTAGTACAACGGATAAACAAAACGTCATCTGATCTAAATATGTCTTTTCAGTTCACAAGAAGACAGTTGCCTACTAGAATGCCATTTACGATCGCTATAGACAGGTCACAGGGAAAATTCTTCAAGGAGCAGGGTTGTATTTACCAAATTCGTTCTTTACTCACAGACAACTGTATGTCGCCTCTTAAAAGGTAGTTAAATCATCTAACAGTTCTGTATCCCTTAAAGCACATCAAAAACAAAAAGTACACGAAGATTACGTTCTTACATTAAATATCTATTACACCGAGGTATTGTAATGCTCTGCAAAGAATTTTGTTCAAAATTATGTTTATGTGTCTATACAAGGATATATCATAAAGTTATGATTATTATTTCACGTCATTCGAATCATTTTGGTTGATTTTCTTGGTAATTAGTCCTCCGATTATGATCTTGTTGCCAGATATAGACTTACAGCTGTCTCCACTTTCATCCATTCAGTACGTATCGTTTTAAAGTTATGTTGGCACCAGAGAAAGATCAGGTTTTCATAGATAGTGGACAATGTTACAACAACAGCTATACAAAAACTTTTTTTTCAACAACTATTCTACGTTTCATGCCATTACCGGTTTCGAACTTCAGTTCGTTGTCAGATGGTTGCATTACCGGATGAGCTGCTAATCAGACGTTGGTTGTTTTGCTTGCCATAGTTACCTATCGTAAAAATGTATTATCTGATAAATATTCATAAAGAAATGAAGATAAATGAAATTGTGAACGTGTGTTGATAGCTTTTAACGCTTCAGTTTTTGTAATTTTCTGTATACTATCCTTTAGTATCTTGGTAAACGTGTCCCAGTGTTATAAACTCATCCACGAAGTCACAAAGTAGAAGGTGGCTCACCATTAGCACTTATACAACTAACACTCTAGTTTCACAGACATTCCACTTGTTTTACACGTATTGATAGCTTACAAATATGCTATGAAGCAAAAGTATACATTGCTTATATTGGTGTCAAAGACAATGTGAAATGTGTGACTTTAACATCGATATGTTTTTGGAGATAATTGAGAAATAATTGAAGTGCAGCAGAAAATAACTCAGTATATCTATTCTTTAAAATCATATGGAATAATATACTTAATATATGTTACATAAATAATTTATTAGAAACATCAGAAGCATATATTTGTGTTAGTAACTGGCGCAATTTATTTTTGTTTCCTGTGAGTGAGTAGTTTTGGATTTTTTTTTTTTTTAGCAAGGCATTGTTAGCTAATTGCTAGTATTGTTTGCTCAATGAGGATGTTATGTCGTGATGTGCTTTTATTTGTAAATCTTCGTGTTTCTTCAAGAATTTTCTTAATATTATTTAGGGATTCTTCCATAAAAATCCATTTATGGATTCTTCCATATTAAGGGTTGAATAACATTTAGGCGGTTTTTTGTTCTACTGATTGTTATTTGTATGAACCAGTTTTCGGCTTATTAGGCCATCTTCAGATAACTACTGGCTATTGTATACAAGGAGCTTGTATTCTTACGAACCAAACATTCTGGACTAAGATACAGCGCAGTCACATACGATGTTTAGTTGTGGTACTGTCTTTGGAACTGTCAAACGGGTCTTTTTACTTTTTGTTCTGCAAAACTGTTCTTTAACATAATAAATCCCATTTTGTGGTTTGTCAGTACCATATATGACAACAGTTAGAATTATTTAGAATACACATTATTACAAAATTACAGTTTGTTGTGAACAGTTGCACTGGACACTAATTGTTGGTCTTACAACAGCGGTGGTTTCTTTGGGGGTTACATTCTGTTATTAGAATAATTGTGCATTAATAAATACCAAATATTACAGTGTTACAGTTGAGTTAACGTTAGGTATGTAAACATATAAGGGATATTACATTATATTGGGGTGTGAATTTGTTTACTATTAGGACATTTTGTGGTTAGTAACAGGTTTACTGTATTGTGTAAAGTTTAAGAGTGGTGATATGCTCAGTTGCAGTTGGTCATTTAGAACCAGCTGGGGATTCAGGGCTAAGTGTTTATTAATTTCAAGTGCTTCTAGTAGGATGAGTTTTCTGCCTTTATTGGCTATATATAGCACTTCTGTGTGTGTTAGATATTTGTGTCCTTCTTTGAGCACATGTTCAGCAAAGGTGGAGTCTGATTTATTTAATCTCCAGCTGCGTTCATGTTCAGTCAGCCATATTGACATGGCCCGGCCTGTTTGACCAAAGTGCTGTTTATTGCTGTCAGTGCAGGTTATTTCGTAGACACCACTGTTGCTTAGTTTATCTGTTTTGTCCTTGCTGTTGAATAGGAGATTAGCTGTAGTGCCTCTTACATAAAATGATGTTTTATAGTTTTGGGATTTCAGTGTTTTGGCTAGTTTGCCTGATAGCTTACCTAGATATCTAACAGTACACAGTTGGTTTTTGGTGTGGTTGTTACTGCAGAGGGGGCATAAATGTAGGGCAAGATTTTCCTTTTTTGTTTCTTGTGCAGGATTTTGTCATCTAATTCAGGGTTTTAGCCATTGTTATATGAAATATATTTAATGGTGTCTACTTCTGTTTGGAAATTTTGTTTTGACATTGGTATGGATGTGAGGCGATGCACCATGGAATGGAAGGGTGCATGTTTGTGTTACTGGGTGTTGTGAACATGAGGGTATTACTGTGTCTGTTGTTTTGGGTCTCCTGTAAATTTTGAAAGTATGTGTATTTGTGGTGATATCTACGTTAAGGTCTAACGTTAATAGCTTTTTCACCTAGCTCCATGGTGAATTGTTTGTTTTTGTGCTGTGAATTTAGATGTTCTTGGAATGTGTTCAGTTGTCTGCTGGCACCTGTCCACATGCACAGTACATCACCTACATATCTGTACCAGTATTTAATATTATTACTGAGGGATTCATTTTCTAGGAACTGTTTTTCGAACCTGTCCATGAACATTTCAGCTAAGAGGGGACTGAGAGGGGACCCCATTGCCAATCCTTCTAGCTGTTTGAAAAGGGTACCTTCAAATTGGGAAAAAATTTGTTTCAGAAATGTTTGGGTGGCAAAATTTATGTCTTCTACTTGTACTGGGTTGACACCTACTCTGTATAATACATGGCACGAAACTACAAAATTGCCAAAGAATTACATTCGTGTATTGAAACCAAAACTAAATTCAAATCTAAGTTTGAAATTGTAAACTCAGTGGACCTTCTCAACAAAATTAAAGATCTTCCAATACCTAGTAGTGCAAAAGTAGTATCCTTTGACGTTCATACAAATAAAAATCACTAGAACAAAAAACCGCCTAAGTGTTATTCAACCCTCAATTTTCATAATATTTCCCTTTCTGCATAGTAAAGGATCTCTACGTTGCATTGAATTCTTTGTACAGAATTTTTCTCTTCAGAAATGTGAGTAGCAAAGGTGGACTTGCTTCAGAGAACGTACAGAAATACGCAGACATGACACCAGTTTCAACAAGAAAGAACAAAGCCTGAAGGTGAACGAAATCCCGTGGTGTAGCGAACGACCGTTGCAGGTAGGAAGGGTGAAATCGCAGCAAGAATGACCACGGAAAAGCTCTTGGACGTTGACGCGCCAGGTAGACGTAATCTGCGGCCAAGAGTTCGACTCCAGTCTACCACCACCAGTGGAGGGTGAAGCTTTGACAATGCGAGCCACTCGTGCTGGTGAAATTTCAGAAAAATCGCCAATTAAACGCCGGACAAAGAAACCGAGACAGAAGCCAACAGGCAGTTTGTCGGACCTGCTTACGTTGGTTAGCCGAAATACATTCAGGTGCTCTTTAAATCTTATCTTGAAAAATTTTAGAGAAGAAGCATAGCAACTAGCTGAGAGCAGGATGATTCTACTGCCACCAAAATACGAGCCGTACATCTCGCTTAAGGACTTCGAAGTTATGGTGACAGAAATTAGGGCTCTTACGAAGGCATACTGACGGTACTTATTTATGTAGATGTTGATCACTTTGAATCCAAAGTCTCTACTCCTACGACTTGATTCCAGGAAACAAATACCATAGGGATAAGAACGGGAACCCCACTTATGTAGTTAGTGGCGAGAAAGTTAGGCCTCTGGAGTAACTGGAGCAGTTTCAGCCACACTTCGTACGTATGTGTTTTAATGTCTAGAAAAAATAAAATACTGATACTGTAGGATGCGGGTGTAAAGATGTTGCAATGGAAAAAGAACGAAAACAAATTGTATTTATGTCGAATAAACAGTTCTCGAGATTAGCCTGACTGGTCACACGAAGAAATTTTATTTCTAGGGCTGGCGGCCGTGTTCGGGACGGATAACATGGAGCTTGGAGCTATTTCAGCCAAATTTGGCGCACGATATACATTCGTTTAAAGACGTGTATATAATCTTAGTTTGTTTTTACGCTACACACAGAATTTAATTAATTTTTTTGGCACAATCACAATTATGTTAACAGATGGGTGCTCCCGACGATCTGAAGCGGCCATCTTCAGATCCAGTTGCTGAACAGGAGGACCACACGTTGCTAGTCAGACATTTTTTATAGCTTTCCCTGTCCTATATACATTACTGGCCATTAAAACTGCTACACCAAGAAGAAATTGACAAGTATATTATACTATAACTGATATCTCATTACATTGTCACGCAATTTGGGTGAATAGATCCTGAGAAATCAGTACCCAGAAAACCACCTCTCGCCGTAATAACGGCCTTGACACGCCTGGGCATTGAGTCAAACAGAGCTTGGATAGCGTGTACAGGTACAGCTGCCCATGCAACTTCAGCACGATACCACAGTTCATCAAGAGCAGTGACTGGCGTATTGTGACGAGCCAGTTGCTCGGCCACCATTGACCAGACGTTTTCAGTTGGTGAGAGATATGGAGAATGTGTTGGCCAGGGCAGCAGTCGAACATTTTCTGTATCCAGAAAGGCCCGTACGGGACCTGCAACATGCGGTCGTGCATTATCCTGCTGAAATGTAGGGTTTCGCAGAGACTGAATGAAGGATAGAGCCACGGGTCATAACACATTTTAAATGTAACGTCCACTGTTCAAAGTGCCTTCAATGCGAACAAGAGGTGGCCGAGACGTGTAACCAATGGCACCCCATACCATCCGGCCGGGTGATACGCCAGTATGGCGATGACGAATACACGCTTCGAATGTGAGTTCACCGCGATGACGCCAAACACGGATGCGACCATCATGATGCTGTAAGCAGAACCTGGATTCATCCGAAAAAATACGTTTTGCCATTCGTGCACCCAGGTTCGTCGTTGAGTACACCATTGCAGGCGCTCCTGCCTGTGATGCAGCGTCAAGGGTAACCGCAGCCATGGTCTCCGAGCTGATAATCCATGCTACTGCAAACGTCATCGAACTGTTCGTGCAGATGGTGGTTGTCTTCCAAACGTCCCCATCTGTCGACTCAGGGATCGAGATGTGGGTGGACGATCCGTTACAGCCATGCGGATAAGATGCCTGGCCGTTGAGATCCAGCACGGCGTTCCGTATTACCCTCCTGAACCCACCGATTCCATATTCTGCATACAGTCATTGGATCTCGACCAGTGCGAGCGGCAATGTCACGATACGATAAACCACAATCACGATAGGCTACAATCCGACCTTTATCAAAGTCGGAATCGTGATGGTACGCATTTCTTCTCCTTACACGAGACATCACAACATCGTTTCACCAGGCAACGCCGCCGGTCAACAGCTATTTGTGTATGAGAAATCGTTTGGAAACTTTCCTCATGTCAGCACGTTGTAGGTGTCGCCACCGGCGCCAACCTTGTGTGAATGCTCTGAAAAGCTAATCATTTGCATATCACAGCATCTTCTTCCTGTCGGTTAAATTTCGCTTTTATAGCACGTCATCTTCATGGTGTAGCAATTTTAATGGCCAGTAGTGTAATAAGATTCGCACAGACAAGTAACCGTGAAATATTAGCTAATCAGTCAGTCAAACGAGAAGTGAGAAAAATCATGAACTGACTAGCACAAACGAAAGGAGTGAGTTGTGAAATGATGTCCTCCAGCGGATTTCCACAAGGTTTCTCAGCCACTGGGATTACAAAGAGTGCCCACAATGGAGCAATGTTACCAACTTCTCACGCTTGTAAGCACCTGAGGAGAAACGTGATCGCGGGTGGAGAGGAAAAATCGATTATGCACGCCCTGATTGATTTGCGCATTTGTTTTTATTGTCAGTTCCTGCTCGCTCTACGGCAGCGGCACGTGCCCGCATACTCTCATTCATAATTGGCGAAATTATAACGGAACTCCGCCTCGGAAAAAATGCCGGGAACGAAAGCCGTTACCAGCACTGCTCCATAAATCGCCGCGTTAAGAGCCGGCAGGCTAAGTAAACAGAACCTGCGGCCGCCGCTCACCCGTCACGATCCCATTTGCCGTCTTCAAGGTAATTGGAGCAGAGCGCGATCGGAGACAAATCACGGGGCATACAGTTCTATGATGGGACCGAACGCGCATGCGCAGACCCTCTTAACTCTTCACAGATGTCTATCTGGCAAATTGTTATCGTAACAGAGTATGCACATAGTGAAACGTAACGGCGGTAACCTGTATCGAGATACTGGTGTCGCCATTGTCGGAGCCGGCAGGAACTGGGCATGACCGTGTCGTTTTTTCTCTTTTTTTCCATTTTTCGATTAGGTTACCAGTGCGCGTAGCTGTCACGGCCACCTTCGTGACTCGTTGATCGTTGACAGCCCGGCCACTCGCATTTCTCGCGGAGAGTGCAAAACCAGGCGATAAGGGTAATCAAAAAAAGTAAGCTAAGCTCAGAGACAGTACAAAGAACTTTTGATCTAATAACGCTTGTCTGAGTCTGGACTCTTATTCCAAAGTAGAGCAGTGGTATCTCCTTGCCCCTAACCCAGCTATAGTGGCTAAGGGTTTTCCGAGCTTACCGCAAAACAACTTAGTGATTCCTGTATCACTGCCCAACAAGATATTGTGCTCCAGCTCTAATGACCTCGCCGTCGACGGAAAGCAAAACTTCACTCTGCTTTCCCTCCGAGTGATTTGAACAGAAACAGCAGTTAGTCAACTAACAAAGGTTAAGGATCACGGACGTACTCCTCAACTGAAAGATGAATGCATGGCAGAACGGCTGGGACAACAATGAAACGAGCCGGAGACTTTACGAACTTTTCCAGAACGTATGTGAACGCCTAGCCGTTGGCCATATGATCCCCAGCCAGGACATGATACACACTTAATGGGGCAGGTGTCATATCCAGTTACCTTCTGCACCAGTGCTCGTCAAAATGCGTCCTGCGGGCCGCACGCGGCCCAAATTATGTCCAGTGAGTATAAAAAGTATTCCTTCAGCTGTATATTTGTAAAAAAAAGAAAAAAAGTAAGTCTGAGGCACATCAAAAGAAGTCAATACAAAATCTGAAGAGACAGTCCTGTGGAACGTACCTCACCAAATAATTTTCACTGAAAAACAGGGAAGAAAATACATTCATAGTGACTATACAGTTAAAAAAATAAATCATCTCTTACAAACGCTCCTTCGTAAAGTATTCGTCAAACATCTGAATACGCCTACGATTTGGGCCCAGGGACTAAACTTTAATGCTGACCCACAGCACACACTAACGTCAAACGTCCACAACTACAGTCTGCCGCCTGTTGTCTTTTCGAGCGGCGGCGGGACACTGCGGTTGACAGCATGAGTCGTAACGGTAGTGAGACGACTCTAACAGAAAGGAAACGTATTCTACGCTAGCATAATCAGTAAAAATCCTCTTGCGAGATTGATTAAGTAGTAGGCAGACATAGATCGACGGTTCAGTCGATAACAGATCGCTTTTGCGCAACCAAAACATTGAGAAACCAGCCACGAACCGGGTGGACACTCTCATTGAGCGACGCAGTTGTGGTGTTTATCACGAGGAAAATCAAGAAAAATCTTAAAATCAGCGCTCCAAATTGGTTATGGAGCTAAGGTCGAGAGGCAAGAAGATGTGTGCTAAAGCAGAAATACCTGCAAGAAAGCTGATATAATGCCTGGGCAGCTCGCAAAAAAATTTGGGTCAGTGAACAGAATCGGAAGAAAGGTCTTGATTTTGTCCAGGAACATAGATTCAAGAAGAAAGGCTCCTGAAATACAATTATATTTTCTGATAAAAGTAAATATAACTGTTGTGGGCGGACGGTAGACGAATGGTGTGGCGTAAGATGCTGACGTAAAACCTTGTGCTCCGATGAAACACGATGGGCGTTTCCTGGTGGTGTAGGGGTGTATGAGTGCTGCAGGTATTGGTAAACTACTTTTTATAGAGGGTACGATGGATCACTACATGTTTATCAACATGTTAGAGGAATATCTGAATGTTAGTGCCGAAAAATCAGTTCTCCGAGAAAATTACATCTTTCAACAGGATAACGACCCGAAGCAAACAGCTAGGTATACGAGATGTGTCTCCTGTGCAATACACCGAAGCAGTTCAACGTCCCACCTGAGAAAATAAATATTAATCCCATTGAAGACCTTCGGAAAGTTGTGGAAAGGATCATCCGAAAACACAGAATGCTAACGACAAAGACTTAAAACAAGCTCTTCAAGAATAATAGGACAAATTTCCATCCCTTGTGACAGCAAATTTAGTCATCTCTACGTCCAGACGACTGCAAGCAGAAATAACTGCAAATTGAAGCCCCACTAAATATTAATTTTTGTGATTTAAACCTCTTTTTCAGGCTCTAAATGTCAGAAAACGAGTGGGCGAATACTGAAGTAGCTTCAGTATGAAATTTTCTACTTCGTTAAACTTGTTATCAATTTGAATGTATTTTGTTCATGGTTTTCAATCAAAATTATTTACTGAGGTACCTTCTGCTGGATTGATCTTCAGATGCTGTATTAACTTCTTTTCAAGTGCCACAGATCTACATTTGTACCAAATATTCAGCCGGACGAATACTTTTTGGATTCAATGTATTCTTGCAAAATTCATCTACTACTTTAAGAACCTCTTTTCCTAATCTAATTCCTTAAGCATCACCTGATTTAACGGGACTGCATTCCATTATACTCGTTTTGTTTTCGTTGATATTCATCTTATATCATTTCAAGACACTGCCCATTCCGTTCAACTGCTCTTCCAGGTCCTTTGCTGTCTCTGACAGAATTACAATATCATCGTCAAATCTCACAGTTTTTGTTTCTACTCCATGGATTTTAATTCATACTCTGAATTTTTCTTTTGTTTCCTTCACTGCTTGCAAAATATACAGACTGAATAACGTCGGGAATAGGCTACAACCCTGTCTCACTCCCTTCCCAACCACTGCTTCCCTTTCATGCCCCTCGACTCTTATAACTGTGTCTAACCACTGCGCCGCCTCGCTCGGTGCATCTGGTTTCTATACAAATTTTTAATAGTCTTTCGTTCCCTGTATTTGACCCCTGTCACCTTCAGAATTTGAAAGAGAGCATTCCAGTCAACATTGTCAAAAGCTTAATGTAAATATACAAATGCTAGAAAAGTAGGTTTGCCTTTCCCTAATCTACCAAAAAATGTTCAAATGTGTGTGAAATCTTATGGGACTTAACTGCTAAGGTCGTGAGTCCCTAAGCTTACACACTACTTAACCTAAATTATCCTAAGGACAAACACACACACCCATGCCCGAGGGAGGACTCGAACCTCGCCGGGACCAGCCGCACAGTCTATGACTGCAGCCCCTGAGACCGCTCGGCTAATCCGGCGCGGCCCTAACCTACCTTCCAAGATAACGCGTAGGGTCAGTATTGCCTCACGTGTTCCAACATTTCTACGGAATCCAAACTGATCTGCCCGGAGGTCGGCTTCTACCAGTTTTTCCATTCGTCTGTAAAGAATTCGTGTTAGTATTTTGCAGCCGTGGCTTATTAAACTGATAGTTCGATAATTTTCACATCTGTCAACACCTGCTTTCTTTGGGATTGTAATTATTATATCCTTCTTGAAGTCTGAGGGTATTTTGCCTGTCTCATACATCTTGCTCGCTAGATGGTAGAGTTTTGTTAGGCCTGGCTCTCCCAAGGCTGTGGGTAATTCTAATGGAATGTTGTCTACTCCGGGGCCTTGTTTCGGTTTAGGTCTTTCAGTGCTCTGTCAAACTCTTCACGCAGTATCATATCTCCTATTTCATCTTCATCTACATTGTCTTCCATTTCTATAATATTGTCCTCAAGAACATCGCCCTTGTACAAACTCTCTGTATACTCCTTCCACATTTCTGCTTTCCCTTCTTTGCTTAGAACTGGGTTTCCATCCGAGCTCTTGATATTTATAAAGGTAGTTCTCTTTTCTCCTAAGGTCTCTTTAATTTTCCTGTAAGCTGTATCTGTTTGACCCTCTACATCCTTACATTTGTCCTCTAGCCATCCTTGCTTAGCCATTTTGCACTTTCTGTCGATCCCATTTTTGAGACATTTATATTCCTTTTCAAATGCATTTATTGCATTTTTATATTTTCTTCTTTCATCAGTTAAATTCAATATCTTTTCTGTTATCCAAGGATTTCTACTAGCTCTCGTCTTTTTACCTATTGATCCGCTGCTGCCTTCACTATTTCATCTCTCAAAGCTACCCATTCTTCTTCTACTGTATTTATTTCCTCCGCTCTTGTCAATGATTCCCTAACGCTCTCTGCTACGGTCGCAGGTTCGAATTCTGCCTCGGGCATGAATGTATGTGACGTCCTTAGGTTAACTAGGTTTAAGTAGTTCTAGGGGACTGATGACCTAAGAAGTTAAGTCCCATAGTGCTCAGAGCCATTTGAACCATTTTTTTTCATTATTAATTCTACTCCTGCATTACCCCCATTTGATTTTGTATTTATAACCCTGTAATCACCTGACCAGAAGTCTTGTTCTTCCTGCAGTCGAACTTCACTAATTCCCATTATATCTAACTTTAACCTATCCATTTCCCTTTTTAAGTTTTCTGACCTACCTGCCCGATTAAGGGATCTGACATTCCACGCTCCGTTCCGTAGAACGCCTGTTTTCTCTCTCCTGATAACGACGTCGTCCTGAGTAGTCCCCGCCCGGAGATCCGAATGGGGAACTATTTTACCTCCGTAATATTTTACCCAAGAGGACGCCATCATCATTTAACCGCACAGTAGAGCTGCATGCCCTCGGGAAAAATTACGGTTGTAGTTTCCCCTTGCTTTCAGCCTTCGCTATACCAATGCAGTAAGGCCGTTTTGGTTAATGTTATAAGGCCAGATCAGTCATTCATCCACACTGTTGACCCTGCAATTACTGAAAAGGCTCCTGCCCCTCTTCAGGAACCACACGTTTGTCTGGCCTCTCACAGATACCCCTACGTTGTGGTTGCACCTACGGTGCGGCTATCTGTATCTCTGAGGCTCGTAAGCCTCTCCACCAACGGCAAGGTCCATGGTTCATGGGGGTGAGAGTCATCTTCATATGCGGTACATATTTCTAGAAAGGAATTGAAATAAAATTAAGGCTGTTGCAGTAAAACGTAGCGAGGAGAAAAAAAACGACATTCAAAACATTTAGTAAGCATTTGTGATCGAGTCTTATACTGAATAGTGCATTTAAATGTAATTACAATTACTGTTATTAAACAATTAATCATACGCTCACACAACACAACAACACTTCGTCAGGTAATTACAGTGTCACAGCTTAGGGGTCGCTGAAGGTAGCAGCATTCTGAAACAGAGTGCAGTCGTAACAATCCGAATGCTGGCCAGCGACCAACTTCTCACGGTTTTACTACGGCTAGTCAACTGATGGTTCATAAGATATCGATTTATGTAGGTTACCAGTCAATGATAACATCGATATATATATGCGGCCTGAGGTGCCGCCCAACAATGTCAATGTAGGTTCTTGAGCAAAAATTTCGGATGACCACTGCTCTACACATTCAACAGGAAGGTCGATGAAATCTGTCAATGTGGTCATAACGACAATATCCAACCATATGCTTAACTGTGGCGCCTACAACGGGATTAGTGAAGCAACCGATTACAAGCGACTCCTACACGAACTTCTAAGAAATCACGAACGATGGACGAAAACAGGCGAACACCACTTAGATTGTTTGCCGACATGAAAAAGACAAGTATGCCAGGATACGGAGCTTGCAAAATGGATCCCGCACCTCAACCACCCCCCCCCCCTCCCACCCTCAACGTCAACACCCACAGCGCCATTCCAATAGCATAAACTGAATGACGACATACCAGCGACTGCATTTACTGCTGTGAAAAATGTGAATACAGATGCTGTGTTAGAAAAAGTAGATGTACAGCCGAGACTACAGCGCCACACCAAGCAAACCCACAGTAACACATCAGTCCCATGCCAGTTCGACATTCGGTTCCACTTTAGCGACGAGAGAAGGAACTGTGCAGCCGAGGGAGGCGATTACCACATGAAGTGTAATACGAAGTCCTAAATAGTGCCGGTATTTTTCCAGAACTTTTCTTAAGGGAATGTTATTCAGTCCAACTGTTGTCTCAGTTCTTAGCCCTCTTGCTTACAACTACGTTAAAAATGCTTTTTACTGTTTAGTTTTATCGCCCTACTATTTAATCTTCTTTTTAAATTGTAATTTTCTTTATTTTTACTTTAGCCGTTGTTTCAATTAAAATTGCTAATAATACATAATATTTTATTGTTACGTGGACGTTATTAATAATATTATGGTTATTTCCTTATTTCAATTATTATTATGCTGATCAAATTTATCAGTTACATGTAAGAAATTCTAAAAAGATATAAACATGACCTTTTTATACAAACTAGACAATAAGTCTCAAGGCAGCAATAAATAAAATAAATAAATAAGTCAGCTGTACATCTACGAGGGCAGACAGCGAGCTACTGTGAACAGTTTAGGGACAGGAATGTTCTCATCAGATTCGACAGCAACCAGACCCGACGACGATAGTTGAGGTATGCATGCCAACGTAGCAAGCAGAAGATGAACACACAGTGCAAGTACGTAAGGATAGTATGTAAAGGGAGGTGGAAACCTAACAATTACGTGGGATTGGAACGCAACTATAAGGGAAGGAGTAGAAGAAAGAGTTGCTGTAAGATATGGGCGTGGAAGTACGAATGAGACAGGAGAAATACTAATTGACTTCTACGATAAGTTGCAAGTGGTAATGGCTAATACTTTGCTTAAGAATCGCAAAAGGAGAAGTTACACTTGGAAAAGACTTATAGACACGCGAACATTCCAGCTAGGTTACATCATGGTCAGACTGAGATTACGAAATCAGATATTGTATTGTAAGGCGTACCCAGGTGCAGATATAGACACAGCTAACAGTTTAACAATGATGAAGAGTAAAATGAGGCTTAAGACAATCCGTTGCAATCAGTGTGAAAGGAAGTGGGATACCAAAATAATGATGAATGATGCTACATGTTCGAAATTTGCTAAGCGTGTTTCTACTGCAATAAGGAATGCCTCAGTAGGCGTTTCATTTGAAGGGCTGTAGACATCTCTAAAAAGGTCAATTAAAGATGTTGGACAGACAAACCAAGGTCCAAGGAAGGTACCTGCGAAGAAACCATGGCTACCAGAAGAAATAGTTCAACTGATTGACGAAAGAAGGAAGTACAAAAATGTCCAGGAAAATACAGGAATAAGCAATATAAACTCCTTAGTAGCGAAATAAATAGGAATTGCAGGGAAGGCAAGGCAAAATGGTTGAAGAAAAGATGTAAAAAAATGAAAAAATAATTATCTTCGTGAGGACTGACTCAAGATGTAGAAAAGTCATAACACCTTTCGGTGAAATTAAAAGCAAGGGTAGTAACATTAAGAGTGCAATGAGAATTACGTTGTTAAACTCAGCGGAGAGAGCGGATGAGTTGAAAAAGTACAATGAAAGCCTCTACCGGAGAAGGGGGGGGGGGGTGAATTGTCTAATGCCGTGATAAATGAAGAAGTTGTATTAGATGTGGAAGAGACAGGGGGTCCTCTATTAGCGAGAGAATTTAAAAGAGATGTGGAAGACTTGATACCAAATAAGGCAGAATGGGTAGAACGTAAGATGGTGCAAGACGTTCGAAATTCGGAGAAAAATACGAGTAAGCTGTATGAAAAGAAGTGTGTACAAGAACCAAGAAGGAACAATAAGAGTGGAAGACCAGGAAGAGTGATCTTCCAAGAACAAAGTGCGCGGATTAAAATTGGTGTAAGACTGGGATGCAGTCCTTCACCCCTACTGTTCAATCTACACGTCGAAGAAACAATGACAGAAATCAGTATGCATGCGTACCTAATACGTTCCAAAACGCAGCGCATAAAAACGGGGTTTTTCAGTGCTCATACTTCAAGTTCTGCTGGTGAAAAAAAGATAGGATCAAGAGTTTTGCGTACCCCTTTTGCTAGGGATCTCTGTATTCCCGACAGAAGGATCGTCTATTACAGCATCAAAGTATGATTACTGTGCACTTCCTCCTGCATAGGCAAATGGAGAAAATCGGCTGGTTCTTTTTGCATTTGATGTGGTATACGGTTGGCTTCGTGGGACTTATGGAGACACTGTTAGTTCATGGGCAGATCCTCGGAAACCCCCACAAAAAGGTTTTTTTTTACTATATTTTCACTGTCACTACTGGACCAAAACCCCACCGACTGTTCCAAGACCACTGTACACAGCAAGTGGCTGATATTTTTATGATGTATTTCAAAGTTACCATACTAGTACACGGAAAACACGCCCTTAAAATCTAGTGTGAGGCGAAAACGTAAGTCCCATCAAGTCCACCACAGACAACAGCAAATGCAAAAAGAACCAATAGATTTTTTCCCTTTGCCTAAGCAGGAGGAGGTGTGTAATATTCATGCTTTGATCCTGTACTGTACGATAGTGACACTAAGATGATCCTTTTGTTGGGTATACAAGTGGTCCCTTGTCCAAGGTCTCGAACGGATAAATATGTTTTCTTCTTCTTAGTTGAATATGGAAATGGCGAGACGCGTTTTGATCTGAGATGCAAAAACTTGCCGAGAAAGTGAATCGCGGAACTTAACGACTCACGAGTGGGATAACCATCGCAGTGCGTAATGAAAGTTGAAGTGATCATTATTAACAGAAAGATCATACAGTTAGTGTATTATGAATAGACTGTGTTTCAAGCTATACAGACAATGCTTTTAGTTATTGCTGCCGTCTGAATGAAACCATTTTTAATTTAACCACATCGTGAGAGCCAAAGCTCCATAAAAATGTGTGTATATTTTTGTTCTTAATGAACAGCCGAGTTTTAGAGACCGTAACTACCTGGGTCAACATAATTACAATTGTGGATCAGGTGCAAGAATAATTTTACTGACTCTGAATTTGCGATTGCGGTAATCATAGCCGGCAGAGGTGGCCGAGCGGTTCTAGGCGCTACTGTCTGGAACCGAGTGACCGCTACGGTCTCAGTTTCGAATCCTGCATCGGACATGAATGTGTGTGATGTCCTTAGTTAGTTAGGCTTAAGTAGTTCTAAGTTCTAGGGGACTGATGAGCTCAGAAGTCAAGTCTCATAGAGCTCAGCGCCATTTGAACCATTTGAGCCGGTAATCATATTCAAACGCGACGAACAGTTATATCCCGGTCTGAAATTATCGTGAACAGTGTATAAAGCACTGAAACGAGAACTAAGTGTGTGTAATGAGTAATAGACGTGTAAATGCTGAAACTGTGGATTGTCGCCAACAACGGCACACTGGACTCGCATTCGGGAGGACGACGGCTCCATCCCCCCGTCCGGCCATCCTGAGTTAGGTTTTCCGTGATTTGGAAAATTGTACTGAAATGCAGGAGGATCTTCAGCGAATTGCCGCACGGTGCAGGGAATGGCAATTGAATCTCAATTTAGACAAGTGTAATGTGCTGCGAATACACAGAAAGAAAGATCCCTTATCACTTAGCTACAATATAGCAGGTAAGCAACTGGAAGCAGTTAATTCCATAAATTATTTGGGAGTACGCATTAGGAGTGATTTAAAATGGAATGATAATATAAAGTTGATCGTCGGTAAAGCAGATGCCAGACTGAAATTCATTGGAAGAATCCTAAGGAAATGCAATCCAAAAACAAAGGAAGTAGGCTACAGTACGCTTGTTCGACCACTGCTTGAATACTGCTCAGCAGTGTGGGATCCGTACCAGATAGGGTTGATAGAAGAGATAGAGAAGATCCAACGGAGAGCAGCGCGCATCGTTACAGGATCATTTAGTAATCGCGAAAGCGTTACAGAGACGATTGATAAACTCCAGTGGAAGACTCTGCAGGAGAGACGCTCAGTAGCTCGGTACGGGCTTTTGGTTAAGTTTCGCGAACACACCTTCACCGAGGAGTCAAGCAGTATATTGCACCCTCCTACGTATATCTCGGGAAGAGACCACAAGGATAAAATTAGAGAGATTATGTAAGTAGGCTGTTTATGTTTTCTTATTGGCAACGTTACGTAGCGCTCTGTATGAAAATCACTGGCTGTGCTGTGTGCAGTCTGTGGCTAGTTTGCATTGTTGTCTGCCATTGTAGTATTGGGCAGCGGCAGCTGGATGTGAACAGCGCGTAGCGTTGCGCAGTTGGAGGTGAGCCGCCAGCAGTGGTGGATGTGGGAAATGAGATGGCGGATTTTTGAGTACAGAATGGATGTCTTGAACTGCTATGTATATTATGATTTTTCAACACTATTAAGGTAAATACATTGTTTGTTCTCTATCAAAATCTTTCATTTGCTAACTATGCCTATCAGTAGTTAGTGCCTTCAGTAGTTTGAATCTTTTATTTAGCTGGCAGTAGTGACGCTCGCTGTATTGCAGTAGTTCGAGTAACGAAGATTTTTGTGAGGTAAGTGATTTGTGAAAGGTATAGGTTAATGTTAGTCAGGGCCATTCTTTTGTAGGGATTTTTGAAAGTCAGATTGCGTTGCGCTAAAAAATATTGTGTGTCAGATTAAGCACAGTCATGTACAATAGTTCTAAGGGGAAGTTTCATATGTCGACCCTTAGCCGAGGATACCTCACTGGAATTTTCTGATTTTTTTCTTGTAGTTTGTGTAATTAGTGTAGCTATTGTTTATTGCTAGCGCGTAATTATAGAGAGAATTTCCTTTGTAGCTGCAGTCTTTCATTGTTGTACAGTAAAACAGGTGAGGCACGCATGTAGATTTGCACCAAGTATGTCGCAGCTGCAATTAACTAGATATTATTTTCAGTGCTATGTTCTCTTATTGTTGCTCTTCAAATTGTGTTTTTCTGTGTTATCATGTGAAATATTGTGACAATAATGGCGTGTGAAAAACGTAATACTAGGCTCCAAAGTAAACTGAGAAATGACAGTGAAGACGAAAGCAGTGTGTTAGCGCCACCGAGTAATGAATTAACTAATGTTCAAAGTAGTAATTTGGTATTTGTACATAGGGAAATGGAGCGGGCTGCAAACAATGGTGTAGACAGTGAAACAATTAGTGAACAGGGAAGCATTATCGATCGATCGGTCGGCAACCGCTTGCCTTAGGAATCTGAAATGACAGGACACAATCCTGTAAATACTGTAGATTCAGGTTTTGCGTCCTCACCCTTTTCTCAAATAAGTCAAGACACATTTTCTGCTTTTCAAACTGCGAATATTGCCAGTTCAAATGCATTGCCGAAAAGCACTGAGGAATATGTTTCAGACACCAGTGCATTGTTATTACAATTAATGTAACAAATGGGACAAAAGCTTCAAAAGGTAGACACAATGGAACAAAATCTTCAAAAGTTAGACACAATGGAACAACACCAGAGACAAACACAGCAACAGTTAGACGCAATGGAACAAAATCTTCACACCATGCTTGAACAAACACGTGAAGATTTAACTACTGAGTTACATAAAATACACTCCTGGAAATGGAAAAAAGCACACATTGACACCGGTGTGTCAGACCCACCATACTTGCTCCGGACACTGCGAGAGGGCTGTACAAGCAATGATCACACGCACGGCACAGCGGACACACCAGGAACCGCGGTGTTGGCCATCGAATGGCGCTAGCTGCGCAGCATTTGTGCACCGCCGCCGTCAGTGTCAGCCAGTTTGCCGTGGCATACGGAGCTCCATCGCAGTCTTTAACACTGGTAGCATGCCGCGACAGCGTGGACGTGAACCGTATGTGCAGTTGAAGGACTTTGAGCGAGGGCGTATAGTGGGCATGCGGGAGGCCGGGTGGACGTACCGCCGAATTGCTCAACACGTGGGGCGTGAGGTCTCCAGAGTACATCGATGTTGTCGCCAGTGATCGGCGGAAGGTGCATGTGCCCGTCGACCTGGGACCGGACCGCAGCGACGCACGGATGCACGCCAAGACCGTAGGATCCTACGCAGTGCCGTAGGGGACCGCACCGCCACTTCCCAGCAAATTAGGGGCACTGTTGCTCCCGGGGTATCGGCGAGGACCATTCGCAACCGTCTCCATGAAGCTGGGCTACGGTCCCGCACACCGTTAGGCCGTCTTCCGCTCACGCCCCAACATCGTGCAGCTCGCCTCCAGTGGCGTCGCGACAGGCGTGAATGGAGGGACGAATGGAGAAGTGTCGTCTTCAGCGATGAGAGTCACTTCTGCCTTGGTGCCAATGATGGTCGTATGCGTGTTTGGCGCCGTGCAGGTGAGCGCCACAATCAGGACTGCATACGACCGAGGCACACAGGGCCAACACCCGGCATCATGGTGTGGGGAGCGATCTCCTACACTGGCCGTACACCACTGGTGATCGTCGAGGGGACACTGAATAGTGCACGGTACATCCAAACCGTCATCGAACCCATCGTTCTACCATTCCTAGACCGGCAAGGGAACTTGCTGTTCCAATAGGACAATGCACGTCCGCATGTATCCCGTGCCACCCAACGTGCTCTAGAAGGTGTAAGTCAACTACCCTGGCCAGCAAGATCTCCGGATCTGTCCCCCATTGAGCATGTTTGGGACTGGATGAAGCGTCGTCTCACGCGGTCTGCACGTCCAGCACGAACGCTGGTCCAACTGAGGCGCCAGGTGGAAATGGCATGGCAAGCCGTTCCACAGGACTACATCCAGCATCTCTACGATCGTCTCCATGGGAGAATAGCAGCCTGCATTGCTGCGAAAGGTGGATATACACTGTACTAGTGCCGACATTGTGCATGCTCTGTTGCCTGTGTCTATGTGCCTGTGGTTCTGTCAGTGTGATCATGTGATGTATCTGACCCCAGGAATGTGTCAATAAAGTTTCCCCTTCCTGGGACAATGAATTCACGGTGTTCTTATTTCAATTTCCAGGAGTGTAGATTCGAAATGTCAAAAAGTCTGTAATGACGTAAAAACACAAATTTGTTAGCATTTCCAACCTATTTTTTCACGTCATGAAAATGCACTACAGGTTCACGAAGCAGCCATAAAAGAACTGCAAACTATTGTTCATGAAAATCATGAGACCTTGCAAGCTAAAACGGACTCAGTTGCATCTACCGATTCGGTTACGCAATTTGCAAAAACTCAGGAAAACTTAAAGGACACAGTAGAAAGACACATGAAGGAAATTAGTTCATTATCAGAGAAAGTAGTTGAACTTTCGGATCAGCTAATTAATTTATCTATGAAGGTAGATGATAATCTGAATGACACAAAACCAGTAGTCTTTAATGACACAGAAGAGTGCGAACAAATTAGGAAATTCAAACAAAATCAGAATCAAATTAATACGCAACAACAAAGAGAAATCCGGGAAGTACAAGGTCAGCTGACACAGGTAATACAAGAATTACGTATTTCAGAGGCCACTCGCGCTCCAATACGCGAAGAGGGACATAGAAATACGGAACAGCAACAAAATAGTAACTCAGGGCACTTCGGAAATTATGAAAGAAATTGGCAAGGTACACCGAATTTTGAGATGGAACCGCCGACACGACGTAACAATGACCGATATGCTACTCGTCGACACGATGATTTTGACTATGAGCTGTTCATTACTACACGTAAATTCAAAACGTTTAAGAATTCTGCCAACGACATTCATCCACAAGCGTGGCTCCATCAATTCTCTCATTGTTTTCCTCCCAACTGGTCATTGGAGCACAGATTAGAAGTTCTGTGTGGCTACTTGGAGAATGAACCAGCTGTAAGAATGCGATCGGTCATTAACGATTGTCACAGTGAAGGAGAATTTTACCATGCCTTCCTCTCAGCATATTGGTCTCAAACTACACAAGACCGAGTAAAACATAGCATCATAATGATGAAACATTTCGAACAATCTGAATTTCCCAGTCTTGTGAAATATTTTGAAGACATGTTGCAGAAGAATCAGTACCTGTCAAACCCATACAGCCCCTCAGAGCTCATCCGCATTTGCTTAATCAAACTGCCTGAACATTTACGACATATTATTTTAGCAGGACGTTGCAAAGACGACATTGAAGCTTTTCAGGGACTCTTACAAGAATTAGAAATTGACACTGACAATCGCGGAACGCGAAAACAGGAACACAACAATTACAGGTCACATCCGTCGCAATTCCGCGATGAAAGAAATAATAACTGGACGCGACAAGGCTATTCTCACAACACAAATCGTGACCAAAATAGACACCACCCGTATGACAACCGTTGGCAGAGTAGTAATAATTACAGGGAAAGATCACCTCTCCGCAGTAATGACTATCACAGAGACAATCAGAGAAACAGACAATATGGGAACCAAAATTATTATCAAGGGAGACAGAATAACTTTAGACGCAACAGTCCAGCGCGCAGTTACGATTCAAGGAGAAATTCTCCACCACTTAACCGACAAGAAAGAAATTACAGGAACTACCGACATGACGACAGACGATATGATCGTAACGACGGACCTGAATTTCATCAGAACTGGCGGGATTCAAACAGAGCAGGGCACTTTCGACAACGTGAATTTGTAGAAGCTAGGTCTCCTAATCCCAATAACGACGCGCGCCAACAAAGCAACAGACAATGATTCGCACCACAGGCAGCCACCTGCGCTGGCTGGCTCAGAGAAAAATAGCATAGACGCTAACCTTGAGAAAAATTCCAGTACTCTTTACCGACGTATACCACATGATAATTGCGTTAAAGTTGAAACTTTGCGTACTAGGAAGAGCAAAGGGCTACACCACATTTCACATGTGAAACCATTTATTGAGAGATAATGTGCTTTTTAACTTACTCTTTGCTATAAAATTATTCACTTCACGTTACTAATACGCTTCGTCAGATGTAGAACCTGTTAACAAGCAACTGTTTTACAGTTAACTATCCAGTCTAGAACCTAGGGAACATATGTAGACAGTAATTATGAAAGCGTTGTAATAGTGAGCAGACGACACAGTGTTGTTATTTGTACATTCTTGCTTGTTAGTTGCACGATTACGTAACGACTATAAGGCTCACATACTTAGAACATTTACTAGTACTGCTAATGAGATTTTAATGCAACATTTTGGTGTACTTGAAAATACATTCTGAATTAAAGTACTTTCTGAGAGATACCAGATGACACAGTGGTTAGTTTATGTGACAGCTACACGATTTTATCACGACGCTACTAATGATAGACAATTTACAATGTTGCTTTTGCGGTGTTTCTGTTTCATATCTGCACAGTTTTCTGAATTCTTCTGGAAAGTAAAACATGTTTTAGTAGTAACTTTTGTGGTATAGCTACAATGAGACAGCCTTTTCCATAGCACAACAATACGTTACAGCACAGTAATTTCTTCATCACAACAATAAGTGTAATAACTAAGATATCTATACGCAAAGCATTTCACTTTTGTTTATCATGAGGTAAGTACATTGACTTCTGCAGAACTTAGCTTTCGGAGGACAATAACTACGACACTTCCACAGAGATTATCTTACAGCAAGACGCACATTTAGCGCTACAGGACACGTATTTGAGTGATTAATTTTGTACTTAAATCATTTATTTTTAAAGATATTTGAAGTACAATGATACAAAGGTTTTCCGTAACACATTTCATTCCATTCTTGTATCTGTAACACCTGAGGGTATAATTACATTAATCCTCAGGGGGCTACACGCTTACTTTGTGTACCATGTGTTTGGCAAGCACAAGGAGCCCTAGCTAATATGGTATTTGCTTATACAACTTTACACATCGGTACCATATTTCTCTAATACATAAATTACACAGCTATCTGATCATTTAACTGAGAGATAAACATTTTTTATTTACTACGTCAGTGACAGATGTTTACGCAATTACACTGTTGGGTAACTTCACACTTATGAAATTGTATTTTGTCTGTACTGTGTGAACTGTTCATACTTTTTCGGAACCATTGTGATTCTATGAGAGCTTTGAATGATGTATTTGGTAAGGGAGCATGATTTTAAAGTACGTTTGAGGTAGATGACACTCTTGACATGAGCAGAGAATTTTTTAGGTTTTGAAATTATTGCAGAAAGCTACGACGTTTTTGAGATTTGACTGAGGTGTTATGATGTTATTATTACGACGACGATGTGTATTATGCTGTTGAGGTATGTTTATGATCAATAAGCTGATGCTATATGAGGAATTTGATTGTTGTTGTTGTTATGGTCTTCAGTCCTGAGACTGGTTTGATGCAGCTCTCCATGCTACTCTATCCTATGCAAGCTTCTTCATCTCCCAGTACCTACTGCAACCTACATCCTTCTGAATCTGCTTAGTGTATTCATCTCTTGGTCTCCCCCTACGATTTTTATCCTCCACGCTGCCCTCCAATACTAAATTGGTGATCCCTTGATGCCTCAGAACATATCCTACCAACCGATTACTTCTTCTGGTCAAGTTGTGCCACAAACTTCTCTTCTCCCCAATCCTATTCAATACTTCCTCATTAGTTATGTGATCTACCCATCAAATCTTCAGCATTCTTCTGTAGCACCACATTTCGAAAGCTTCTATTCTCTTCTTGTCCAAACTATTTTTCGTCCATGTTTCACTTCCATACATGGCTACACTCCATACAAATACTTTCAGAAATGACTTCCTGACACTTAAATCTATACTCGATGTTAACAAATTTCTCTTCTTCAAAAACGCTTTCCTTGCCATTGCCAGTCTACATTTTATATCCTCTCTGCTTCGACCATCATCAGTTATTTTGCTCCCCAAATAGCAAAACTCCTTTACTACTTTAAGTGTCTCATTTCCTAATCTAATACCCTCAACATCACCCAACTTAATTCGACTACATTCCATTATCCTCGTTTTGCTTTTGTTGATGTTCATCTTATATCCTCCCTTCAAGACACCATCCATTCCGTTCAACTGCTCTTCCAAGTCCTTTGCTGTCTCTGACAGAATTACAATGTCATCGGCGAACCTCAACGTTTTTATTTCTTCTCCATGGATTTTAATACCTACTCCGAATTTTTCTTTTGTTTCCTTTACTGCTTGCTCAATATACAGATTGAATAACATCGGGGAGAGGCTACAACCCTGTCTCACTCCCTTCCCAACCACTGCTGCCCTTTCATGCCCCTCGACTCTTATAACTGCCATCTGGTTTCTGTACAAATTGTAAATAGCCTTTCGCTCCCTGTATTTTACCCCTGACACCTTTAGAATTTGAAAGAGAGTATTCCAATCCACATTGTCAAAAGCTTTCTCTAAGTCTACAAATGCTAGAAATGTAGGTTTGCCTTTCCTTAATCTTTCTTCAAAGCTAAGTCGTGGGGTGAGTATTGCCTCACGTGTTCCAGTATTTCTACGGAATCCAAACTGATCTTCCCCGAGGTCGGCTTCTACCAGTTTTTCCATTCGTCTGTAAAGAATTCGTGTTAATATTTTGCAGCTGTGGCTTATTACACTGATTGTTCGGTAATTTTCACATCTGTCAACACCTGCTTTCTTTGGGATTGGAATTATTATATTCTTCTTGAAGTCTGAGGGTATTTCGCCTGTTTCATACATCTTGCACACCAGATGGTAGAGTTTTGTCAGGACTGGCTCTCCCAAGGCCGTCAGTAGTTCCAATGGAATGTTGTCTACTCCGGGGGCCTTGTTTCGATTCAGGTCTTTCAGTGCTCTGTCAAACTCTTCACGCAGTATCGTATCTCCCATTTCATCTTCATCTACATCCTCTTCCATTTCCATAATATTGTCCTCAAGTTCATCGCCCTTGTATAGACCCTCTATATACTCCTTCCACCTTTCTGCTTTCCCTTCTTTGCTTAGAACTGGGTTTCCATCTGAGCTCTTGATGTTCATACATGTGGTTCTCTTATCTCCAAAGGTCTCTTTAATTTTCCTGTAGGCAGTATCTATCGTACCCGTAGTGAGATAAGCCTCTACATCCTTACATTTGTCCTCTAGCCATCCCTGCTTAGCCATTTTGCACTTCCTGTCGATCTCATTTTTGAGACGTTTGTATTCCTTTTTGCCTGCTTCACTTACTGCATTTTTATATTTTCTCCTTTCATCAATTAAATTCAATATTTCTTCTGTTACCCAAGGATTTCTACTAGCCCTCGTCGTTTTACCTACTTGATCCTCTGCTGCCTTCGCTACTTCATCCCTCAAAGCTACCCATTCTTCTTCTACTGTATTTCTTTCCCCCATTCCTGTCAATTGTTCCCTTATGCTCTACCTGAAACTATGTACAACCTCTGGTTCTTTCAGTTTATCCAGGTCCCATCTCCTTAAATTCCCACATTTTTGCAGTTTCTTCAGTTTTAATCTACAGCTCATAACCAATAGATTGTGGTCAGAGTCCACATCTGCCCCTGGAAATGTCTTACAATTTAATAGCTGGTTCCTAAATCTCTGTCTTACCATTATATAATCTATCTGATACCTTTTAGTATCTCCAGGGTTCTTCCATGTATACAACCTTCTATCATGATTCTTAAACCAAGTGTTAGCTATGATTAAGTTGTGCTCTGTGCAAAATTCTACCAGGCGGCTCCCTCTTTCATTTTTTAGCCCCAATCCATATTCACCTACTACGGTTCCTTCTCTCCCTTTTCCTACACTCGGATTCCAGTCACCCATGACTATTAAATTTTCGTCTCCCTTCACTGTCTGAATAATTTCTTTTATTTCATCATACATTTCTTCAATTTCTTCATCATCTGCAGAGCTAGTTGGCATATAAACTTGTACTACTGTAGTAGGTGTGGGCTTCGTATCTATCTTGGCCACAATAATGCGTTCACTATGCTGTTTGTAGTAGCTTACCCGCACTCCTATTTTCCTATTCATTATTAAACCTACTCATGCATTACCCCTATTTGACTTTGTGTTTATAACCCTGTAGTCACCTGACCAGAAGTCTTGTTCCTCCTGCCACCGAACTTCACTAATTCCCACTATATCTAACTTTAACCTATCCATTTCCCTTTTTAAATTTTCTAACCTACCTGCCCGATTAAGGGATCTGACATTCCACACTCCGATCCGTAGAACGCCAGTTTTCTTTCTCCTGATAACGACATCCTCTTGAGTAGTCCCCGCCCGGAGATCCGAATGGGGGACTATTTTACCTCCGGAATATTTTACCCAAGAGGACGCCATCATCATTTAATCATACAGTAAAGCTGCATGCCCTAGGGAAAAATTACGGCCGTAGTTTCCCCTTGCTTTCAGCCGTTCGCAGTACCAGCACAGCAAGGCCGTTTTGGTTATTGTTACAAGGCCAGATCAGTCAATCATCCAGACTGTTGCCCTTGCAACTACTGAAAAGGCTGCTGCCCCTCTTCAGGAACCACATGTTTGTCTGGCCTCTCAACAGATACCCCTCCGTTGTGGTTGTACCTACGGTACGGCTATCTGTATCGCTGAGGCACGCAAGCCTCCCCACCAACGGCAAGGTCCATGGTTCATGTGGGGGGGGGGGGGGGAATCTGATTATGCTATGTATTTATTATGATGAAATATTTAAGTGTCGTTGCAAGATTGACGTGTCGATGAATATATATATGTGTAATAAGGTAAGTAGTAATGAATAGTGGTTAGGGACTCTGACTTGTGAAAAAGGATGTTGGAAACCAAGAATCGTACTTTAAGAGTTATGAAATGTGTGTAAATGCGCGAATGTATCACAATGCCGACGAAAACTGTTGAACTGTTGAACACTGTTATATTCATAGGATTTTGTTTCTACAGATTAGCAACGCAAATTCTCAACCTGTGAATTTTTTTATATGAGACTGCCACTGTAGCAGAAACTGCGGTCGTAAATATTTCAGTAAGAAAGATAAGTGACCTTGACGTAATGCGTTTTTGGCGCCCAGCTGAGAGGTAGTCGCCTGACAAAAGAAAGCCATTAGGTGGAGAAAAAAAAAGGCCATTAACCTCACTATTGACATTCCTTCACAGAAAGCACCACAAATACGACACGCTCATTACTTGGAAACATTCTTACATCTGCACACCTGATTATGACAAGTATCTTTATACGAGAGTTGAGAGATTTTTTTACTATCTCATGAAATGCCATATAGCTTCCTTTGGACATATTTTCATTTTTTTAAATATCTAGTTTCTAGATGCACTGCAGCATTGGTTAAAATAGAATTTTATAGATGTACTAACATAAATATTTTCTGTCTACAGATCCAGTAAATACTAATTTTGTAATACATTTCCCAAAAATGGGGGAGCACAAAGACATTTCCCTTCACAGGAATTGCATATATAATTTTCTTTTCAACTACTTGGTAATTTTTTTTTGTAGAATAACTTCTTGTGGTGCACCACTTTAATTACTTAGACATTAAGATGTGATTATACATTTCCTTTATTTGCATTGTTGTCTTTAGTGTACTATTTTTTCTGCTTGAGCTTTGTCATGCTTAGATATAAGTTATAGCATTTACTGCGGGTGCTTGCCAGACATAGTGCTACTAAATTTCACTTTGTATTACTCTGTTAAGCTAGTTTTACTACTGATTTATTTTTCTTGTTTGCTGCACAGTGCCTTATATTAGTTGTAATATTGCAATTGCTTTGCCTATTTAAATTTTTTGCCATTGCTGTTCGTGTTAATTGTTTTGTGCTGCAGCATTGCCTCGTCCCTTAGTTTAGCATCTGAGCTCAGTAGATTTAAGTTAGCTTAAGAGGGGTAGACTATATAAGAAACTGACTATGGAGAATAGGTAAAGAATGCATTGCGAAGTTATATGAAAAAGATTTGGGCCAAAATGAGTATTGTACAATGAGAAATAATTATTTTGAAAGAAATATGAATAGAATACAGGAAGGAGGTATAGATAGGACTTTTTGGGAATAATGATGAATGAAGGGAGATCTCCAAGATGCAAAGAAGGTTTTGTTTGCAAAATACTGCAGTAAAACAAACCCTGTCCTTTCCTTTTGTGTTATCCCACTATGTGTTTGTGTGCCCTTGTGTATTTGTTTTCTTCCTGTCTGTGTAGTTTCATAGAATTTTTTCTTCATCTAATACTCAGCTACATGAACTATGATGAGGAATACTGTTATCCTCAAATATAATTTGCATTAATAATATGTTATTTACTTTGTAAAGATGTTTAGACATTATTTATTCTGTTTTGTTTTAATGCTCATGTGTGAATTGATGTTTCGCAATTTATTCTGATCTTTTGTGTATGTACTCATGTAATAATTCCTGTAACACTGATGTATATCTTAGTTCGATTCTTTTGTAAAGCCTGTACTACAAATGTTATCTGTATTGTTATGTTCTTTAATGATGTATTTTGTACCTTTGTAAATGTTTTCTCATGTTATAATATTGTAATTGACAACAGTTCATCAAATTAAGTAACTTGTAAGCATTCATTTCACTGCACACATTTCTGTTGGTCATAGTAATGCACAATATGTGAGAAGTTGGGACTGTTAGTGTTTGCACGTGTGTTACTAATTCAGCAAGGGACTGGATAACAGCATTGCTGGTTCTAAGGACAATTCCAAAAACTTTGTGAGTGCACAAGTGGTGGTTTATGGACTTGCTATATTATCCGCAAGACTCTTCAATGGTGATTGTGCACCTGCACAGTCACAACAGATGGCTGCTGCCCATCTCTACAAGGACTACAGTGGGTCTACACCTTTGATGACCCACCAGTACCATTATTTCTACAAGGACTACAGTGGGTCTACACCTTTGCTGACTCACCAGTACCATTATCTCTACAAGGACTGCAGTGGGTCTGCACCTCTGGTGGCCCACCAATACCACAATCTCTACCAGGACTACAGTGGTCTACTCTGAGATGACCTACCTACCAATATTCTTCAAAACTTCGACTGACTCTGTTGTGGGTTTGCTCCATTGTGGCCCATTACCTGTCTGCATGTCAAGAGTCAGCACTGTCTTTCCGTTGGAAGGACAACACTACTTCTTCAAGACTGCATGGAACTCCACTACTTCTGTGTGCAATTTCTTTTACTAATGAGACTTTGTGAAACAAAAAACTGTAATTACTATTATGATGAATGATCAGGACTATCTTTATGGACTGTGAGAAAATGTTGGCTTTTGACCAACATTGTATCAATAAGTGTGTGCAATTGATATCTTTGTTATTGTAATTATAAAAAAAATTTATCAAATCATTATTGGCCACTGTCCAAAACAATTTGTAAAATTTTTTGTGGGGAGCATGGGGGCTATGTAAGTAGGCTGTTTATGTTTTCTTATTGGCAACGTTACGTAGCGCTCTGTATGAAAATCACTGGCTGTGCTTTGTGCAGTCTGTGGCTAGTTTGCATTGTTGTCTGCCATTGTAGTGTTGGGCAGCTGGATGTGAACAGCGCGTAGCGTTGCGCAGTTGGAGGTGAGTCGCCAGCAGTGGTGGATGTGGGAAATGAGATGGCGGATTTTTGAGTACAGAATGGATGTCTTGAACTGCTATGTATATTATGATTTTTCAACACTATTGAGGTAAATACATTGTTTGTTCTCTATTAAAACCTTTCATTTGCTAACTATGCCTATCAGTAGTTAGTGCCTTCAGTAGTTTGAATCTTTTATTTAGCTGGCAGTAGTGACGCTCGCTGTATTGCAGTAGTTCGAGTAACGAAGATTTTTGTGAGGTAAGTGATTTGTGAAAGGTATAGGTTAATGTTAGTCAGGGCCATTCTTTTGTAGAGATTTTTGAAAGTCAGATTGCGTTGCGCTAAAAAATATTGTGTGTCAAATTAAGCACAGTCATGTACAATAGTTCTAAGGGGAAGTTTCAATTAGAGCCCACACAGAGGCATACCGACAATCCTCCTTTCCACGAACGATACGAGACTGGAATAGAAGGGAGAACCGATAAAAGTACTGAAGGTACCCTCCGCCACACACCGTCAGGTGGCTTGCGGAGTATGGATGTAGATGTAGATGTAGATTTCCCTAAATCGGTTCAGGAAAATGTTGGAATAGTTCCTTTGAAAGGGCACGGCCGACTTCTTTCCCTATACTTCCCTAATCCGATGAGACCGATGACCTCGCTCTTTGGTCTTTCCCACCAAATCAACCAACCAAACAACCAATCACCAACAATTACGTTTATTCAGTCAGTGACCTGTTAAACGCCACTGCAGCATAATGGAGAAGAGACTACGACCGAGGGAATACGATAAACGGAGTTACTGTAACAATTTTGTCTCTCGCCGCCGCCTCAGCACGCCGCCACGCCCCTCCAACAACGAATAGATAAGCTGCATTGCCGTGCGCTCTCCACAGTTAAGACTTTACAGAATATCGCAGTTTAGATTGTAAATCGTTTGTTTTATTATAAAACTAGTTCCTTCCTTGCAAGTTTTGCTTCTTTAATAAAATTGCATGAAGTGAACTATTATCTTTCAATGTAGCTTTGTCGAGCCAACATTAGTTATTAGTATTGTTCTTTCACTTACCCGTTTCTTTCTTTTCAATTAATACTGCTGCGGTTGCATGTTTTTTGTGTAGGTTTTGAGGTGATGTGTTACAAATGCATGTGCAGTGTTATTTTCAAAGTGAGTTGGTTCAAATGGCTCTGAGCACTATGGGACTTAACATATGAGGTCATCAATCCCCTAGAACTTAGAACTAATTAAACCTAACTAACCTAAGGACATCACACACATCCATGCCCGAAGCAGGATTCGAACCTGCGACCGTAGCGGTCGCGCGGTTCCAGGCTGAAGCGCCTAGGGCCGCTCGGCTAAATCGGGACGCCCACCATTAGTTTCTGGGCACTGAACGACAGAATTAAAGCTGCTTGTTCGCTATTGGTCTAAGCATCAAGTAATGGCAGATTGAATGTGATAGCTATCAACCTACGCAAGGTATGTTTCCATCGTGCTTACAATCATGTTACCACAGTTTCACGATCAATAACCTTCTTTGTTGATGATTATAGGGATAAGTAAACAATCGCTAAGGCTATTATTACAGTGTTTACGGAATCAGTGACAGAACTGTGTGTGATTTACATAATTTAGTGATTGGGTTGAACCACATTCTCTCCGTCCGCACATTTGGGAAATAAAAAGAATCCGTCTGGGACGAAATAATCAGACGTCAGCTCAGTAAGGTTGTTTCTAACCAAACATCGTATAAAAACACGATCTATAGTTACGCGAAAAACACTCCTGAGTAGCGTTTTCTTCGTATCTAGTAAGTGTGTGTGAGCTACAGTTAGGCGAGGCTGTGGGAGTTTGAGGTGAGTTCCGTGTTAAAAGCGCGAATATGTTCGCATGCCAAAACTTTTGGGGAAATTTTTAAAGGTGCTGAGGAAGGTAGAATGAGCCAACTGGTACTCTACTTTTCTGTCAGAGTTTTTTAAGTAACAGGAGCATATTCGTATTTTTTCTGCTCCGATAAGAACATTCTTTCTCTGACAAATGAAAGGTTCAAGCATGTTGTTAAAGTTCGTGGTGAAAGGATGCCAGTGATAAGATTCGCTGGTATCATTGCTATCCCAGTGAAAGTGAATAAGAATTACAGGACATGTTGAATGGAGTGAACATTCCAATGAGGACAGAAAATAGAGTGAGAGTAAACCATGGAAAGACAAATATAATGAGAAGTAGCAGAAATGAGAACAACGAGAAACTTAAATCAAAATTCATGACCACGTAGTAAACGAAGTTAAGGATTCTGCTACCTTCAAAGCTAAATAATGTATGATGGCTGAAGCAAGGAGGGCGTAAAAAAGCAGACTAACACAGGAAAAGTGGGCATTCCTGAGCAAGAGAAGTCTACTGGTATCAAAAACAGACCTTAATTTGAGGAAGAAATTTCTGTGAATGTAAGTTTGGAGCACAGCACTGTATGATAGTGAATCACGGAAAGTAGGGAAAAAGGAACAGACAATAATCTAAGCGTTTTATGTGTGGTGCTACAGAAGCATAATGAAGATTATGTAGACTGGAAAGGTAAGGAATGACGAGGTTCTCCGCAGAATCGGCAAGGAAAGGAACATATTGGAAGACAGATCGATGAACAAACACACACACACACACAAACACACACACACACACACACACACACACACACACACACACACACAGAAATCGGACATTCACGTCATTGCGCAGGCCACATATGGATAGTCGGCGTGTTTTGGTACTAGTGGTAACAAGGAAACTTACTATTCCAGTGCTTAATTTTGATAGAATCTATCTCCATTTTAAGATTTAACACCCAGAATCCTACAAAAAACGTGATGAGCCTGATATTCAAATACAGAGTTGATGTCTATAGTGACTCTGAGTATGGTAAAAATCTGTTCTTAACTTTAATAATGGCAAGAGCTACGGTTTTTTTTTCTTTAAAGGGGTAAAATGTACGTGACCGGGAACGTTTCCAACTAGAGAAGTGTAAAGCACTAAGCTTTGTGCAGTGGAATTTGGAACAAAGTGTGAGCCAATAATGTTAGGCTGCCATTGGTTTGTTGCTGGCGGGAGTCGTCCAGCTCATTTAAATAGGGCTGTAAGCGGACGAGTCTAAGGTAATTACAATCGGGGTCATTACAATCGGGGCCATTAAAATCGCAGCATAATGATGGTGGCATGTGAAATTGTTGTGAAGTGCGCTACTTGCTTGGATGTGCAAATGATTAGCTTTTCTATAAAAGTTCACAAAATAAGAAGAAATAAATCCATCTACCTAGTGTCTGTATGGTTTTCGACAATTCGTAATACATACTTCTAGGGGCTACAGAGGAGACTCAGCTGATGAAGTGTTGAAAGGAAACCCATGTCCTGAACGGTAATGCTTGGATATAAAACAAGTTTGAAGATATGATTTCTTTCAAATGTCCGGCTTCACGGTACGCAAAAGAATTGAACGATTTCGCCGTCGCCCCGAAGCAAGGGAGAGGTTGGGTTTAACATCCAGTCGATAGCGAGGCCGTTGGTGGCGGAGTACAAGCTCGGATTGTGTCAGAGATGGAGAACGAAATCGTGCCCTTTCAGAGAATCTCGGCATTTGCCTGGAGTGATTTAGGGAAATTATGGAAAACCTGAATCTGGATCGCCGGACGCGGATTTAAACCGTAGTCCTCCAGAATGAGAGTCCAGTGTGCTAACCACGGCGCCATATCACTCGGTTTGGCTACGCCCTGTTGTATTTATGACATCACACGCCGTTCTCATTCGACTGCAGCAACGGCTTGGAGGAAATGGTTTGCACGTAACTAGGAGGGTTAACTATGCTGATCGATGGATGTACCGTACTCTCGAAATTGAAGGCGACCTGACGACGAGTACACGAAATATTGCCCAGGCCAGTGACGCCACGAGCACAGCATCCTGGAGGACAGACAGATTGTTCTGTCGGCCGGCGCGGAATGGCAGAGCTACGTCACATATTTTGAGTGAGGAAACTGATTTGTGTGCAGCGAACAGGTATCCACACAGACGGTTCAAAAAAATGGTTCAAATGGCTCTGAGCACTATGGGACTCAACTACTGTGGTCATAAGTCCCCTAGAACTTAGAACTACTTAAACCTAACTAACCTAAGGACAGCACACAACACCCAGCCGTCACGAGGCAGAGAAAATCCCTGACCCCGCCGGGAATCGAACCCGGGAACCCGGGCGTGGGAAGCGAGAACGCTACCGCACGACCACGAGATGCGGGCACACAGACGGTGCTAGGACCTCTGGATCACCGTGAAATGCCACTGCATGGCAGCATTACTGAGTCCTCCCTTGAGGCAGCAAGAGAACGACAGTGGTGTGCATGATGACGACACTGGTCTTTTCAGACAAGTGCCAGTTGTATACAGGGTAGTCCACTGATAGTGACCGGGCCAAATATCTCACGAAATAAGCATCAAACGACAAAACTACAAAGAGCGAAACTCGTCTAGCTTGAAGCGGGAAACCAGATGGCGCTAAGGTTGGCCCGCTAGATGGCGCTGCCATAGGTCAAACGGATATCAACTGCGTTTTTTTAAAATAGGTACCCCCATTTTAATTACATATTTGTGTAGTACGTAAAGAAATATTAATGTTTTAGTTGGACCACTTTTTTTGCTTTGTGATAGATGGCGCTGAAATAGTCACAAACGTATAAGTACGTGATATCACGTAACATTCCGCCAGTGCGGACGGTATTTGCTTCGTGATACATTACCCGTGTTAAAACGGACCGTTTACCAATTGCGGAAAAGGTCGATATCGTATTGATGTATGGCTATTGTGATCAAAATGCCCAACGGGCGTGTGCTATGTATGCTGCTCGGAATCCGGGACGATATTATCCAAGTGTCCGGACCGTTCGCCGGATAGTTACGTTATTTAAGGAAACAGGAAGTGCTCGGTCACATGTGAAACGTCTACCCCGAACTGCAACAAATGATGATGCCCAAGTAGGTGTTTTAGCTGCTGTCGCGGCTAATCCGCACATCAGTAGGAGACAACTTGCGCGAGAATCGGGAATCTAAAAACCGACTGTGTTGAGAATGCTACATCAACATCGATTGCACCCGTACCATATTTCTATGCACCAGGAATTGCATGGCGACGAATTTGAACGTCGTGTACAGTTCTGCCACTGGGCACAAGAGAAATTACGGGACGATGTCAGATTTCTTTCACGCGTTCTATTTAGCGACGAAGTTTCACCAACAGCGGTAACGTAAACCGGCATAATATGCACTATTGGGCAACGGAAAATCCATGATGGCTGCGACAAGTGGAACATCAGCGACCTTGGCGGGTTAATGTATGGTGCGGCATTATGGGAGGAAGGATAATTGGCCCCCATTTTATGGATGGCAATCTAAATGGTGCAATGTATGCTGATTTCCTACGTAATGTTCTACCGATGTTACTACAAGATGTTTCACTGCATGACAGAATGGTGATGTACTTCCAACATGATGGATGTCCGGCACATAGCTCGCGTGCGGTTGAAGCGGTATTGAATAGCATATTTCATGGCAGGTGGATTGGTCGTCGAAGCACCAAACCATGGTCCGCACCTTCAACGGATCCGACGTCCCAGGATTTCTTTCTGTGGGGAAAGTTGAAGGATATTTGCTATCGTGATCCACCGACAACGCCTGACAACATGCGTCAGCGCATTGTCAATGCATGTGAGGACATTACGGAAGGCGAACTACTCGCTGTTGAGAGGAATGTCGTTACACGTATTGCCAAATGCAGTGAGGTTGACGGACATCATTTTGAGCATTTATTGCATTAATGTGGTACTTACAGGTAGTCACGCTGTAACAGCATGCGTTCTCAGAAATGATAAGTTCACAAAGGTACATGTATCACATTGGAACAACTGAAATAAAATGTTCAAACGTACCTATGTTCTGTATTTTAATTTAAAAAATCTACCTGTTACCCACTGTTCGTCTAAAATTGTTAGCCATATGTTTGGACTATTGCAGCGCCATCTGTCACAAAGCGAAAAAAGTGGTCCAACTAAAACATTCATATTTCTTTACGTACTACACGAATATATAATAAAATTTGGGGGGGGGGCGGAGATCCTATTTTAAAAAACGCTATTGATATTCGTTTGGCTGCGCCATCTAGCGGGCCAACCATAGCGTCATCTGGTTTCCCCCTTCAAGCTAGACAAGTTTCGGGTCTTTGTAGTTTTTTCGTTTGACGCTTATTTCGTGAGATGTTTGGCCCGGTCACGATCAATGGACCTTCGTGTACACGGCATCACTGTGGACATACCGTTTGTGGAGACATGAGGAGAAGGAACAGTGCTAGATTACATTCGTCGGACCTAGCACCTCTCATGAAGAGGGGGTGGGGGTGACAATGGACACACACGGTCACCTCTGGTTAGCATCGCAGTTGGTATCTGAGACATGGGCAGTCCAGTGGCTGTGACCTATCTTTGAGGTCTCCTTGATGCTATCTTTCAACAACATGATGCAAAGCCACATGCTATGTGTGCTTTCTTGACATGCATCAATACAGAGAGTATTCAATAGCTGTGCTGGTCAGTACGAATTACGAGCCCTGTCAAAGAGATGAAGTGGTATGAATGATGTGTCAGTATGCACGACCTCAGTTGGACTCTGTTGTATCAGGCATCAGTACCACCCTGCAGCGTGTCGAGGTTGGTAATGGAATGGCAAGTTTCCATCTGACGCTAAAAATGGTCACGTGGGATCTGGCGGACCCAGTGGTGCGTGCCGACTGTGCCACACCTCCAACACCCCTATATTTCGAGCGCCCTCTGGCGCCACAATGGAGGACGGCCAGCAGCAGCCGCTCAGCCCACTCATGCTCGGAGATTCTTCCAGTTGACAGTAACAGCTGAACTCTGTTTCTTGCTGCATTATTTGCAGTTAAATACAAGTAAATCTTTTGTTTGTTGGATTAACTTATCTGCTAATAATTTCCACTCCTTTCCAACTGTCCTACGACAACAGTTGCCCATACCATCCTGAACCCATGTCTCCTCACCACTGTGTATGAAGTTGTGTACAACTGATCCGAAGCTCAATTGGGTTGGAGCTATTGTTGCTGCTGTGTAAATTTCGGAGCCTGCACAGAGTGATTCAAAAACAAATATTTCTTTTGTTTATTACAAATAAACCACGAAAGACAAACACATTGTGCATGTCACTGTATAAAGGATGGTTCAAAGTTTTATGTTCACACAGACACTATATCGTACTTTTAACGGGAGTACCATGTGTTGGTCGAGAAACTTCGAACAGTAGTCCATTTCACTCAGACGAATCAACAGGTCCCTGTTCACTGATCTATATCTTATATAGTTCGATTTCTCAGCTCTTGACGAATAGCTGTCATAGGTAGCACAAAGACTGAGTCTTTTCTGTAACCCACAGAAAAACAGTAAGTTGTGCGGTATGGTGATCTGTGAGCCCAAAAGCCCACCTCTTCCAGTCCAACGTTATGGGAAGGTGCTTACGATACCTCGCACCTCAAGTTGAAAGAGAGGTGAGATGCCGTTATGCATAAAAATGAAATCACTGGAGCCGACCTGTGTGGCCGAGCGGTTCTAGGCGCTTCAGTGTGGAACCGCGCGACCGCTACGGTCGCAGGTTCGAATCCTGCCTCGGGCATAGATGCGTGTGGTGTCCTTAGGTTAGTTAGGTTTAATTAGTTCTAAGTTCTAGGGGATTGATGACCTCATATGTTAAGAGACTTAACATCTGAGGCACAGTGCCATTTTTTTGAAAGCATTGGAATCTTCCTGTCGCAGTTTTCTCCACAAAGAATGTCCATGAACTTTATGGGCACAAACGACACAACACACATACAGCTTCGGTTAGTCTCTTTCATATATTACGACGACGACAGATTTTTGTAATACCCAAATTACTACATTACGGATAGATGAAAGTCGATTTGTGCGAAAAGATAAGTCGTTCGGTAAACGTGTCCTCTGCCGCATCCTGGAGAAATGAAACATAAAGTTGGGCACTTCTGTTATGGTCGCCAGGACGTAATTGCTGCAGTAACTGCTTCTTGTAGGGCCTCATATACAGGGGTCGTTTCGCACAAGGCCATACCATTGTTTGAGGAAGCTGAAGTTACGAGCCTGGTGATTCGACAGCGGAATGCACGTTGCACTTGGATAACGAATTGATTTCGAGCAAATTCCAACACACATGATTTCTCCTGTGGTTTAGTCACCATCTTCCTATAAACAAAGTTCAACTGTGTCCAAAATTTGCACCTTTCTCTATCCAATGACATGCGACAATGTGTTTCTGTCTTTTACAGTTTGTCTTTAATAAAAAATTGAAATCTGTTCTTTCATTTTGTGTCACCCTGTAATCCCGAAAATATGAACATCAACTAAAGCAAAAGGAGGATAATGGAATGTAGTCGAATGAAGTCGGGTGATGGTGAGGGAATTAGATTAGGAAATGAGACCCTTAAAGTAGTAGATGAGTTTTGCTATTATGGGAGCAAAATAACCACTGACGGCCGAAGAAGAGAGGATATAAAATGTAGACTGACAATGGCAAGGAAAGCGTTTCTGAAGAAGAGAAATTTATTAACATCGAGTATAGATTTAAGTGTCAGGAAGTCATTTCTGAAAGTATTTGTACGGAAGTTAAACATGGACGAAAAATAGTTTGGACAAGAAGAGAATAGAAGCTTTCGAAATGTGGTACTACAGAAGAGTGCTGAAGATCAGATGGGTAGATCACATAACTAATGAGGAGGTATTGAACAGAATTGAGGAGAAGAGAAATTTGTGGCACAACCTGACTAGAAGAAGGGATCCGTTGCTAGGACATGTTCTGAGGCATCAAGGGATCACGAGTTTAGTACTGGAGGGCAGCGTGGAAGATAAAAATCGTAGAGGGAGACCAAGAGATGAATACACTAAACAGATTCAAAAGGATGTAGGTTGCAGTAGGTACTGGGAGATGAAGAAGCTTGCACAGGATAGCTTAGCATGGAGAGCTGCATCAAACCAGTCTCTGGACTGAAGACCACAACAACAACGACATCCCGAAAATCACGTACGAATTTAATAATGTATTCTACCTCTGTCGTGCGCTTAACTGTGAATTGCAGAGTAGTCATGTAGATGTCGTCGTAGATGTGCCTGCTGTACTGTACACGCGCAATAGGAAAAAATTCGTTATTGGCTTTCCTTTCTGGTGTGGCAATTTTGATGGCCAGAGTGTATTCAGCTGAATGATAAAGCTGCGTTGCGAAATTTTATAAGTCGAGCTATTTGAGTATCCATCTTCACGGGCGGGCTGTCGAGGCGCTGGAGTTTGAGGCTCGGTACCCGTGGTTTAGTGCCCCGCGGGAGGGAAGGTCGGCGGCGGCGCCCGGCGCAGAAGCGGACGTCGTGTCCGGGAGCTGGTGGCCGCAGTGGCCGGCGTGCGCGAAGCTGGGCCCGCGGGCAGGGGGGGCGGGGGTTCCCCGATCGCGCGACATTATCATACCCCGGCCTCGGCGACGTGGGCGGCCCGATGCTGCGCACCGGCGTGGGATGGCTTCGCAATAAATGGTGCGCGGGCATAAAACATCTCCGAATAAATTACGCGCCGCTCCGCTCATAGCGCGCGTAGTACACGGCTCTTAAAATAACCGTAACTCAGGTGTCGTTGGCCCAGCTGGCGGCACGAGTCCTTGCGGCGCGTCAAGTGCGAGGCTCCCTCTGCGCTGTGGAGCCTGTTGGTGCACGTGTCCGCCACCGCCGGCACGGCATCCAAGGGCTACAAGCTCTCGTCACTGTGTACTGCTCTGGAAACTGATTCGTAGAGACGGCCTTAAAGGGAACAAACTTGGTCACGTGACTATTCTCAGACACGTTCCAGTTCAAGGCACTGCATGATGTAGGCACGGAGCGCGATCCTGCCGGCCGGAGTGGCCGAGCGGTTCTAGGCGCTACCGTCTGGAACTGCGCGACCGCTACGGTCGCAGGTTCGAATCCTGCCTCGGGCATGCATTTGTGTTATGTCCTTAGGTTAGTTAGGTTTAAGGAGTTCTACGTTCTAGGGGACTGATGACCTCAGAAGTTAAGTCTCATAGTGCTCAGAGCCATTTGAACGCGATCCCAGGCAGCTGTGACCACTTACTGTTACAAGTAAGTATATTGACAATGAGACAGAGAGAGAGAGAGACAATGATGTAGGAAGAGGTGACAGAACGCACAGGCAAAATGTTGAAATCGAGTATTTCGTTGACGTGCTGTTTATGGAACAAGAGATACGCTTCCAAACCGAGTGGGATTAAAGTCATTGGGTGTTTCCTATTAACGTGTCGGACCTCTTTTTGCCCGGCTTAGTTTAGCAACTTGACATGGCATGTACTCAACAAGTCGATGGAAGTCCCTACAGAAATACTGAACCATTTTGCCTCTGTAGCCGTCCATAACTGCTAAAGTGTTGCCGGTGCAATATTTTGTGCGCGAACTAACCTCTCGATTATGTACCATAAATGCTCGACGGGATGTATTACGAGTTATCTGAGTTGCCAGATCATTCGCTCGAATTGTCTGGAACGTTCTTCAAACCAATCGCGAACAATTGTGGTCTGATGACATGGCGCACTGTCAGCCAGAAGAATTTCATCGTTGTTTGGCAACATGAAGTTCATGAATGGCTCCAGATGGTATCCAAATAGACGAACAAAAACATTTCCCGTCAATGATGGGTGCAAATAGATCAAAGGACCCAATTCATATAAACACAGTCCACACCATCATGGAGCGAACACCAGCTTGCACAGTGCCCTGTTGGCAACTTGGATCTATGGCTTCGTGGGGACTGCGCTACACTCGAACACTATCACGAGCTCTTACCAACTGATATCGGGGCCCCTCATGACTAGGCCACGATTTTACAATCGTCTGTGGTCTAACCGACATGGTCACGAGCCCAGAAGGGGCGCTGGGAGAGATGTCATACTGTTAGAGAAGGCACTCGCGTAGGTCGTCTGCTGCCAAAGCCCATTAACGCCAAATTTCGCCGCACTGTCCTAACGGATAAGTTTGTTGTACGGCCCGCACCAATTTCTGTCGTTATTTCACCCAGTGTCGCTTGCCTTTTAGCACTTACTATGCAAAACCTGCTGCTCTCGGTCGTTAAGTGAAGGTCACTGGCCACTGCGTTGTCCTTGGTAAGAGTTAATGATTGAAATTTGGGAGTTTCAACACACTCTTGACACAGTAGCACTCGGAATATTCAATAACTATCCCATGAGCTTCGTCACTTCACTGTATCCATCACAGAAAGGAAGACATGAACTGCAAAGAATAAATATCCCCTTGACGATGTGGATAAATATCTTGTTTGGGCAGCAATTTCTTCGATTTAATAAACAATATAGAAAATCAATTACTTTGCGAAGATTTAACAGCTTCTGTTGCTCGGAACTGGACGTTAAAACTAGAGAAAACTGTTCTGCCTGTGGTATTCAGGAATAAACAAATCATCGGTGTCGAACGGAATGATATACACTCCTGGAAATTGAAATAAGAACACCGTGAATTCATTGTGCCAGGAAGGGGAAACTTTATTGACACATTCCTGGGGCCAGATACATCACATGATCACACTGACAGAACCACAGGCACATAGACACAGGCAACAGAGCATGCACAATGTCGGCACTAGTACAGTGTATATCCACCTTTCGCAGCAATGCAGGCTGCTATTCTCCCATGGAGACGATCGTAGAGATGCTGGATGTAGTCCTGTGGAACGGCTTGCCATGCCATTTCCACCTGGCGCCTCAGTTGGACCAGCGTTCGTGCTGGACGTGCAGACCGCGTGAGACGACGCTTCATCTAGTCCCAAACATGCTCAATGGGGGACAGATCCGGAGATCTTGCTGGCCAGGGTAGTTGACTTACACCTTCTAGAGCACGTTGGGTGGCACGGGATACATGCGGACGTGCATTGTCCTGTTGGAACAACAAGTTCCCTTGCCGGTCTAGGAATGGTAGAACGATGGGTTCGATGACGGTTTGGATGTACCGTGCACTATTCAGTGTCCCCTCGACGATCACCAGTGGTGTACGGCCAGTGTAGGAGATCGCTCCCCACACCATGATGCCGGGTGTTGGCCCTGTGTGCCTCGGTCGTATGCAGTCCTGATTGTGGCGCTCACCTGCACGGCGCCAAACACGCATACGACCATCATTGGCACCAAGGCAGAAGCGACTCTCATCGCTGAAGACGACACGTCTCCATTCGTCCCTCCATTCACGTCTGTCGCGACACCACTGGAGGCGGGCTGCACGATGTTGGGGCGTGAGCGGAAGACGGCCTAACAGTGTGCGGGACCGTAGCCCAGCTTCATGGAGACGGTTGCGAATGGTCCTCGCCGATACCCCAGGAGCAACAGTGTCCCTAATTTGCTGGGAAGTGGCGGTGGGGTCCCCTACGGCACTGCGTAGGATCCTACGGTCTTGGCGTGCATCCGTGCGTCGCTGCGGTCCGGTCCCAGGTCGACGGGCACGTGCACCTTCCGCCGACCACTGGCGACAACATCGATGTACTGTGGAGACCTCACGCCCCACGTGTTGAGGAATTCGGCGGTACGTCCACCCGGCCTCCCGCATGCCCACTATACGCCCTCGCTCAAAGTCCGTCAACTGCACATACGGTTCACGTCCACGCTGTCGCGGCATGCTACCAGTGTTAAAGACTGCGATGGAGCTCCGTATGCCACGGCAAACTGGCTGACACTGACGGCGGCGGTGCACAAATGCTGCGCAGCTAGCGCCATTCGACGGCCAACACCGCGGTTCCTGGTGTGTCCGCTGTGCCGTGCGTGTGATCATTGCTTGTACAGCCCTCTCGAAGTGTCCGGAGCAAGTATGGTGGGTCTGACACACCGGTGTCAATGTGTTCTTTTTTCCATTTCCGGGAGTGTAGTTACGAAGAAATGACGCATCATTTTTAATGCGGCCAGTGGTGTATTCACGCACATTATAATGCGAACAAACGAAGAGTAGAAATATTAAACATTCCAACTACCATTATTTCTCAAAACACGTTTTCAGCGCTATTGTTGCATATTCCTAGACTTTTTCCAGGCGACAAATCACGGAGAAAATTTTCAAACATTCATTACCAAGTGGCCTATAGCGTTTGTGCCAAGCAGTACCTCACCTCTGGAGTTCGAAGTACGATGTGTCATGGTCTCCAATTAGTTGAAGCATAGTTTGTGTGGTAAGCAGACTGCATATTAGCCTTTGTATCAATAAAACGTCTTTTTTGTGGAAGGAGATAACATGAGTTTCAAAAACAGTAACGAAAGCTCTAGAAGTGAAGAGACAGACCAGAGTTTGCCTGGAAGACAAGAGACTGTATCCCAGATACGAAATCATCGAAAAAGTAGGTTAGTAAGTCTTATTAGTGATTCAATAACATAAATATTCCGCTTTTACTTCACGCATCGAATATACTCAAAGCAGCATTCGTGGTCTCACATTTAATGCTGGTATGCAGAGTGTTGAGTCAGCGAAAGCTATGAAACCATTACTTGGAATTCCAATGCATATAACTGAATTATTTGATTTTTAAGATGCTGCTGAAATGTTGTTGTCAATGCAAGTGTGTAAGTTCTCCTTTTGCAGTATATTCAAAATGTATGATACTCATCTGGCTCCAATAGTTATGAATAATTCTTACCCTGAAAGAGAAGAATGGAAACATGTCAATGTATTCAAAATAGTAGATGACTGACGGAAGCCACGGCGTACTTCATCTGAAAGACCGGCCATGTTTATCAGTGGCAAAACAAAAAGAGGTGTTGACGATGTTGCCACTTCTTCCTCAACAGCACAGGGAGTTCTGCAGTAAAGCCTGCAACATCTGATCATAAGAATGGAGCTGTGTAAGAAACGGATGTCAATAATGAGATAATTTTTTCTTGAATTTAATTTTGTTTTATCTTTAAAAAAATTTAGAGACGTGAGGTATGGCTTTTGTCGACTACAGACTACACTTAACAGATTGCTGTTTCAGCACTGTATATGTATTACCACAAACGAAATATAGTGCTTCGGTATTAAAGCCACGTGAAAGAAAAACATTCTTATTGGCACATACAACTAGTCAGTTCCCTGGTATGACGACACAAATATTGTTGATAAAATAATTTATTTCCTAATTTGTCTCTTTATTTTATGTACTGATTTCTTTGGATTTTCCTGTGGAATTTGACACATAAAACGATTGGCATTTTTATTCTTCAAATTTTTCACAGTGCTCATTTGCGACGAGTATAGTTCAGGGAAATGTTTAATAAATGTTGCGCTGTGCAGGGCATTGCCGTGCAGACGTGTAGCCTGTGGCAGCGGTCTACTTGTACGAACACCAGAGTGTACTCCCTTGCTGGCTACCTACCCTGCTTCTCAGGTGTAAACACGACGGTACTAACAGTTCGCTTGGTCTGGTAAAACCCACTGCATCACACTGCGGCCAGTTTCTGAGCTACCATCGTTTTAAAGGAATCTGATAACAAATTTTAAAACAACAGTTGCGTCACACCTCAGTCTAGTGATCGTTTGTAACAAAAATCGTAAAAGGCGAACCTCATAGGATTGTAGGTCTCAACCATCATTTAGAGTCAGTAACCAATGGAACAGAAATCTCGAAAAGAGTAATAAATTGTGTTCAGGGGTCTCGTATCTTACCCTCATGGTCTTATTCCAAGTTGCTGATGAACCAGGAAGTATTTAAACATTCTCTGTAAATCACGACATAGCACTGCGAGGGAGATGGTTGTTTGGTTGGTTTGGGGTATAAAGGAACCGAACTGCAGGTCATCAGTCCCGACTGCGAGGGAGAAAGCGACCTGATTTTTTTTTAGAAGTGTGTAAATAAAGGGTATTACAACTGCATTGCAAGTTATGTTTTAATGTCACATATATTTTACCATGCAATAGTTTGTTAATACACTAAAATTAATTATTGCTTTACGAACTGAGACATTAATTAACTTTGCTGCAGTCACAGGAAATTGCACACTGAATATTATCCTTGTAACTAAATTGATCACCCCTTGCACAATAGCAGCTCGTTGTTGAAAGTAGTTAGTACAATTCTGTTTGATTTTTCGCATCGAAGATTATGCCGAACGAGAGAATAAAAGAGCGTAATAGGTTGCAGTATTCCTCGTAACTTATATTCTGGGCGGCCTGTAAGGAACAATACAAAATGAACTGACTTCACCGGTAGCGAAGGGGACTTACGAAAGAGAAGTAACGATAACGGTGCACCATAAACTGGTGAAACTCTGCTGATTCTTAACAATTTTATTCAAAAAAGTCCTACAAATCTTGGAAAAACGTTCAAACGAAAGGCCAGAGAAAAATACTCTCGACGCAGAGCGAAGACATTGAAGTGATCTGCTGCTAGTATTTCCTCGTGTGTGGCGTCTGTTCTTGTCGACATTCCGTTACGTCATGATAGCGATCACTGTTATTACAATCTGAGCGCGAAAATATTGCTGTGCTTCATCTGTGTCGTTTATCTCGTCTAAACACGGCTGCGAACGTAGCGGTTATCAAGCTGTGAATAGCTGTAACAGCAACGATGGATCGTTATCTGAATGTTATGTAGTTATTCGTATTAAGGACAAATGTTGGGAAAGTCAGCCACTGTGAATGACTATTTCACCGCTACATCCCAATAAAATACTACTGTCAGACACTTTATACGGGTTTTTATTTATACGTCATGCATTTAGTGGTCTTATCGTCAGTGTTCATTTTTCACACCACTGCCACGGTGACATTTATGTACGCAGCCTTCTCGTTTATGAAAGCTTCTCTTTTTCTTTTTTTTCTGATCGAGGGTCACCGAGTAACTGCGTGTGATGAATTCTTTACTTAAGCTCTCCTGATGACGGCTACAAGTTGCTGAACTCGCACTCGAAGTTCATTGTTTACACGCGCTTCAGTGCTGCTAACGTCAGACAGAACGCTGCAGTTGTGTACGGAAAATTACGTTGTTCTTCTGTACTACTTCATGAAACACAGATAAAAGATTAGAACCTGTAAGAAACCAAAACTTAAAGTAAAACTGCTCATATTGTTGTAACTAGCATGGATTCTAAATTATTTGAATGTAGACCTGCTCGTTATGAAGGCGCTGACGCCACTTCCTGTATTTCAGACAGGATTACTGGATTCCAGTGTATATTTGAGTTTGATATTCCACATAATGCAGCACACCTACTATAGGATTTAAAACACGGGTGCTCATAAGCGCTGGAGGCGTAAGACCTCTGAATGGGCCTCGAACCAGATGGCGACATATTTAACTAAAAATCTCCGTCAGTTACCGTTATACGTTTTGCAGCTTCTAAATTCTAAGCCTTTTGCAGATGCTGAATAAAGGCATTTGTCACCTAGATATCAAGAATATATATATAGTATACCCAGACAGTTTAGAACTGATTCTTCATTCGAAATCATTGCTATAGCCGAAGAAACGAGATTTGTTGGAGTATGCGTTCCCGGCACTTTCCGATCAATGTTCATGGGGGGTATCTCATTACAGAGCAATTAATTTTTTGTATGCACATTTCAGTACAGATCGTCCCATACGGACTCTTTTAAATGTTCAATATTTCGGTTGTGCGACATTTAGTAGCTCTTGTTGTTGTTGTTGTTGTTGTAGTCTTCAGTCCAAAGACTGGTTTCATGCACCTCAGCATGCTACTCTATCCTGTGCAAGCTTCTTCATCTCCAAGTAACCACTGCACCCTGCATCCTTCTGAATCTGCTTTGTGTATTCACCTCTTAAGTCTCCCTCTACGATTTTTACCCTCCACACTGCTCACCAATACTAGCTTGGTGATCCCTTGATGCCTCAGATGCTCTACCAACCGATCCCTTCTTCTAGTCAAGTTGTACCACAAATTCCTCTTCTCCCCAGTTCTATTCAGTATCTCCTCATTGGTTACGTGATCTATCCATCTAATCTTCAGCATTCTTTTGTAGCACCACGGTTCGAAAGCTTATATTCTCTTCTTGTCTAAACTATTTATCATCTGTGTTTCACATCCATACATGGCTACACTCCATACAAATACTTTTAGAAAAAACTTCCTGACACTTAAATCTATACTCAATGTTAACAAACTTCTCTTCTTCAGAAACGCTTTTCTTGCCATTGCCAGTCTACATTTTATGTCCTCTCTACTTCGACCGTCATCAGTTATTTTGCTCCCCAAATAGCAAAACTCCTTTACTACTTTAAGTGTCTCATTTCCTAATCTAATTCCCTCAGCATCACCTGATTTAATTAGATTATATTCCATTTTCCTCGTTTTCCTTTTGTTGATGCTCATCTTGTATCCTCATTTGAAGACACTATCCATTCCTTTCAACTGCTCTTCCAGGTCCTTTGCTGCCTCTGATGGAATTACAATGTCATAGGCAATCCTCAAAATTTTTATTTCTTCTCCATGGATTTTAATTCCTACTCCAAATTTTTCTTTTGTTTCCTTTAGTGCTTGCTCAATATGTAGTCTTTCACTCCCTGTATTTGACCCCTGCCACCTTCAGAATTTGAAAGAGAGTATTCCTGTCAACAGTGTCAAAAGCTTTCTATAAGTCTAGAAATGTAGGTTTGCCTCACGCGTTCCAACACTCCTCCGGGATCCAAACTGATATTTCCCAAGGTCGGCTTCTACCAGGTTTTCCATTCGTCTGAGAAGAATTCGTGTCAGTATTATGCAGCCGTGGCTTAGCTCTTAAGCAACTGAAAATACACATTTTTACCGTCAGCTCCAGTCTGTACGAGACTTTTGTGGAGCATGTTGTGTTTCTTTCCTATACGTGTTATGACGTTTTGGATTTTCTATCAGCCAGAAAAGAAAATGATCTACGTATTCACCTGGTCTGTCATAGCCTCACATCCTGCGTAGAATGTCAGCGACTCAAACTGGTAGATATTAAGGTACAAATAAAAATTTCTGATGGTTAAAATGTGCATTTTCAGTTCTTTAAATGTTCATGCCATGGAATTCTCTTCTTAGAGAACATTCTAAAATCAGTGATCCATTGATGACACTATCCATTTTCGACGTGCTTTCCGATCGCTGGGCGCGATAATTTTTCGCCTTTCTGGTTCATTAAAACATTTTCCGACAATAGTTTACAATTTGTAGATGATTAAGACCTCGTTGCCGATACTTAAGTTTGAATACATCGCATAACATTAGTGAGTTCAGCATTCTGATGTACTGCGTGTTCCACTTGTGGGCCAAATGCGATACTTCCTTTTTGTGAGTCCTTTCATCATTCTGCAAGCATTAAAGATTTAGCTTATGTTGTTAAACTGGAAAGATGATTTCGCCACGAGAGTTGACGCACCTATTAGACCTATGTTTTATTGATTCTGGCACTGAAACTTGTATTACAAGTTCTACGTTTTGACATGGTGACGGTAGTAGCCGAAACGACGTTGTAAATAATTACATATATTAAGCGATGCAGGCTGTTTTATTCAGAAAATATCAGCAATGATTGCAGACTCATTCGGGGAGTTTGTTTTCTTTATTAATAAAAATCTTTAACTCTGAACACTATGGGACTCAACTTCTGAGGTCTTTAGTCCCCTAGAATTTAGAACTAGTTAAACCTAACTAACCTAAGGACATCACAAACATCCATGCCCGAGGCAGGATTCGAACCTGCGACGTAGCGGTCTTGCGGTTCCAGACTGCAGCGCCTTTAACCGCACGGCCACTTCGGCCGGCTAATAAAAATCTTTGAAGTCCTTCAAAACCTCAAAAATCGCTGGCTGTTTGGTGCTGAGTACTCTCCTCCGCCATGTTGGTCTGTTGTAGTCATGTGTTACAGGTACACCACGTTCCAAAAACCATGGCCTCCTCAGGCCAGCATATGACGCGCTGTGGCATTCGTCTGTTCTTATGAATATGAAACAAATTTTTAAAAAGACAGTTCTTCGAAATTTCAAATGAACTGCTGTGATAGTAGGAGGAAACAGTTCGAGTCTCCGAAATGGAAACCGTTCCCGTACCACACAAACGCTTTGGGAGCGAAAGATTATTGGAAATTATATAATTTCTGATACCTTAGCGCTTACTGATTTTTGGGCTTTAACGACAGTTCTGTTTTCATTCTTAAGAGCCCTAACTAAGTTGGTAATAAGTGACTGTCTTACTTCAATACAACAATGTATGTTGCGTAATACCACTCCTGTCGTATCTCTGAAAGTTGACCATTCCTCCTGCGACACCCTGTACAATCTGGTCATTTGCGAATGTATTTTTTTTCTTTTTACTGTAATAAGAATACAAGAAAAAGACGACAGCGAAAAGTTGAGAGAGGTTTATAGTTGGAGCGTAACTGGAGATGGAACGAATAAAAATTAAATGAAAAAATGCAGAGTTAGTCATAGGGACGTTCAGCACACTATCAGTCTTGAGTAATCAAAGAGAATATAACACGAATTGTTCGTAAAGATTCATTTCCTGTCCGGAGATGGGCTGACGTTTCTACGCCATCTCTCCACCGTACAGACCGTATCTTTTCTGTTAAAAGTCAGAATTGTGTTATCTTGGAGACACAACAATGGTCTGTATATTAGAACTGTCTGAATAATATTTTCTAAATAAAATTTTATATACACTCCTGGAAATTGAAATAAGAACACCGTGAATTCATTGTCCCAGGAAGGGGAAACTTTATTGACACATTCCTGGGGTCAGATACATCACATGATCACACTGACAGAACCACAGGCACACAGACACAGGCAACAGAGCATGCACAATGTCAGCACTAGTACAGTGTATATCCACCTTTCGCAGCAATGCAGGCTGCTATTCTCCCATGGAGACGATAGAAGAGATGCTGGATGTAGTCCTGTGGAACGGCTTGCCATGCCATTTCCACCTGGCGCCTCAGTTGGACCAGCGTTCGTGCTGGACGTGCAGACCGCGTGAGACGACGCTTCATCCAGTCCCAAACATGCTCAATGGGGGACAGATCCGGAGATCTTGCTGGCCAGGGTAGTTGACTTACACCTTCTAGAGCACGTTGGGTGGCACGGGATACATGCGGACGTGCATTGTCCTGTTGGAACAACAAGTTCCCTTGCCGGTCTAGGAATGGTAGAACGATGGGTTCGATGACGGTTTGGATGTACCGTGCACTATTCAGTGTCCCCTCGACGATCACCAGTGGTGTACGGCCAGTGTAGGAGATCGCTCCCCACACCATGATGCCGGGTGTTGGCCCTGTGTGCCTCGGTCGTATGCAGTCCTGATTGTGGCGCTCACCTGCACGGCGCCAAACACGCATACGACCATCATTGGCACCAAGGCAGAAGCGACTCTCATCGCTGAAGACGACACGTCTCCATTCGTCCCTCTATTCACGCCTGTCGCGACACCACTGGAGGCGGGCTGCACGAAGTTGGGGCGTGAGCGGAAGACGGCCTGACGGTGTGCGGGACCGTAGCCCAGCTTCATGGAGACGGTTGCGAATGGTCCTCGCCGATACCCCAGGAGCAACGGTGTCCCTAATTTGCTGGGAAGTGGCGGTGCGGTCCCCTACGGCACTGCGTAGGATCCTACGGTCTTGGCGTGCATCCGTGCGTCGCTGCGGTCCGGTCCCAGGTCGACGGGCACGTGCACCTTCCGCCGACCACTGGCGACAACATCGAATTACTGTGGAGACCTCACGCCCCACATGTTGAGCAATTCGGCGGTACGTCCACCCGGCCTCCCGCATGCCCACTATACGCCCTCGCTCAAAGTCCGTCAACTGCACATACGGTTCACGTCCACGCTGTCGCGGCATGCTACCAGTGTTAAAGACTGCGATGGAGCTCCGTATGCCACGGCAAACTGGCTGACACTGACGGCGGCGGTGCACAAATGCTGCGCAGCTAGCGCCATTCGACGGCCAACATCGCGGTTCCTGGTGTGTCCGCTGTGCCGTGCGTGTGATCATTGCTTGTACAGCCCTCTCGCAGTGTCCGGAGCAAGTATGGTGGGTCTGACACACCGGTGTCAATGTGTTCTTTTTTCCATTTCCAGGAGTGTATTTCAGGTTTATGCCAAATCCATAACTCGTCGCAGCAACTGACGGCGCGCACCATTTGCTGCCACGAGTGTTTAGATCTGATTATTGTACAGACTGGCTGACATCTCTCAGCGAAAATAAATAAGAATGTTATATGTACTGTGTTGTTCTGGCAGTCGGATCTTTTCACCTAGGTCACAGAGAACTGGAATTGACTCTGAGGATTCCCAGTTGGGAATATTATGGAGGCGAGTATCAGTTCCAGCATTGTCTTATAACTATGAGAAATCTGCGGGAAAACTTGGTGAGAACCATGGGATTGGTACTATCGTAAGCTTATTTTTAAATAAACATGTGTCAGATAAAAATATTAAGGTGTAGAGCGTTTGCGTGTGTTTCCATGTATGTAAGACCTTGATGACGTCTCTGACACGTGCAGTATGCCTGCAGAACAGCGCTTCAGAATGGAAATTTAGGAAGAAAAGGGTGTAGTGTTTGGTACTTGAGTGAAAGAAACTCAATGGTATCCTAGTCATTTTCTGAGAAAGTATTTACCGATCTCTGGAAGACTTGTCGTGCTAGTTAACCAGACCACATCTGACGGATACAGACTGTAGCAATACGATCACCGCTTGTACTTGTTAGAATATTAGGTGGCAATATTTAATTGGTTCCACCCGCCAGGTTAGCCGAGAGCGCTAAGAAGCTTCTTCCTGGACTCGGGTAGGCGCGCCAGCCCCGGATTGAATCCGCCCGGCGGATTAAAGACGGAGGCCGGTGTGCCGGCCAGCCTAGATGTGGTTTTTAGACGGTTTTCCACATCCCACTAGGTGAATACCGTGCTGGTCCCCAGGTCCCGCCTCAGTTACATGATTCGCACATATCTGAACAGATTCGCACTGTTCCATGGATTACACTAGACGCAGACAGTTGAGGTAAACTAATTCCGTCCTGGGAGGTACGGGGTGGCGGCAGGAAGGGCATCCAGCCACCCCTTAAATTAACCTTGCCAAATCCGATTAACCATGCCGAGCTACGGCACTATGGGAAAAAGGCCCAAGCAAAAGAAAAACAAGAGGAAGAAGAAGAATATTTAATTGGTTCTGCTCAGAAGAACCACCAACAACAACGACATAATTCTTTGGGAAATGTAATCAGACAAAATTATAACTAATTAGTTAGTTGAGGTCTGATGAAGGCAGCAGGACGCCAAAACGCTATGTATCAAACTAAATATTAACATCAAAACGTTACTGAAGCAGGGAAGTGTGTTGTTTATAAATTTTATGACAGTCCCAAGTGCCATCCAGTTCTACGAGGGTTAATACCTCCAACTTCATAACTCTTCAACAGTTGACAGCATTGGTATGCGGCAGGTACTGGCTTGTTCCGTAGCCTCTTCTCTACGGCTCCAGTTGGCGGGAAACCTTAGCATTGAACGGTTGTGTTGTTACAGTGTAAAGTATGGAACCTTGCGCAGACGATCGGTCAATGCGATTTAAGCAACGTGCAGTCGTTGAATTCTTGACAGCAGAAGGTGTCATCCCAAAGGAGGTTCATCAGAGAATGAAAGCAGTTTATGGTGACTGTGTTGATGTGAGTACTGTGCGTCGTTGGGCGAGTAAGTTTGAAGATGTTGAGGCGGAAACATCTGACTTGCGTGGCAAACAAAGAACTGGGCGTCCTTTGACAGCAACCACCGAGTTTCGCAAGCAAAATGTTGACAGATTGATTTAGGACGATCGCCGTATCACTCAGAGAGATATTGCAAGCACAATCGGCATTTCACAAGACCGTGTGGGTCACGTTATTGCTTTGTTTGGCTATCGAAGATCTGTGCACGATGGGTACCCTGGATGTTGACTCCTGAAATGAAAGCGCACAGACTTGATGTTTTCCAGGAACTCCTCTCGCGTTACGAGAATGAAGGTGACGCCTTTCTCCATTCGATTGTGACAGGAGACGAAACATAGGTACACCATTACAATCCTGAGACGAAACGCCAGTCTATGGAATATCGACAGAAAGACTCGCCCCAGAAAAAGAAATTCAAGACGCAGCCCTCAGCTGGAGAAATCATGGCCACAGTGTTCTGGGAGGCAGATGATGTCATCCATCTTGATTTCCTTGATCGTGGAATAACAAAAAATTCAGAGCGTTACATCACAACGCTGCGAACTCTGGAACGACAGCTAACAAGTGTTTGAAAGGAAAAGGGCAATGTTTTCCTGCAGCATGACAATGCCAAACCACACACTTCGCGTGCCACCACAGCAGAACTTCAGAGACTGAATCTCACCACCATACCACATCCTCAATACAGTCCAGATTGAGCACTGTCTGACTTCCATCTGTTCCCGATAATGAAATATGACCTGCGGGCACATGATTCTGCTTCTGATGAAGACTTTGAGAGAACTGTGAGACTATGTTTGCGGAAACAGCATGTCGGCTTCTTCCGTGACGGCTTCAAAAATGGTTCAAATGGCTCTGAGCACTATGGGACTTAACGTCTTAGGTCATCAGTCCCCTAGAACTTAGAACTACTTAAACCTAACTAACCTGAGGACATCACACACATCCATGCCCGAGGCAGGATTCGAACCTGCGACCGTAGCAGTCCCGCGGTTCCGGACTGCAGCGCTTAGAACCGCACGGCCACCACGGCCGGCTGCGACCGTAGCAGTCGCGCGGTTCCGGACTGAGCGTCTAGAACCACTATACCACCGCGGCCGGCGTGTCGGCTTCAGAAAACTTGTTAATCGTTGGCAGCAATGTATCCAGTTGGCTGATGATTATGGGGTAAAGTGAATATTGGTAATTAAAGATTACATTCTAAAGATTATTTCTGCGTTTGATTTATTAAAATATTCCCATCAAAACCCAATAACGAAGGTAGAGGCATTACTTTTCATTCAACCTTCGTAGTTAGTGGAGTTCTGATGATAGCAGCAGGATGCCGAAACGCCACGTATCAAACTAAATATTGACATCAAAATGCTACTGAAGCAGTGAAGTATGTTGTCTATGAATTTTATAAGACAGTCCAACGTGGGTAATGGCCTTCTTCAAATGCTTCTGAACATGGCAGCTGCGTCACTAATATCCTTCAATTTAAACATGGATAAATGTAAGAACTATCTCCTTTTTTGTGATACTTTCCTTTGATGTGAAGGAAACTGTGCCAACAATGGGGTCTCAGGGATGCATGCTACAGTCATACACATGAAAACATTTGTTGCCGGCCATATCTGTATTGCATGGTATAGCATGAGTTGAAGACAAAGGGGCCTCAGTCACCAGAACTAAAAATCGCTCGTTCTCCCCTGTTTACTTCCAACCCAGGTCGCAGTTTACGCGAAACAATAGTCCACTGTGGGACTAATTACGCTCAGTGGCCGATATGTCTTTTATTAAACAGGTAAACGAGTGTACAAAGAAATTTATAGCGGGACAAAAGCAACAAATTCACGTCCATACACCACTAAACCAATGTATAATAGCCGAACGGCGGCCGTATTTCAGTGTACCATAAAACGCAGCTCCTCCACCCTCCAATATTTAACGACTCGATTGTGGTGTCATGAATGTTTACGTAGTAACATGGCGCAGTCCGTGAATTATACGAAACACCATAAATTCGCTTCGCCCCCAGGGCGCTCTCCTGACGGGACAATGGTTTCGCTCCACGGAAGCCAGAACGGCGACCACGTTAGCTGCGCGACTGCTTGCTTTCCTCGTTCTTTACCCTTCTCCTCTCGCCTTCTCTCGTTTCCTAAATGAACTGAATAGTGTTTCCGGAATCGTTTATCGTGATTAAAATCATGGAAACACATTCTGAATATATCGTGCCGAGAAGCAACTCGTTCATAATAATGCCGGATTTCAGCTCGGTGTAAACTGCGGTATAGTTATAACTAACTGCAGCCCCAGGTTTTACAACATTCTTGTTTCCATTGCTAATTTTAGAGCGTAGACTGTTGTTGTTATGGTCTTAAGTCAGAGGTCTGGTTTGATGAAGCTCTCCAAGGTAATTAAGTGCGAAGGCTGTTGCAGGCATAGTCAACTAACACAAATGTTTTCTGAGCATGTTGCCCCGGCCCGTTGTAAAGTAACTGCGATTGGATAAAACCGACTTTTCGGACACAGTTGAAACGGCCTTCTCCAGGATGTAATGGTCAAAACTCACGGTACGTCAGTTTTGTACTGTGACACCTATTTTCCAGTGTGACGTAGTACCACGCGCAGAAAACATTGACAGTACTGCATCCTGTAAATGTCTTCACTTCTGCATAAATGCTGCAACATAAATACAATTTAACCTGCTTATTTCAATGACGGAAAAAATCATAACATCACGAAGGAGTTTTGCGACTTAAACGAAAGTCGTTAGGCTTGTTTCTAAATCTCTAAGATGAGGTCTATTCAGATTTCACACCTGTCGCGTAAGAGTAGCGCTAGTGGCTTCACTACGAGGATGCAAATCGGGTTTGCTTAAAATACCCGCTGTATCGACCGTGAGCACTGGTGAGCACATGTTAATCAAGAATGCCTCTAAGGCGACAAAGACGCCATTGTCAGCACCTTACTGAATTTCATCAAGATGGTGTAATAGGACTACGAGGATGAATGTACCTTCTGCAATACGCAGTAAGACTTGGCTGGAATCTAGCCACTGTACATGATTGCTGACAGCGGTGGACATGAGAATGTACAGTCGAAAGCAGATCGGGCTCGGTACGGTCACGTGGGGCTACCGAGAGGAAAGATCATTGTGTTCGGCACATGAATCTGGCGCATCGTACTGCATCTGTAGCAGCAGTCTGAGCAACAGTTTGCACCACAGTGACACAGTGAGCTGCTACAAATTGGTTACTGTACATCAACAGCAACTGCGAACCATACGCCCTTTAACGTGCATTCCAAATTCACTGGTGTCAAGCTAGGGCTTGTGGATGTCTGTTATGTTTTCTGATCAAAGCTAGTTCTGCCTGGGTCCCACTGATGGCCGATTGTTATGACCGATTGCTATGACCGATTGCTATGACCGATTGCTATGACCGATTGCTATGACCGATTGCTATGACCGATTGCTATGACCGATTGCTATGACCGATTGCTATGACCGATTGCTATGACCGATTGCTATGACCGATTGCTATGACCGATTGCTATGACCGATTGCTATGACCGATTGCTATGACCGATTGCTATGACCGATTGCTATGACCGATTGCTATGACCGATTGCTATGACCGATTGCTATGACCGATTGCTATGACCGATTGCTATGACCGATTGCTATGACCGATTGCTATGACCGATTGCTATGACCGATTGCTATGACCGATTGCTATGACCGATTGCTATGACCGATTGCTATGACCGATTGCTATGACCGATTGCTATGACCGATTCTTATGACCGATTCTTATGACCGATTCTTATGACCGATTCTTATGACCGATTCTTATGACCGATTCTTATGACCGCTTCTTATGACCGATTCTTATGACCGATTCTTACGACCGATTCTTACGACCGATTCTTACGACCGATTCTTACGACCGATTCTTACGACCGATTCTTACGACCGATTCTTACGACCGATTCTTACGACCGATTGTTACGACCGATTGTTACGACCGATTGTTATGACCGATTGTTATGACCGATTGTTATGACCGATTGGTTATGACCGATTGGTTATGACCGATTGGTTATGACCGATTGGTTATGACCGATTGGTTATGACCGATTGTTATGACCGATTGTTGGTTAGAAAGAGGCCTCCAACCAACCTGTCTACCTGCTAGCACTCTGGATCTACACCTGGAGTTATGGTCTGGGGTGTGATTTTATACGACAGCAGAGCACTCTCGTGATTATCCCACGCACCGTGAATGCAAATTTGTACGTCAGTCTGGTGATTCGACCTACTGTGGTGCCATTCATTAACAACATTTCAGGTTGTGTTTTCCGACAGGATACCGCTCTCCCCAATACCGCTTTTGTAACCCAAAACCGGCTTTTCGGACACAGTTGAAACGGCCTTCTCCAGGATTTAATGGTCAAAACTCACGATACGTCAGTTTTGTACGGTGACACCTATTTTCCAGTGTGACGTCGCTATGTTCTCTTGGCCTGCTCGGTCACTAGATCTGTTTCCGACCGAGTACACGTAGGACACCACCGAACGACAACTGCAGCATCAGTCACAAACAGCAATAACTGTCTCTGTAGTGCAGCAGGCATGGAACTCCATCCCACAAACTGATATCCGTCATCTCTACAACACAGTGCATGCACGATTGCATGCTTTCATTCAACAGTCCGGCAGGTTACACCGATTATTAAAAATGTACCAGAATTCCACATTTTCAGTGGCTTATCTGACGGTTACGTTAACCTGTGATCTTGGAATGTTTATCACTTCCGTGTATTACGTGGACGAATGTATCACCGAAATTTCATTACTCTGTATGAATTACTTTTGGTGTTGCGATTTTTATACGTCACTGTATATTCAAGCCCGAGTTTCCTTCTACAGTCGTAACCTCGCCACACCTCCCTTCATTACCAAAGCAACCATTCATTTACGACTCGGCGTAAGTTCTGTCACACCTTGCTTTTGGTCAAGATGTTCCATAAAAATCTTATAATATCCCCACAACAAGCTCTGGTCGTTCTATCCTCACATTCGCGATAGATAAATACATTTAATTTATTAGACATATTACAGGTCCGAAAGAAGCCGTGTTGTCAGGTTAGAGGTTGGGTACCTGTCACAGTAGGCTTTGGTTAACACTGAGGGGGCTTATGGGCGCTCAACGGGTTAACACTGATAGCAGTCAGCGTGTTAAGTCATAAAACTGCTGATTTATTAACACGTAGCAGTTAAGGGGACTGGTTCATGAACACAATGGGAAATATTGAAAAATTTGTCAGTTTTCTGAATAGTATAACTCAAAGAATGAGAGTTATAAGCCCACGCAATGCTTACCATCTTTTAACAGATCTTTTGGGCGCAATTTGCTATATGAACCTCAGAGTTTGATGGTTCAAATGGTTCTGAGCACTATGGGACTTAACTTCTGAGGTCATCAGTCCCCTAGAACTTAGAACTACTTAAACCTAACGAACCTAAGGACATCACACACATCCATGCCCGAGGCAGGATTCGAACCTGCGACCGTAGCGGTCGCGCGGTTCCAGACTGTAGCGCCTAGAACCGCTCGGCCACCCGGGCCGGCTCAGATTTTGACCTCACAGTTTTTTCTGGATTGTATTTTGTCTTCCAAGGAAATAAGATATGTGAATTATTTATGTACTGCATAGGTAGCCACATCTCAAAATAAAAACAAAGTAAGTTCTTGATTTTTTCTGATGGTTCTTTACACTATTATGTTTAAAGTAGACATTTCGTTGCCATAAACCACGATTCAAAAAATTTTTAATCATGATTATCAAAAATTTCAGTAATTCACTCATAGTTTTTCTTTAAAAGTGTTTTCTATTTTCAAATTTAAGTCATAATAATAGTCTACTTTTAATTAACTGCGTCTTAAGAATGTATACAAACTTTCAGCCCTCTAAATAATAGTTTTTAAACAATGTGACCAGAAAATAAAAAAACGTGAACTTCCAGGAAATACAAAAAGTTGAAAGTTTTTCTCTACCTACCCTAAGGCTAATGCGTCCCGTGTCCATATTAGTCTTGTTTCTGTTTTTGTTCTCCTTCCCTTTGCTTTTTAAGAATTATTCTTGCTTCGAAGAGTCTCCTGCGATCAACAGCAGTTAAAGTTCTCTCCATGATTAGTCCACCAGGCATTGCCATCAATTCCACAAACTAAAACCTTGAAACTGCACCATCACTGAAGCACGGAAGATCACTCGGCACACCTATTTTATAGGCATTTAGTCCTACCAGAACAGTTTTTGTTATCCGTTCCCATATACAGTTTTTAAAACTCTCATTTGAGTTTTGAGTCCTACTGTCTAATTACTTCTCTAATAACCTTGTGTCACTAAAACATTAGAAACTAAAAAAGTCATGAAAAACAAACAAGAACAAAATTATGTTTTTAAAAGAATTGTTGTGTGACTTGGGGGCATCGCCACGTGTCCAGACACTTTTAAATTCCTCTAATTTTGGACCTTTCTTCGGTACAAGTTCCTCGAAGTAAACATATTCTTCTTCAGAAAGCTAAGAGGATTTTTTAAACAAAAATTTAAAAATCAATTTTTTTACTTTTATTTACGTGTTAGTCCCATAATAACGTAAACTTCCACATTCTTATATTTAATGAAATACATCATTAATTTTTTGTCTCTGCCATTTGATTTTTAACGCAATCGATACGCATGACGAGGGCAGAGACGCGCATACATCTTGCGAGAAATCGAGCTCGCCCGTCACTGCTGTGTGGAGCTTAAACAATACTACTTGCAGCCTCTGCCACACTGCACATTGTTACGTCACAATATAAGAAATTGTACCTATTCCCAGAAATAAAAAATAAATAAATAGAAGTGAAAATAATGAGCGATTTGGCGAGATGCGAAGAGCCATAAAAATAAAAGAACCTAAAAACAGGAAATTTCCTTAGTAATATCGGTATGTACGTAATATTCAGTGAGTCGGTTAAAGCTATCATATTTATGTCACAGTCTGATGTGCAAGATTATTCCTAAAAAATTTAAAATACTGATGAGATGTTATGTTAGGGGAAAGTTTAATAACTAGCAATGAACATAAATCTATTGCAACCCAACTAGCATGTTTACTAATCCACAGAAATGAAAAAAATAAATATTAAAGTAAATGAAACAAAAGTAAAATTGACAAGCAAAGCAAGAGACAGGATGAAGTCCATGTAACCTTAATAATAAACAGCGATAATAAACGTAGTCTTAATAAAAGGCAGTTTGATTTAGTAAAATTTCATTCACGAACAGAAAATAACGATAAGACACGCGCTGCAAACTATTACGTCACAATATTACAGACCTTTCAGTTTTTCCTTCCCGATTCTATTCAATACCTCTTCCTTAGTTATCTGATCTACCTATCTAATCTCCAGAATTCTTCTGTAACATTGCATTTCAAAAACTTCTCTTCTCGGCTGCCTTTTTCGTCCACATTTCGCTTCCACTGCTGAAAATGTTTCAGGGAAGACCTCTCCACCCTTACATTTATATTTGATGTTTTCTCATTTTCAGAAATGCGTTTTTTGCTATTGACAATCAACGTGTGATATCCTCTTTACTTCTACCATCGTCAGTTATGTTGTGTTCTAAGACAAGTCGTAGGGTCACTATTGCTTCGCGTGTTTCTCCATTTCTCCGGAACTCGCACCGTTCTCCCCAAGGTCGACTTTTACCGATCATCACATTCTTCTGTAGCTAAAGTGCATTAGTATTTTGTAACCATGACATTAAAATGATGATTCTGTAGCACTCGCATATATTAGCACCTGCCTTGATGTGACTGATGAAATGATATAACGAAATGATTGTATATTATGCGGTTTCGAGTATGATGACAATTCCATTGTTGAGATGGTATTCTGACGACTCATCCAGACATTAGTGGATGCTGTGGCCCTGTGTATGTTCGCGTCCTGGTCTGCAACCAGAGTTTTGTTATCAGTGTTTTGATTGAACTGATACGGCGGGCCACTAAACAATCTCTAGTGTCAACTTATTCATTTCAGAATAACACTTGTACTGTATGTCCTCAGTTATTTGATGGATGTATTCTAATCTCCGTTTCCCCAAGTTTTTCCCCTTAGCAACTTCTTCTAGTCATCCCTTGATGTCTGAACACATCCTTTCTCTTCTTCTAGTCAGTTTTTTCTACATGTATCTTTCTTCGGAAATTATCCTAAGAACCTCTCCATTTCTTATTTTATCAGTCTTATTTAATCAACCACTTCGATCCTCTTCTTTCCCGGTTTTCCCATAGTCCATAACTAACTGTCTTTAGTCCAGCACGACCTGCACTCCAGACGTACAGTCTCAGAAAATTCTTATTCTAAGTAAGGCCGATGTTTGATACTAATAGACTTCTGTTTGCTAGGGAAGTACGTCATTTGTTATTTTGCTCCCAAGGTAGCAGAACTGCTTCACTTCGTCTACTTTGTAGTTCACAATTCTGATTTCTTGTTTATGCCAGTTGCATTTCTACTAACCCTAATTACTTTCGTCTTTCTTCGGTTTGCTCTCAGTGCATATTCCGTACTTATTCGACTATTCATTCCATTCAACAGGTCCTGCAGTTTTTTCGCTTTCACTGATAATGGAAACATCATCAGTGAAACTTATTATTGATATACCTTCACCGCGAATTTTAATCCCACTTTTTCACTTCTGTCACTGCTTTTCGATATTTAAACTGAAAAGTAGGGGCGAAATATAGCTTCCCTGTGTTACACTCATCTTAATCCGAGCACTTGGTTCTTGTACATATTGCATATTACTAGTGTCTCTTTATAGCTTACTTCTTTTGGTTCTCAGAATTTCAAACATATTCCACCATTTTGTATTGTATAATGCTTAATCTAGGTCGACAAATCCAATGACCTTAAGTCTTTCTTCCACTATCAGTTTCAACGTTAGAACGATCTCTTTGGGGTCTTCACCTTTCCAAAACCAAACAGATCGTGGTCTAACAAATCCTCTATTTTGTCTTCCATTCTTCTGCATATAATTCTTGGTACTAACTCGGATGTTGGAGATTTGATTCACGAGCTGTTTAGCTGATGATGCGACAGTAATCACACTCATCTGCCGTTGCCCTGGCGTTGTGGGGATAATGTTTTTTTGGAAGTCTAGTTGTATATTTCTAGCCTTGTAGATTCTATACACGAACCTGAATAGTCTTGGTTGCCACGTGCGTGAATGATTTTTAGAAATTCCCTGGAATGGTATCTAAACATACTGCCTCACTTGATCGCAAGTTTTCCGTACTCTGTTAAACTTTGACTCTAATACTGGGTCCCTTAAGTCTTATATGTTTACTCTCATTTCTTCTTCTATCATGTCATCAGACGAGTTCTCTGCCCCGTAAAGACCTTCAGCGTTCTCTTCAACCCTTACGCCCTCTTCTAAGTGTTTAACGGTGTAATACACATTGTACTCTTAATGTTGACGCCCTTGATTTTAATTTCACCGACGGCTGTTTTTACTTTTCTGTACGCTAAAGTAGTTCTTCCGACGACCGTATCTGTTTCGATTTCTTAATGTTTTTCCTGCGGCGATTCGCCTTGGCTTGCCTGCACTTCCTAATTAATTATTTTTTAGACGACACATGTTTCAGTATTATTGTGTTCCCTGAACACTTTTGTTCTTCTTCTTTCGTCCATCAAATGGATTATATCTTCTGTTGCTCAAGGTTTGAACTATTAACCTCCTTTGTATCTATGCTTGTCTGTGTCCATGCTTGTCTTAATAACTTCTGTGATTGTTCTTTTGATAAATGTCCATTCCTTTTCAACTGAACTGCCCACCCTGGTATTCGTCATCGGAGTATCTACAGCCTTAGAGAACTTCAAACGTATCTCATCATTTCTCATTATTTCAGCATCCCATTTCCTTCCGTATTGAATCTTCTTGACGATTATCTTAAACTTCATAACTACTAAACTGCGATCCGTGTTTACATCTGCTCCCGGATGCGCATTAGATTTCAGTATCTGATTTAGGAAACTGTACCTGACCATGATGTAATCCCGTGTATTCTCATTTCCGTTACAAGTTCCATTTACTCCCATTACTCTGTTTTCTATGGCTTTACCTACTACAGTGTTCCAATCCCCCATGATTATTAAATATCTGCTGTCGATTCTGATGAGAACAAACTTATCACTGAGCTGCACAAACTCTCTCCCAATAACTCTTCATAACGAAAACACTCCCGTTATATTTTTTTGTGCTTCTGTTGATTCCTGTGTTTGCCTGGCCAGGAATCCTTATCTTCTTTCCAATTTCACTTCGCTGGTCCCCACTATAACCCATTGCATGGCCCTTTTCACATTTCGGAGCTTCGCTTGCACGTTCAAACTTCTTACACTCCACGGTCATTTTGTAGTAGACTATTACCCGTTCATGGAGGTATGTTCCGTCTTTGCAACTAAATGAAAAGCAGATTGAAACTGTGTGCCGGACCGAGACTCGAACTCGGGACCTTTGACTTTCGCGAGCAAGTGCTTTACCAACTGAGCAATCCAAGCGCGGCTCTCTACCGGTCCCCACAGCTTTAATTCCGGCTCTATCTCGTCTCCTACCTTCCAAACTTCACAGAAGCTCTCCTTCGAACGTTGCAGAACTAGAACTTCTGGAAGAAAGGGTACTGCGGAGACATGGCTTAACCACAGCAGGGGATGTTCCCAGAATTAAACTGTCAGTCTACAGCTGAGTGTGCGCTGATATGAAACTTCCTGGCAGAGTAAAACTGTGCACCGGTCTGAGGCCGGAACTCGAGACCTTTGCCTTTCGTGGGCAAGAGCTCTGCCAACTGAGGTACCCAAGCACGACTCACGACCCGTTCCCACAGCTGTAATTCCGCCAGTACCTCGTCTCCTACATGGCAGAACACTTATCCGTGGAAGACAAAGGTCCCGAGTTCGAGTCTCGGTCCGGTACACAGTTTTAACCTGCCAGGAAGTTTTATATTAGTTCACACTCCGCAGCAGAGTGAAAAATTAATTCTGGAAACGAAAAGCAGCTTGTTTTTTGTACCACACACGTCTCGCTTCTTTTATTCACGAAGCATTCTCAGTGGCCTAGTTGTTACAGATATTTTTTTCTCATATTTTTAAGATTATAAACAACTTTTGTAGCACAAGTTTCGTGAGGTTAAATTATCGTTTGATGTTACTTACTATTTCCGATGTTGCTAGTCCAGGTGTGTCCTGGAGACCTAATGAACAAATTTGAAGGACCACACACGTGGACTAGCAACGCTGGAAATCTTAAGTAACACCAAACGATAAGTTAAACTCACCGAATGTGTGCTACAAAAAATTTTCTGACCTGGAAAACGAGATAAAAACACGAGAAAACGTAACATAGTAACATGTATTACGGACCACTGAAGACGTTTCATAAACAAAAGAAGCGAAACGCTTATGGGCAAAAAACCCAACTGCCTTTCATTCAGCTGCGAAGATGGGACATACCTCCATCAATCTTGAAGCACTAAGGAACGTCTAAAAACGAAAAAAAAAAAACAATATTACCGTTCGTCGTTTCTTTAATCTTGTTCTCGTGATTACCTCTCCTTCGGCAGTCCCTTCCCGAAGAATGCAATGTGGGACAAATGTGGAAACGTTTACCAACGGAGACATCAGCATTGGATTCTTTCCTTACTCAATCGTTCAGTATATTATTAGGCCACTATATCTCAGCAGTACGGAGGATCATGTACGTTCGTCTTATGTAATGCAGTAAGTGATTGAGCTACAGAGATACGGGAATTTGGTGAACTTTCTCTCGATACTGTCACACCAAGGGCTCCAATCTGAGTTCGTGGACTTCTTCGTAAAGGACGCAACGTAGAACTGGCACGTACTTACCCCCGATTTCAGTGATTCCGACTACTCCTCTGGACTTTACTCGAGGACATAAAACGTCTGGAAAGAGTGGAAGACACACGTTGGCAGGGAAACCGGCAGTACTGTAATTAAGAAGATCGTGGACTTCGCATTGCACATCAGGTAGACGATACTTAATAGCCATCGCGTCAACTTTTCCAGTCATCTCCATATGGAAGGTATCAGAGACTCCCCAACTTGTTCGTACGACTTAGCATCAGAAGCTGATTATAATCACAGATTCTTTTAAGACAAATACTGATGGTGTTGAGACAGCGACTAGCCACAAATTTAAGTTCCTTTATTCAAAAGGTGCCGTTACCGGCTTCGAATCATTACAATTCATCGTCAGACAGTTTTCATGCTTCATTAGAACATGTGGTGCATTTTTCACTATTCTAATGAAAGCATGAAAGCCATCTGACGAAAAATTGTAATGATTCGAAACCGGTAACGGTACCTTTTGAATAAAGGAACTTAAAATTAATTGGTGGCCGGTTGCTGTCTCAACACCATCGACATTTGTCTTCAAATAACAGCCACGGTCTCCAACCATGACATCATAAGACAAAATTGCACACATTCTTTTTGTGTGAGTGACTGCATCAGTTCAGTTTCTAGCGAGCAATAATTAATGGAATACTTACACTATCCCGCACAAAATATGCAAAAGAAAAAACAGACTTCTCTTTTCACAGCAGTGTACCGTTGGTCACTGAGAGACCGATACGTCCCTAGTGATTCGATAAATGTACAGGTCATTCCCGCTTGTTAGAATACATCAACAAAGTCGGCGTAAACATCGATGTTTTCAGTTGGTCCACGAGATAGAGAAGGCAGTAGATACCGGCGCCCAGAATGCCGTGGTTTTTTTACTTCTAAGAAGGGTTTAATACAGTTCCGCACCGTAGACTATAAGATACGAGCGTATGGAATTTGAGACCAACTTTGTGATTGGATTGAGGGGCTCCTACAAAACAAAACACAATATATCATTCGCAACGGATGGAAATCTTCATGTGTAAAAGTAAGTTGGGTCGTACTGCAGGTGAGTGACACATCATCATTACTTTCTCATATGTCGGAAGCTGCATGAAGTATTTCGCGGATGATGCTGTTAAACACAGAGAAGTTGAAACGACATAAAATTATGGAGAAGTGCTGGAAAATCTGTAGAGGATATGCTCTCGGTTCGCGAACTGGCAGCTTATCCTGAGTATAATCAGTTATAACATATAGCCAACAAATTGACAGAAAGATCGTTACTGTAAGATTACAAGATTGCGAAACAGTAATTGGAAGCCGTAACGTCCATTAAATACCTGGAAACCCACGTAAAGAGCTTTTGAAATGAAACGACCACATGAAACTAATCGCAGATAAGACCGATAATAGAGCGAGATTCATTGGAAGAACTCTCCTAAGTATAGTCCATCCACGAAACAGGTAACCTACAAAACTGTCGTCCGATCAGTAGTTGACTGCTGCTAGTTAGTCTGCGATCCATACCAGGTAGAACTGACAGAGGAAATAGGGAAGATCCAAATCGGAGCAGTGCGTTTCGTCACATGTTCATCTGTAAGGGCGAAAGCATCAAGAAGTTGCTCATTCAACTCCAATGGCTGACTCTGCAAGAGAAGCGCTGTGTTTCTCAGTTTAGATTACTGTTAAAATACCGAAAATGTGCGTTCCTAGAAGAGAAAACAAATATATTAAGTATGTCCTCCTAGGACATAAGTAGCGAAAATAACATGAGGGTAAAATAGGAAAGGTTCCAGCTCATACGGATTTTTACTAACCATTGTCCTCGTAATCCATTCACGAATGGAACAGGAAAGGAGGTACGCAAAATAACGTCCGCCTCATACCATAAGATGGGTTGCGAAGTGTATATGTAGATGTAGTTCAAGTTGTAAGACTTCCACGAGGGTATTAAGGACAGTGACGCATCACTTTCCTCCACATCCACTTCCCCAATCGGCCAATCATATGTGCTCTTTCAGTATCTTATTAGGAAACGGACTATAAACGACTTATTTCACAACAGTTAATGACGGATCACAAAATGTATTGTTTATTATTGGAATTTTCCTTCTCCAAAAACGAAATCAAATTAGACTCTGATTAAAAAAAGTCCTGTATGCAACCATCCATAATGAATATCTTCACACAGAAACTTCAAGTATACTGTGACCATGCTACGAATAATTAACTGAATATAAACTCGAGATGTATGCAATTTCATCCTTGTTATGTAGAACCTCACACTTCTAAACACGTTTGCATCTGAAAATAGCTGCCGACCAACTAGGGTTGACTGAAATGTTGCGGGCTGATTGAAATGTTATGCCCAGCCACGCAACGGAAACAACAACGATAATTCACAAACAAAGATTGTTTTTACCTGTCGGACACAGCTTATTAACCAGCTGTTGCTGCACTAGTATCGATATTCAGTATACAGCCAAACTTAAGAATAAGCTTAAAAATACCGAAAACAGTAAGTAATATGACGTGTGAAGATATGGGATCCTCAGTATGTACTCAACAACAATTGTGGTCAGATCTTGACATGAAAAGAACAAAACCTGTGCGTCTCCTACCAGGCAATATGCCACTCCAACCTTTGAAAACAACTGCACGTCAGATTTATTTCCACGTTTCCTGCTGTTTGCTGGGTTTAACATACTTCATAGGCATTTGCCGTATCCATCAGTATTTTGTTGTACAGCCATATAATGACCGTGTACACATGGGGGCGACCAAAGGCTCAAAAGTATGCTATTGAAACATTGCACTGGTTGGTGGATGCTTTTCAGCATCTCACACGGTAAAACACGTTCCATGTAGCGGTCTGCGTTGGACTTGTTGCGCTATTTAAATGTAATATCTACATTTATCTACTCTGATAATTTGGGAGCCGTAAGTCTGGTTCTATTCTCAAATAAAAGAAAGGTAAGACTGTTGTTTCCCGTGACGCGTACACTATGAGCTTTAGTCAAACGGTCAAACTGTAAAAGAAAGTATGCTGGAAAAGAAACCAAGTTAGATTACTTGTAAATAATAGATTTCAGCTATCAGTCGTCCCTTTGAATTTCTTTGGCAGATCTAGATTTCAGCTAGAAACTAGTCATTCTCAATGTAGCACTGTTTTTGATTAATGCATGTAATGCCTGTTGGTCGGCCTTCATCCACAGTTCATTGAATGTGATATGTATTCAATGAACTATGGATGAAGCCCGAACAACAGACATTACGTGCATTGATCAAAAATGGTAGTGCATTGAGAATGACTAGTTTCTAGCTGAAATCTAGATCTGCCAATAAAATTTCAAAAGGACGACTGATAGCTGAAATCTGTTATTTACAAGTCAATATAACAGTGTCTGCGTGCAACAGCCTCTGAATGGAGGATAACCCTGATCAAGTTAGACTATCTCGTCCCGTTGAAGTTAACTCTGCTAGAAATGGCAGTCTTTGCTTTGGGACGGATCTATTCAAGCAGCTATACTTGCAATCGTTTCGATTGATTTAGAGAAAGCATAGGATTGCTGGAAAGGGTCGTCAGCCCGCTAAAGAAATTCATGTCCGTGACTCATCATTGAAAATGGCTCAAAGCACTATGAGACTTAACATCTGAGGTAATTAGTCCCCTAGACTTAGAACTACCTAAACCTAACTAACCTAAGGACATCGCACACATCCATGCCCGAGGCAGGATTCGAACCTGCGACCGTAGCAGCAGCGCGGTTCCCCACTGAAGCGCCTAGAACCGCTCGGCCGGATTCATCATTACGCCACGTTGTTTGCACACAAGGGGATCACAGCAGTGGAATATTTCCTTCGCTGAATGACTGGTAACACCGGTAATTTTGATCAAGAATCGTAATCATTATTCTGAAACCAACTAATAATTTGATCGGCTCTGAGTTCTCGTAAATCTCAGTTAAATGTTATTTTACATCATTGTGAAGGAAGTAAGCGACTACAAGGTTCTCATTTCTGTACCGTATCGATTCAGAGAGTGTGCCTGTTCATGATAGGCTATGTACCGTGACTGGCCACTTTTTCTTCGTCCGGATACTGTAACAAGTAAATAATTTTTCGTTTTCAGATTTTCGGTTTCTTTTGTGGTAGAATATTCGAAGGAAAATATTAAATCCTCGTCTAGCCTCCGTCAAATATACTCCTGGAAATGGAAAAAAGAACACATTGACACCGGTGTGTCAGACCCACCATACTTGCTCCGGACACTGCGAGAGAGCTGTACAAGCAATGATCACACGCACGGCACAGCGGACACACCAGGAACCGCGGTGTTGGCCGTCGAATGGCGCTAGCTGCGCAGCATTTGTGCACCGCCGCCGTCAGTGTCAGCCAGTTTGCCGTGGCATACGGAGCTCCATCGCAGTCTTTGACACTGGTAGCATGCCGCGACAGCGTGGACGTGAACCGTATGTGCAGCTGACGGACTTTGAGCGAGGGCGTATAGTGGGCATGCGGGAGGCCGGGTGGACGTACCGCCGAATTGCTCAACGCGTGGGGCGTGAGGTCTCCACAGTACATCGATGTTGTCGCCAGTGGTCGGCGGAAGGTGCACGTGCCCGTCGACCTGGGACCGGACCGCAGCGACGCACGGATGCACGCCAAGACCGTAGGATCCTACGCAGTGCCGTAGGGGACCGCACCGCCACTTCCCAGCAAATTAGGGACACTGTTGCTCCTGGGGTATCGGCGAGGACCATTCGCAACCGTCTCCATGAAGCTGGGCTACGGTCCCGCACACCGTTAGGCCGTCTTCCGCTCACGCCCCAACATCGTGCAGCCCGCCTCCAGTGGTGTCGCGACAGGCGTGAATGGAGGGACGAATGGAGACGTGTCGTCTTCAGTGATGAGAGTCGCTTCTGCCTTGGTGCCAATGATGGTCGTATGCGTGTTTGGCGCCGTGCAGGTGAGCGCCACAATCAGGACTGCATACGACCGAGGCACACAGGGCCAACACCCGGCATCATGGTGTGGGGAGCGATCTCCTACACTGGCCGTACACCACTGGTGATCGTCGAGGGGACACTGAATAGTGCACGGTACATCCAAACCGTCATCGAACCCATCGTTCTACCATTCCTAGACCGGCAAGGGAACTTGCTGTTCCAACAGGACAATGCACGTCCGCATGTACCCCGTGCCACCCAACGTGCTCTAGAAGGTGTAAGTCAACTACCCTGGCCAGCAAGATCTCCGGATCTGTCCCCCATTGAGCATGTTTGGGACTGGATGAAGCGTCGTCTCATGCGGTCTGCACGTCCAGCACGAACGCTGGTCCAACTGAGGCGCCAGGTGGAAATGGCATGGCAAGCCGTTCCACAGGACTACATCCAGCATCTCTACGATCGTCTCCATGGGAGAATAGCAGCCTGCATTGCTGCGAAAGGTGGATATACACTGTACTAGTGCCGACATTGTGCATGCTCTGTTGCCTGTGTCTATGTGCCTGTGGTTCTGTCAGTGTGATCATGTGATGTATCTGACCCCAGGAATGTGTCAATAAAGTTTCTCCTTCCTGGGACAATGAATTCACGGTGTTCTTATTTCAATTTCCAGGAGTGTATATAGTAAACAACAAAGCAAGCATTAAAGTAAAGTTTAAGAAGTCATTGCTATGACCCGCAAGATGGCGTCGAGAACATACTAACTTCCGATGTCACCAGACTACGCGACCGCGAAGAAACAATCTCAGTGATGGACGGCAGCCAGTCATGGAAAGCAGCATCCCATCCCGATCGGCTTTCCTATGCAGCTGGCAGTCTTAGGCAGTGTTAAGGCAAGCAAACATTCTGCCAGATCCGTCAGTGCATTGGCGGGTCAAGGTGGTGTTCACGTTAGAAGAGGGACTTTGAACGTATGGTGTAAGTTGGATGTGTGATAACCTTTGTATGAATTTTTCTTGTTTTGGATCTCTGAAATCGCTTTCGTAATACTTGAATCGCTGGACATGTGCGCACAGCCTCGTCAGTGATGCTGCGCCGCAGAAAGAATATCAGAGGTGATCTTTGCTCCGCGAAATTACCCGCCAGATTTATCTGTCGATCGCGAGGAGATGAGAGGAGAGGAGACGCAGTGGAATTTTTGTCACCAACAGCTAGCGTTAAGCTATCTACAGATTCAGATTCACTTTCAGATCAACTTTCACTGCCACTCACAAAAACAAATCGAAACAGATTAACATTCAATGACGCCTAGGTTCAAACATATCCTAACTAGTTGTGTTCTGGTAGAAAAGGACGCTAGCCATCTGGACGGGCGGTCTTCGCTGCATACCAGCAGACAGTACGTCATTCCTTCCTGGAGTTCGCAACTGGCAACACTCACCTATTACGTAAATGACTGATTCTTTGTTTGGAATTTGGGGAAACAAACAGAAAGTTCTCACCCCCGGTTAATGAAACAAACTTGTAGTTTTACAAGACGAACGAGTGCAGTGCTCGTTGCTGTCAGAAAATAGGTATGTAAACTATCCTTGTAGTTGGCCACTATGCACAAGGACAATCCCAACACAGTGAAGTGAACCAATTGGCTATATAACAAGTTATATTTATTTTTAAATGGATCATCTAACCAGGACAAGTCATAGGACAAATTAAAGGATCTTGAAATCTATGTCAAGACTGAGATTAACAGTTACATACTTGCTCTAATGATTGACATAAAACATAATGAAATTAACATGAGCGAAGTTCTATGATACTCAAATAAAATTACAAAATAACGCAAACACTCTGAGGAGATACCAAAAAGTGTTGAAGGCTGTATGGAACAAGGGCAACAAGATCTGCTTATCTGAGCAGCTCGCAGAATCAAAGTTCGCCTTACAACAAGCAGCCACAAATTATAACCACAGTCAGCAACAGAAGCTGCGCAACAAAGTTTGCAAATAACAGAAAATGGACTGCGCTACCACTATTGCAACACCTGCATTCCTTTAAACAGTTAGCGTACACCTGTCAGCACCAAACCGTGCCCTGAGATGAGCTCTTCACTGTGACAGCCCAGAGCACAATGCCCAAAATCTTAGTTCACAGCCTTCAACTGCCTACTCTCAAAAAATTCTACACGGACAGAGCGACTCCATGCTGTTGGCAATGTGACAGGTGAGAACTGTTACTAAATTAAAGGAAAAGTATGCTGAAGCACAACTAACTTCCTTCCTTTTGCGTACAAGATGCATGTTTTTAAACATGAAGTTGTTAGTGGTTCGAAGCAGTGTCTTCATGATTGTCAACCTTATATGTCAAGAACACTGCCAAGAGTAGCGCAATACCACTGGCTGAACCAAACTTTTAGAGTGAAAGCAACTGACTTTCTCGGTATGCTCAGACGGTGCCGTGGTGTCTGGCTGTTTGACGTACACGCAAAAAGGCAGAACTGTCATCCCCACTTATTCACTGGGGGCTGTGGGGCGGCCGCGCTGTTCAGTGACCACACGGGGCGCAAGCACCTGCCCAGCATTCAGTAGTTGTGGAGTGTGTTGCTTTCCGACTCCGGCAAAACAAAACTGGGTATATCCCCAGGGGAGGCTCTCGTGACTTAATGAGACCCGACGAAAACAGCCACAGAGACGTATCCGGCGCTACATCCAAGCTTGCCTTGTGAGTGCAAGGCTGCCTTCCCAACGTACTCCGGTATCCTGACTGTAATAACCACGAAACATGCCATAAACTGAAAAAATATTGCATAGCGATAAGTGACTGTAACATCACCAAACAATGACATTTTTTCCTTGATGGTTGGAAAACCCTGTCGCTGTTTCATTAAGTGTCACGTCAGATATAACTGCAAAGAGCGACACTTTTTGGATGAATGACTTATTTCACCGAAAGAGCTTCGGGCCTGAGCCCATCGTCAGTTGGCAGCTGTATACTGAAGTGACAGAAGTCATGGGACAGCGACAGACACATATGGAGGTAGTATCGCCTACACGAGGTATAAAACGGCAGTGCATTGGCGGAACTGTCGCTTGTACTAAGGTGATTCCCGTGAAAAGGTTTCCGATGTGATTATAGCCGCGTGGTGGGAATTAACAGACTTTGAACGCTGAATGGTAGTTGGAGCTAGGTACATTGGACAATCCGTTTCCAAAATCGTTAGGAACTTCAATATTCCGAGATCCCAAATGTCGAGAGCGTGGCTAGAATATCAAGTTTTAGGTATTACCTCTCGCCACGTACAACGCATTCGCCGACGGCCTTCACTTAACGACCGAGAACAGCAGCGTTTGCATAGAGTACTCGGTGCTAACAGACAAGCAACACTGCGTGACATGACTGCAGAAATCAGTGTAGGACATACGACGAACGTATCCATCTCTCTTGGGCTCGTGACAATATCAGTTGGACGCTAGACGACTGGAAAACGGTTACCCGGTCAAATGAGTCCCGATTTCAGTTGGTAAGAGCTGACGGTAGGGTTCGAGCGCGGCTCAGACCCTGCCAAGTCATGGACCCAAGTTGTCAACAAGGCACTGTGCAAACTGGTGGCGGTTCCATAATGCTGTGTCCTGTGTTTACGTTGAATGGACTGGGTCCCCTGGTCCAACTAAATCGGTCATTGACAGGAAATTGTTTTTTTTTTCGGCTATTTGGAGACCATTTGCAGCCATTAATGAACTTCATGTTCCAAACCACGATGCCACGTCACCGGGCCACAACTGTTCGCGATTGGTTTGAAGAACATTCTGCACAATTCGAACGAATGATTCAGCCACTCAGATTGCCCCACATGAATGGCATCGATCATTTATGAGACATGAGACAGAGGTCAGTTCGTGTGTAACATGTTACACCGACAATACTTTCGGAATTATGGACGGCTATAGAGGCAGCATGGATCAGTATTTCTGCAGGTGACTTCCAACGACTTGCTGAGTCCTCCATGACACGATGAGTTGCTGCACTATGCTGCGTGATACGATATTAGGAGGTATACTTTTGTCACCTCAGTGTACTGTGGCAAACTATTCACGATCTTTCTTGATCACAGTAGCTTTCACATTATACAAAAGGTCTCCACATTTTCTTTACTTGAGGAATGGTTTTTCTTTATACATCACAGATTAGGGGTCTGCGTCACTGATGTAAGACACATTGATGATGAGATAGACTAAAGACGAGATGGTGACACACATGTTTATACCTGACGTCACGTCAGCCAGTGATTTTATTGGCTGTACCGAAGAACAAGATTCTACAATCGCTGACTACTTCTACGTTTATGATGAATATTATTGAAAAGATTAATCTTCTTAGCTTATTTAATCGTGAATGCTGTCCATTTAACTAATAAAAGATTGTGCGAATGCCTGTTGAAAGATTCTTCCAGTGGTTGATTTTTCTTTCTGATTAAATGAGTTAACTATATGCCAGTATACATACTCCGTCTACCAATTTAACATTAAAGAAGTTAAACTGACAGTTCGCTCTAAAGGCCGTAGATCTGCCATCATGAGTAAGCTTCACAGTAGGATTAAGGAAAAATACAGTAACAAAGACAGCTCCCGGAAACAGCACTGTAGCAATAACCTCCTCCTCCTACCCACATATCTTTCTGCATACCATTCATTGGTAAGGCGTCATATCAAACTGCAGAGTAGTTACGTGTTAAAATGAACTATATTAGTTTTTCCACAAATAATAAAATGAAAGATAAACTAACTCGTAACTTAAATTGAAAAAAGGGGTAGTGCACAATAAATCTGGAGTTTTTAAACTAAAAGATCCAGTGTGTCTCAGATGGTATAATGGCCAAAGTGGTATGAGTTCCAGCGTTAGTTACAGAATTTGTTCTATTATGATATTTAGAAATAACTTCTGCTGAGGCTGTGATCCTACCGCGGCGTGTATACGGCAATGAATTTAAAGCATGAGTGACAAATTTAAAATTATACTTGGACTGGCTTGTCAGTCTACACAGTACTTTCAAGATGATGTGTCGTCAGTGGCGAGTCCATAATTAATGAAAAGATTCGTTCTGAATAGTATCGTGAAAGAAATTGGCTCTTTAGCATCTATTATTCTCATGGAGTGATGGAAGGAAGCCGTATAAATCTGTCTGGGTATCCGAATAGTATTATTATATTCACTCAGTACGGTGTTTAATTGTTCTGTCCTGGTCGTTGGTATCGTAAGGTGGTACGCAGGTTGGAAGCGAATACCGTAGCACTGCCATTTCAGTAGCAAGGAGTCTCTGGAAAGAAAATTAAGTCGTGCTGATATATTAATTCGATTCATTAATCTCTTTCCTTACGATCAAAAAACACCCCTCACTATCACTTGAAATTAATTACAATTTACGTTGAGAAGAAAAACGAAACTGGTCGGCCAGTACAGAGCGTTAAACGCTTGCATTCGAGATACGCAGGCTAGTCACGTAGAGAACGAATACGCGCGCTGGGTTAACAAGCGACGATTTATAGCACTGGACAGCCCAGTGTGCAAGCCAAGCTCTTTCAGCTCCTATTACAGACAGTGCTGGACTAGTTCGCAATTTTCTACCTCGGAAACACAATATTTAAACAAGTGAACATGATCACACAGAGAATACTTAATATATACAAACGGGTGTGAACAGTCGTCCCCTAGTGGTGTCCTACTCTGCACAAAACTGTATTTCCATATAATCACCGTTGTGGGAATGGAGAATAGGATTTATAAGCATACAAAAGACTATGTTCTGGAACAGACGGTCTCTTGGAAGGCATAGGAGTGCCGACAGACAACTACGTCTCTTTCTTTTCTTTAATGTTTGTTTCTCCGACTGTGCAGTGTGTGCAACTCTACCTTTCAGTCGTATCATCTTGCGCACACAGCAAACGACATCAAAGCCGTCATCGATGACTATTTGCAGCAGGGAAAGACAACACTCATTTGGTTTCCCCTCGCAAATGAAAAGTCCTGGAGTAAAAAAAAGATGTGTGTGACAAGATCTCCTTCTGGAAAATACCAAAGAGAACCCGTGGTGTGAACGGGGCAAAGGTTTCGTCACCTGCCTACACCCAGCTCAGTCTGACGATTTTTGTGCTGCGGAAATTAGCCTGCCCTTCAGCCAACAAGGAAGACAAAATTTATAAAATTCCAGAAAAGATGTGTACCCATCTTATGCAATGTAGCTGCTGAACCTCTGCTAGAGTTTCTGAACCCAATAAGATTGGCTGATGTCACTTTCCTTATGTTCACGATGTAGTGGTTGTGGTAAATTTTTGGAAATTTGTGGTAACTGGGACCAAACTGCTGAGGTCATCGGTCCCTAGACTTAATCTAACTTAAACTAACTTACGCTAAGGACAACACATACACCTATGCCCGAGGGAGGACTCGAACTTCCGACGAGGGGAGGCGCCCGAACTGTTGCAAAGCGCCTTAGACCGCACGGCTACCTCGCGCGGCTGTGGTTGTGGTGTTATGTTACATCCCCAATATGTCAGAAAGCGCCCCACATACTCATATGACTATAGAGAGTTATTGTGTGTAGAACATGTATTACACTGCTGGAAGCATGTGGATTTCAGGAACAGAACAACACATAATGATAATCTATGGCTAAACATAAGGATTGCAGTGACAGGAGCTGAAACTGATCAAGCAAAGAAAGCTATGAAACTACAGGGCTACCTGCTATGACGTGAGCAATTCGTGGTTGCAATCCATCGGAAGGTAATTCAACAGAGGCAAGGACGCCTATACGATAAATTGTAGGAGGTGTGGGGATCGCTAAGACCTGTGGGTACGGAATATTTTCAAAATTTTGGAAGACGAATGGCGACTTGTAAGTAGCCACAAAAAAGTTCCAGTTCAGGCACTGTTAAAAACTTTGTCGTCTTACTAAAATACTAGGCGATGGTATTCATATTCTTTAAAAAAAGAATACACTTCGTTGGAAGGAAAACACCTGATTACATTATATTTTTTCCACTCAGAGCGGTAAAATTAAAACCAATAAATGAAACTACTGGGAAGGGGAAAGAGTTGTAATTCGTCAATGCTGATCTGCTTCAATCAAAAAGGGAAGAAAGGAGATTCAATCTGTGTGTCCATGATAGCTAAAGAATATTTTTTCCTTCCCCTTCGTATTAACTGAAGAATGGCACGGATCCGTTTATAGTATGTAAAGGTAATTTCAAAGTACCTCAAGGAAATAAGATAGCACCGTTCCTTTTTTCTTTTCTAAATGTGTGTAAATGATCTAGCAGAAAGCTTCTAAAGCTCTTTAAGATAGTTCGTGAATGATACGGTTGTCCATAAGATAGCAGCAACCTCAGAAGACAGTATCGATTTGCAGAATGACCTGCAGAGGATTGACGAATGGTGCAGACTCTAATGGAATGTAGCCGAATTAAGGGAGGCGATGATGCTAAGATGAGGAAATGAGGCACTAAAAGCAGTAATGGTCAGCAAAATAACTATAATGGTCGAAGTAGATAGAACCTAAAATGAAGGCTGGCCATTATAAGAAGGGCGTTTCCGAAAAAAAGAAATATTTTAACTGTGGTTGTAAATTTAAGAGCTAGACGCTCTTTTATGAAGGCGTTTATCTGCAGTGTAGCCTTGTACGATGTGAAATGTAGACGGTAAACAATTCAGACAAGAAGAGAATAAAAGTTTTTGGAATTGTCACTAAAGAACACTGAAAAGATTAAATAGGTTCATCGGAACCTAATGATAGGCTACAGAGCTGAAGGGGAGAGAAGTGAATTTTATGGCACAAAGCATGTCGGTTGACAGGGAACATCCTGAGACGTCAGGAAATCAACAGTTTGGGAATGGAAACATGGTCAGGGAGGAGGGGGGGGATACCGAACAAGGAGAACAAGGTTTAACTACAGCACCAGGTTCGAATGTACAGTATCTGACAAAAAGTATTTGGAGACCTATTAGAGAACATAAATGTGGGATATGAGCACGTTTCGCGTTCATGACGGCTTGAATTCACCTGGAAACACTTTGAATGAGGTGTCTGAATTTCTGTGAAGGAATTTCAGCCCAATCTTCCTCAAGAGCCGACACCGGAGACTGTAGTGATGTTCTTGCTCAACCCAAAAGTGTTCCGTTGGGTTGATGTTGGGACTCTGGGCAGGTCAGTCCATTTCAGAAATGATGTTATCCAGAAAACATTGCCACACATTTGCTGCTTTATGACAGGTTGCTCTGAACTGATCTTCTACTGTACGCAGCACACTGTGCTGTAAACTATGTACATATCCCTCCTCATTTAGCGTTTTCTTAATCACAATAAACGGCTCACACCCTAACCACATAAAACGCCAGTATGACATAATACCACCTCCTCCGTAAAACACTGATGATAACACTTCTCCAGGTACTGGCCAAACTCAGAGCCTTCCGGAGGATTGCCACAGTGTACAGAATGATTCATCACTCCAAATCACTTGTTTCCACTCATCCACTGTTCAGTGGCTTTGGTCTTTCCACCACCTCAAGTGTCGCTTGACACTGACAATAGAAATTTTGGCCTGCGAGGAACGGTTTGCCACAGTCGTCGTGCTAGCTGGCCTACTGTAACACTATGGAACTCAAGAGTGATTGCTTCAGCTGATTTTATGATTTTTTTACAGCAACTCTTCTCAGTGTTCGGCGGTTCCCGTACGTCAGTAGATGAGGTATGATTGGCTTTGGTTTAGCTGAGGTTGTTCATTCAACTCTTCACTTCATAATCTCATCACCAATAGTTGACCCGGGCACCTTTAGAAAGGCTGGAATATCCTTGATGTATTTGTTACCAGGTAACATCGAATGACTAGTTCCAGTTTGAAGTCACTGACCGACATATAGCGCCGTTACGTCTTCTCTACTGACACCACAATACTCCCCGCCTGCTCTCATAATGGAGGGTCCGCTTCTCATGACAGTAACTGGTCAGTTCCTCATTACATAGGGGTGTCCGCATACTTTTGATTAGATAGCGTTTCTAGCTTCCTGTAGTTATTCAGGGATGAAAAGACTTGCGCTGAATAGACTAGCGTGGAGACCTTTGTCAAACTCATCTTTGGACTGAAGACCGCAGCACTTCTCCGCCTTTCCCTAGTCAACGCGGGTCTGGGTAAATTTGCTTTTATTTAATTATTTTATTTGGGTTCCAATTTTTAAAAAGGTATTTGCGTTTTACATATCCATGTTCGTTTATTAAATGTAATTTTTCATTTATAACATCGGAGCTTTTCTCACTGGCGTCACGAAATTCGTTAAAACTGTCATATTCTATAAATTAATTTCTAACCGTCAGCCTGCGACTATAATAAATGCCTTGAACTTTTTGCATCGAATCTGGCCATTGGTGGACCACGTCAATCATACTCTTAGAGGAACTGCCTTCCGAATGAAGTTGTTCTTTCTGCCTTCCCAGTACGTTTTTATTCTTTCACTCCGCCGTTGATTTGTTTGTGGGTGAATAATCGTCCATATTTCTTCTCCTTTTCTTACAAACTTCTAGTTCTGCATTTTTATCAGTTGTGAATATCCCCCATAGTCACGTTTCTCTCTTTTAAGTCTTTTTGAATACTCAACAATGAGTTGGATATTCTTCTTACTAAAATACTATAGATTCGTTTAGTTAATGTTATGTTCTCCATACTTTTCAGATTTCCAAAGAAACTGACCCTCCTTCTCCGGAATATATTTTACGGTCTGTGAATTTGATAGTTCTTTGCATCTTCATAATTTGCAGTTGCCATTTTCATCTATGGTGGGTCCCAGAATATTACGAATGATTCTCCTCTCATTTTCTCTTTTTTTCTCTGTATTTCCTGCTTTAAGTGTGGCATTGCACTTTTCTGCAGAGAGGGACTGTGGTTTTATAACTGTCACTGGAGTTTAATTTTTTTAAAACTGCACAATGGAACACCCAGCTATAACAGTATTTTTTATTGAAGACGGTCCAGTTCGCTCTAGGACAGTGGTATCCAACCTTCTTTAACTACCGCCCACTTTTGAATCTCTGTTTGTATTAAAATTTCCTGATCGCCTACCAGATCCACAATATTGGTAATTTTTAAACTAGGGAAGTAACTTCCCGTTCTAAAATATATATAGCAGAGTTACAGAAAGTTTAAGAATGTAATAATAATTAATCACCAGATACTTTGTCAAGATTTTATGAAAACCAAATGAAAATTTTCTAAAACCTCTCACAACCTGCTGCTCACCATGAAACGTTGAAAGCTTACTAGTGGACGGTAGCGACCTAGTTGAATACCACTGCTATAAGATCAGACAATCATCGTGTCTAAATAACATATCAGCTATGCATTTACACAATCGGAATTGCCGTTATAAGTTGACGCATTCTTGAGGCTGAAAGAACGTATGTGTGACGCGCAATACTGCTGATTTTTGTGATGGAACTGTCCACAACTTACAACTGCCATTCGAATCGTGTAAATGCATAGCTGAGATGTTTTTGGACCCGGCGATGGTCTGACCTTAGACGGAAGTCGATCGTCTTTAGTAAAAAAAAAAAATACTTTTACAGTTGCATATGTCATTCTGCAGTTCTTAACCTTCATTAAAGCTGTTTTATACCACCCACACATCCATGACATTTGCGATATTTCCCATGTCTTCTGTTTTAGATGTTGCGATTTGCTCTATGGGATATTCTCCCAAGGAGATTTATTTGGTTGACAGCTGATTCAAATGCGTTACACTGTTCAGCAAGATTAAGATTTAGAATTAACGAGGCTTCGTGGCGTGCAACTAAGCCAGCTGAAGTAATGTTTGGTACTGCTTTACTCAGCGTTATAACCGCATACTCTGACTTTTTTCTTTGTTGCCATTTACCCCGTTAGAATGTTGGCGTGGTATTCGGGAATGGATCCGACACGTAACTGTGTTCTTTGGGTGCCGTAAAACTGGCCGACTTCGTGACTGAGGTATTACTTTGAGAAAAAAGCGCACTCCGACTCTTTATTCTTAAATACTGCAAATCGGGTTAACATTCAACCTATAGCTCAGCTGCAGTATGTTCTTGCATACTAGTACCATTCGCGATGGAAACTACAAATACGTGCATTACACTTGAGCTGGTCGCAAAGCTGTTTTGTTGGCAGGTGGAAAGACGTGTTTGTAGATCTTTCGGAAGCTTTCTGCTATTGCCGATAACTCTGAAGAGCTGACTAGCTGAAATTAAGTTGATATAAACTAATCATACCCGTAAATAATTTTGTATAAAAGTTAAATTTTATAAAAATTTTCTTCAGATATTGTAAAGGGGAAAATTTCCGTAGATTATCGGCGTAATTTTGCCTCAGCATACACACCTGTAGAAACAAGCCTGACTAAATAAATTGTATAAAACAAATGTCATTAATTAAATTAGTTACGTTCTTCATTGGTTTAGCAAAAAAGACGATTTTATTTCGCAATCTAATTTGTTTCCTAAATGTAACATATAGTTGCTCAGAATATTGTATTGAATGTGTAACAAATTTGGTTTTCTCTCATACAGCTGAACTTGCAAATAAGCGTCTGACAATTTGAATTAATTAGCTTGCTTCGAGTATATCGTTTTAACTGTAAGTGTTGTGACCTGTTTCTTTTCTCATACGGTGCCAATGAAAGGATGTATAAAAAACTGTGTAAAAATTTCGTTACTTTGCTTAATGCAGATTGCTTTTTTCGTTCTTATTTTGCTACAATCAGGATGCACCTATAATTATTTGGATTTAAGAAAATTAGAAAAATATACCTCACCAAAGCGACAAACTTGGCGATAAATGTTTTTTCTCTGTATAGATAAAACAAAACTGATAAAACTGGGTAAATACGTACAAAAGTTTTAGCTGTCTGTCACAAAGAAACACCAGGTAAACTTATTGTTGAGACAGATGAATTAAACACTATCTTCCCCGTGTTAGACTTTATGTCACAGTGTTGCCCTAAGCCAAGAGGTAACTTTGTAACATTGACTATTCTATATTCTGGAAACCTCATTGCACATAAAAACCATATTTCTGTCAGAATTGAAGGATGAAGGCTATAAAATTCCTTATATGAGGAAATTAAATGTCGTAATATATGTTTGTACAAGATTGTATTAAAAAAATTACCAAAAGTCTCACGAAGTAGAGGTGGCGGTTATCACTGAAACAATCGACTTTCAGTGACATCGTTTTTTTTTTTACATCAGTTTTATCGGACCGTAAAAACCGCTCAAAACAATTGGTTTCTGAAATAACAGATTTTCGGTTTATTATTCCTATTATCTCTTGTAATAAACATAGAAATCGAACAAATATTGATTCAGTTTCGAGATACATAGAATCAAACTATTAAATTAAATAGGCAAATAAAAGAAAACTTAGTCCGTCCACTGTTTGCTGCTTTTCTCGAAAAGTGATGAGTGGTTGAATACTACAAAAAAATTCCAGTTTTCTCCTATTGATTACCTTTTGAAACTCTGCTCAGAAATCATGTTGTAATCGGCGATCATACCACTATTTGGACATTACAGAGTAAGAGGTAAAGGGTGAAAACTAAAACGTTAATTTGCCAGTTTTCAAGACTACAAGTAGATGAAAGAATATTATGTAGACAAAGGCAGCAGACATTTCTATTTTTATTGTATAATATGAATGAATTGTTAAATTTTTAATTTGTTACTGTTACCGAAATTTTCCTTCCCTTTTCATTATTTCACAGAAATGGGAAACAAATATTTAATCTTTTAAAACAGATCAAGTAGCGTACTTCATTACTAAGTCATTTCGTAAATTATCCAGAATAAGGTTGGTGCCATTCTACAATACAACGAATATCCGGCAACGACAACAGGAACCTACCGTAGAGACCAGGTGACGGCAAATACTGCACACCACACGTACTCACGTTTCTTAAGCCAAGACACACCAGAACAAGCACGTTATTGTCTGAGCAGTGCTGTACCAGAATGAAATTTTCACTCTGCAGCGGAGAGTGCACCGATATGAAACCGCCTGGCAGAGTTCAACTGTGTACCGGACCTAGACTCGAACTAGGGACCTTTTGCGTTTATGTAGAGCGCTTGCGGTCCGGCAAAGAGTTTTAATTTTCCAGGAAGTTTCATATCAGCGTACCTTCCGCTGCAGAGTGAAAATTTCATTCTGGAAACATCACCTAGGGTGTGACTAAGCCATGTCTCTGCAATATCCTTTCTTCCAGGAGCGCTAGTTCTGCAAGGCGCGGGAGAGTTTCTGTGAAGTTTTGGCGGTAGCAGATGAGATACTGGCGGAAGTACAGCTACGGGGACCAGTCGTGTGTCGCGCTTGGGTATCTCAGGTGGTAGAGCAATTGCCCGACAAAAGCAAAGGCCCCCTAGTTCGGGTCTCAATCTGGCACACAGTTTTAACCTGCCAGGAAGTTTAATGTTGTACCAATTCTTGCGCCACGTGTTTGTTGCTCGTTTCTGTTAGTATTGTTATTAAAATAGCACTCATTGCTTCTATCATTTTCTATAATAACACAGTATTTCAAAACAAATGCTAATTTTACGTATAAAAATTACTCCTTTCTTTATTTAGAAAGGTTTATTTAAACACGAAAAACTTTTGCATTGCCGCTATGCCTAATTGATATTTCGATACGTTTACTCGGCTATTAGTAAAAAATAAGATACACCTGTTATAACTGAGACCAGGAAATTGCCAAAACTACCGGCTGTTCAGAACTAAAATACTGGTAGTTGTTTTAACCTATCAGTTTTTCCCGTCCCCATCACTAAGTTGTCAAGTTTTAGGATATATCGAAAAAACCGGACGACTTAAGACTTGAGGGCATCCGGAAGAAGAGAAGAGAGATTAGATTGAACGTCCCAGCATTTGTTAAAATTCGTGGTGGAACCTTCAGCTGTCGTTTATTTTGCACAATTTGCTAATAGTTTCGGTCAATGACCATCGTCAAGTTCAGCTGGCATAAACGGCAGCTAAAAATAGTCATTGACTGAAAGTAGTAACGAATTGTGCAAAATGAAGGACAAAATGGTTCAAATGGCTCTGAGCACTATGGGTCTTAACTTCTGAGGTCATTAGTCCCCTAGAACTTAGAACTACTAAAACCAAACTAACCTAAGGACATCACACACATCCATGCCCGAGGCAGGATTCGAACCTGCGACCGTAGCGGTCGCGCGGTTCCAGACTGTAGCGCCTAGAACCGCTCGGCCACACCGGCAGGCCAGGGCAAGCTCTTTTGACCTAATGGGACACACAGACTGTTATCCGCCGGGGAAAACAGCCACAGAGGCGTTTCCACCGTCACATCCAAGCTTGCCTGGTGAGTGCAAGGTTGCCTTTCCAACGTCCTCCAGTTTCCTGACTGAAATAATATCACATAGCGATATGTGTAACATGAAAACAAAACTGGCTGTATCGCCAGGAGAGGCTCAAAGTGGTTCAAATGGCTCTGAGCGCTATGGGACTTAACTTCTGAAGTCATCAGTCCCCTAGAACTTAGAACTGCTTAAACCTAACTAACCTAAGAACATCACACACATCCACGCCCTAGGCAGGATTCTAACCTGCTGCCGTAGCGGTCGCGTGGTTCCAGACTGTAGCGCCTGGAATCGCTCGGCCACTCTGGCCGGCAAAATAAAGGGCAGCTGAAGGTTTCACCACGAATTTTAACAATTATTTGGTTGCTAATAACCCCATTTGCAAAGATACATAAATCCTAGCATTTGTCCAGAGGGAAATCACGGAAAATTTAAATGTGGCTGGATGGCTGGAAGCGGATTTGAGCCGTCATCTTCCCGAACGCAACTCCGGTCTGCTAAGCACCGCGCCACCTCGCTCGGTGAGAGCATCCGGATCGGTTCGATCGGCAGCCGGTCGTTAGAGGCAAGTGGCGATTTCTTTGGCGGCTGGCGGCTGGCGGCTGGCGGCTGGCGGCCCACGCCCGGCCCGATGAGAAGTAATGAGAGTGTCGCGACTCGTGACCGCCGGGGGCACGCGTGAGCCCAGCCGCCGCCGCCGCCGCCGCCGCAGCGCGCAGGCGCACCGCGTTCGCACAGTGGCCGAGCCGAGAAAGCGCACACTTTCCCCGGCCCAGCCGCGGCTAGGCGCGGCTTTCACGTGTGATGAATGGGCGTGCGCGGGCGTGGCCCGGGGCCCGCCTTCGACTCCCGACGCGGCACGACAGGTGGCCGGCCGCCCGCGGCGTATCGCGCCCCCATCACGCGCGCAGGTTGCCTCCTCGGGCGCGTGCCGTCATTCGCAGGTGTTCCCCATAACAGTATTTTGTAACGATACGATACTATACTGGACTGCAACTTTAGAGCACACGCATTGAAACAATATCTACAGATAAGCTATGTTCCAGTTTTACATTTTTTGCAAGGCAATTCGCATTTGTATACTGTGTCAGACTCGATAGCGATATCAGAGTTTAGTAATTAAATTCAGCATTGAAACTATAACTTCCAGGCGGAATAAAGCAAAATTGCGGACAGGATTACAAGCCTCTAGTGTAACATATCACTACCGGCTGCGCCGTGGGTTCGTCCGTTTGCCTGTAACTTGACACTGTAATTGCTGCCAATACTTCTCAGAACCGGCTGAGAAGTAAGGCTTTTCTCCCTTAAGTTTTCTTTATTAATGATTTTGCACAAATACATTTCTTGCATATTTTTTTACCTTGTCAACTAATCTCTGAAATACTATGCATTTGTCAGGGTCTTTAATTGTGACGTTTACTGAGTATCCGTTAACTGTTTCTTTCTTCCATTGCTACTTGTACGAAATCTGGGCACTCGAAAGTAATGTGCTCGGGCGTCCCCATTGGGGCACACAGACAAAGTCGGCGTAGGACGGCTCCCTATCCGACTTAAACATTTCGGATAGGGACCATGTCCAGTGAGAAAATGAACCACACCCTGTGTTACTTTAAGATGTTTTAATTTTAATCTCTCTGTTATACTGGGGAGGAAATAACTCATGATGGTCGAAGTAGAGAGGACTGGCTATGGCAAGGAAAGCGTTTCTGAAGAAGAGAAATATGTTAACATCGAGTAGGCAAGGAAAGCGTTTCTGAAGAAGAGAAATTTGTTAACATCAAGTATAGATGTAAGGGTCAGGAAATCTATTCTGAAAGTATTTGTATGGAGTGTAGCCATGTATGGAAGTGAAACATAAACGATAAATAGTTTATACAAGAAGAAAATAGAAGATTTCGAAATATGGTGCTACAGAAGAATGCTGAAGATTAGATGCGTAGAACACACAACTAATGAGGTGTTGAATAGGATTGGGGAGAAGAGAAGTTTGTGGCACAACCTCGGCAAAACCTCAACGTTTTTACTTCTTCTCCATTGATTTTCATTCCTATTCCAAATTTTTCTTTTGGTTCCTTTACTGATTGCTCAATGCACATATTGAATAGCATATGAGCTAGGCTACAACCCTGTCTCACTCTTTTCTCAACCACTGCTTTCCTTTCGTGCCCCTCGACTCTTGTAACTGCCAACGGGTTTCTGTACAAATTGTAAATAGCCTTTCGCTCCCTGTGTTTGACCTTCGCCTCCTTCAGAATTTGAAAGAGAGTTGAAATGCCGTGCTAAACATGCAGTACAGGACAGATAGAATAAATTGTTGAAAGGGGTCAAAATAAGGGGCTGCCGGTTACACTCGAACATACAACTTTATTATTTGATCAAACATTACCAGAGACCAAAAAAAATTTTAAAACACACAGCCTTAATCTTTGGGACTTAATTACCAGCTGAAAGCCACTTTAATTTAAAAACGGCTGAAGGCCAGTAACTTAAAACGCAAGCATAATCATAAATTTAAAAGGCAAGCCTTATCTTAAAACAATTCTTTAGTTAGGCTGAAGTAAACAAGTTAAATTCAAATCGGCTGAAGGCCGAACACTTAAAACTCAAAACATTAATTTTTTTTAATACCAAAGTCCTTACATGAAACAGTTCTTTAATTTAGGCTGAAGGCCTTAAGAACAAACAACTGAAACTCAAACCTGCTGAAGGCTGAAGACTTAAAAATTCGAAAATTTTTTAAAATGCCAAATGACTTACCTGAAACGGTACTTTAAACTAGGCTGAAGGCCTTAAGAGTAAAACAACTCTAATTTAAAACACAAAACTAGTTAGAAGCCATATAAGTACCAACAACAAGAACAAATTAAGAAAAAAAGACAGTCCACACAAAGGCGCCCAGATGTTCGAGGGTCGGCCTGTAATTCAAACACTAACACTCGCTTAGGTGAGACAGGCAGTAGGGCCAACCATTCACGATCCGACGACAACCCAACCGACAGACAATCAGCGGACACACCGACAAGATAACTTCCATTTCACCTGACCAGAGCACAACAGGGAGTTCAGCGGAACAACGTAGAAGATATTGGCACCCACAACCAATCATACTCGGAGCTGTCAAACTACACACCGTGCTGTACAGCAACAACACGATGAAGAAACTACACTGCCTGAAATTTACGTCAACGCCCAGGGCAGGTAACCGGAACGTTAACAGCCACAAGGCAGAAGATTCCGCTGGTCCACTTCAGTTCAAATAACGAAATACAGTGGATCTCCACCGGAGGGTGGCTAGAATTTTCCAACTTGAAAACCACGTTTTGCTCCTGGTAATATCCCAACATCCGACAACGAACTCCAAACGACACAATGTGAACAGTGTTGACTTGCTGGTAGGTTAAATCAAAACTCAACTTTCGTGTGCAGGGACTGTGAGCCACGGACCTCGCAGCAATGGGAACAGCGCCACATTCTCCGACACAGCGTAGAGACCGCCAGCGAACCCCGGCAAAACTACGCCCCGCCGAGAATTCCTCACTGCTCCACGCCAACCGAACGACTCCTCAGAGCAAGTACGCCGACAACATTTAAAATAACTAGTCAATCAAAATCACACGAACTACGCACAGTTTCACGAACACTTGCACGAAGACCTAGACAATGCTAATGGCAGTGACTGTACAATAACAGGAATGAATCACGAGCCGGCACACACAGCCAACCCATAAGCGATCGCCGGCCAGATACACGTCGTCCGGCAAGACGACCGACAGACGACCAACCAAAGCCGTTCCCGCTCCAGTCATGTGTGTCGGCAAACGTCGGGCGATTCGTCGGGGTCCGGACCTCACTGCTGCCGCGCCCCTACTGAACTTGTGCCGCGTGATAACTCAAACACTGCCAGGTCCGAACTAATTGACAACACACGACGGCCGGGAAGTAATAGCAGTCCAGAAAAAACAATACGGGAGGACCTATATCGATAAACGCTGCTGCTCCCGCTCACGGACAGGCAAGGCAGTAATTGAAAATTAATATAACGAGGTGGCAGTACGGTAAAAACAAGATGTGAAATAAGAAATGCCAAGAACACGTGCCACGCACGGCTCAAGAGTATTCCAGTCAAAGTTCTGCGTATATGACACAAAAAAAGCTAGATCCAACTTTTTTGGTGTAGTTCTGCGTATATTACACCAAACACGTTTGATCTAGCTTAATCAGATTACTCTATTATTAACACACAATCAGTTATAGTGTCTGGGGGTCAACGACTCGTTAACAAATACTGAGGTATTCACCCGCAGACGTGTTATCTATCTTATTTTCTGTTTTTATATCCATCTAAACTATAGGACTATTTATTCATATTTCCATCGCGAAACTGTTATTTTATTTTAAATAAGTATAAGGCTACTCCAACCAAAAAAGATAAAAAGAGTAAAAGAAATGGACCCTCTCCACGTGGCGGACACGGGCGATGGTGCGTGCGGACGCTGCTTTTGGTGGTGGTCAGATTTGGTTCCTCTAAGTTTGGTAGACAGACGCAGCGGCTAAGAGGCCAAAAGCGAGCCGCCATGAGAAATTAGGCGGTAGGTCTTATACCGAGCAGAAAGTGAAAGAAGAAAGATGTAAGAAATTGTGGACGACAGCAACGTGTAATGGGCTTTGTATACCCAAGAAATGACGCGTTATACTTTGCGTAATCCTTCGATTCCTGCTCTGCTGGCATAAGGGTGAGCAATTTACCGAAGACTTCAGGTGTTTTCTAGCACTTACTGGAAATAAAATTTTGAAACACTCAGGAAGAAAGCAGCACTTTTATGTGGTGTAGAGTGTGAATGGCAAATTCCCGATGAAATCTGGCTAAGGGAAGTCTAGTAGCAGACAATCGGAGTTGCGCGCTTCTATTACACAGTATGGCAGACATAAAATAAGAATTAGTATGGGATATTGAGAATGTAAAGAGTGTCGAAACTGATTTATCCAGTAAAAATGTATGTGAGCATTGGCTGACACGTTCTGTAGCCAAATTTAGTGTGCTCACGGACACTCTTTCTCATCAAGTAAGCAAATACGAGCAGTTAAAATTGCCTGTTTTCCCAACCTAGAATAAAATCATTTCTTGGAGTTCTCGGAATCGAGGATTCGGTAGTCTTAGCGGATGTAGGAGACGAGTCATAGGCCCTCGGGGTGAAGAAATGTTTTAAAAAAGTAAGGGGGAGGGGGGAAAGTGAAGGGGAGTTAGTGATCCTGAGTGATTAATGAAATTATTTTTCCAAACCGGACAGCACTGCAAGGATTCGTGTCTTTCCCCGAGTGGACGTAGAATCCTGCTTAATTTGCCGTTTTCTACGCCAGTGCAGCAGTTTACTGAGCGTGCACATGGTCGCTAGGAAAACAGTGTCCGTCCAAAAAGTTCCGAGACTGATTTTATTCCTGGCGTACAAGCGACGCAAAAACAATTATTACAGTGGTAGGTTGAACTAACAACGGCGAACAACAGATGTGCGTTCGACCAGTTGGTTGTGAGCCGGCAGTGGTAAGTCTGAATGTGAGGCCGTAGTGTCGCCGCTGTTTTGTCACAAATCTCAGCGGAACAACATCTCTAAATCAAGTTTCCAGACATTTTCCAGAATGTTTGTCCACACACCCCGAGTTCCTAACAGAAACGGCGACGCGTAGAATCCTGTTGCGACTTGAATGAAATGCTAAACGCGGACAATTCTTTTCTAGAAAAAATTATCATGGGGGACGAGACTTGTGTTATCAGTTCAAAGTTACCACAAACCGACAAAGTGCAGAAATCCACATGAAGGGTGAATGCTTTGATGACATAAGCGACATTAAAGCCAATTTGACGCATGGGTTGAACAACATCATAAAGACATATCTGCTCACATTTTCAACTTACTCAAGTGGAAGACACTATATAGAATATCTGAAGCATTAAAACGACGAAATTAGCTTTACTCTATTTTTTAGTAGTCCCCTCTTGAAACGCTTTGGAGTTTCGGTGTATGCAAAGCGTGAAGCCATTAGCTGGCTTGGCGAGTTCTAACTGACGGCAATATATTCCATATATTCCAGCGGAAACCTGAATTTGAATTTAAAGTGACTTTCAACTCCAGATGAGAGTTTCACTCTTCAGGAGAGTATGCGCTGCTATGAAACTTCCTGACAGATTAAAACTGTGCACCAGACCGAGACTCGAACTCGGGACCTTTGCGTTTCGTGGGAAAGCTGTCTATAAACTGAGATACCAACGCAACACTCAGGACACGGCTAATGAGGATGTGCTTGCGTAGCTGAGTAAGTAGATCACTAGCCTGGGAAACGCAAAGGTCGGAGGAGACTTGGAACGTAGGCGTCAGCAGTTCACGTATCCACGTCGGTCCCATGAGAGCAGCGAAGGATAGGTAGAACTCAAGTGAGAGCATAACTCGTCCGGGTGATTAGTTGGAAGCTCCGGTACTTCAGAGCAGCATCCAAATCGTCCTGCGTAGTTTTCCCAAGGAGGCTGTCCCCTTGTGGGGCAGTCGGCGCCAGCATGTAGCGGAGTACATCCGCGATTCCTGCTCTGTCCAACTGGTCTTCCACGGAGATAAAATGGTCGGTAAGAGCACGTGTAATGTCCTACTGTGATGTGATCCGCATACCTTCGTCCGTTTCCTCTTCCCTAATGAGTTCTCCAAGACGGTGCCACCTTCCTCTCACGATATAGTGTAATAATGGTTGTTCGTTTGGCAAACCATCGAGCATTCTCGTACATACCTAGACACCTTTCATCTTGATAATTGTAAGTCGCAGCAGCTGAGTCTTTATACTATGGATCTGATGTGTGGGAGGTGTTGTCAGTTCCAGTAGGGACGTGAAGTAAAATTCGAATATCATTGTGACTTTTCGCGGCCATACTTAAAGAAAGCACGTCGTAAAGCCGGCTTTACACAGCGGAGCCACGACGTAAGTGTCAAATTGTATACTCTTTGTCGCCGTAGACATGGATGCTACGTGTTTTCGATCTCCCGGAATCAGTCGTCTCCCGTTAAGTGGCCTATATTAAGCTTCCAAGAGCGTCTGCTGCGCCATGTGCTCTGTTTTGGCAGAGCGATGGTGCGTATGTATGCCTGGTGCGTATGTATGCCTGGTGCTCTGTAAAGGCCGTTGGCCAAACCTCAGTATCAAACATTGGCAGATGTAGGCCATACATGCATAAATTCTATCTAAGCAACTTCCAGATAGCTCGTGATCATAGCTGGACAACGCTAATAGTTGATCCGTTTCTAAAGAAAGTTCACTTTATTAAACGTCAGAGCGTTGCCTTACAGGAGATCTATCGGAAGTTAAACTTAATCGTTAATTGATAACTCTTAACAGTTAATGTTATTTTGTGGGTGTAGTTAAATGAGCAAGGATTGAAAGGCATTACTGTTCCTTAAATAAAAATGTTTTGATTGGGGTAAGTTTAGGGGAACATTGAAGATAAATAAAAACAGTTCAATAATTTAGCTTTGTAATTATTTAGTTACCAGTGTTACATAACGGCAGAATCAAACTACAGATGAAGGTGCACATTTCCTTTCGTGCATATCAATATGTTAAAGTTTTCATCCGACAGCGAGGCTCATTTAGGAGACTAAATGTTTTTGCCCGCTGATTCATTGATTTAGCCGGCCGCGGTGGTCTAGCGGTTCTGGCGCTGCAGTCCGGAACCGCGGGACTGCTACGGTCGCAGGTTCGAATCCTGCCTCGGGCATGGGTGTGTGTGATGTCCTTAGGTTAGTTAGGTTTAAGTAGTTCTAAGTTCTAGGGGACTTATGCCCTAAGATGTTGAGTCCCATAGTGCTCAGAGCCATTTGAACCATTTGAACCTTGATTTAGTTTCCACTAACAAAAAGTGGGAGAGTGCGCTTAGAATAACCTGGTCGGTAGATGCGCAATTGGCAGGGCCTTTATGAGGGGCGGGGCGGTAGTGATAGGGTAGCCGTATCTACCTGGGACCACGTCGGGACACTAAGACGGGGGTGTGGAAATGGAGAAAAACGTTCATTTAATATAATTACTTTTTATTTAGAACAGAATTACGTGGAACTCCTTGCGGCAGAAGTAGTTGGTACTCCATATTTTTCAGAAGATTTCATCTTTCTCAGCATATCTCTTTCAATCCTTAGGCACTTTCGTAAGGTACCGTAAGTTTATTAGACGGTAAACAGTCGACAATAACAGTTTAGTCATCGATGTTACTATACACTTCACGCCCCATATACCCGCTGTATACGCTTCAAACATCACTAACTTGCACTCGTTCTTCGTATTACTTTTAGAAAGAACCACCTCAGCGCTGTTAGACTGGGAACGGGCAGTTCTTCTGCGTGGCGCTACTACTACTGGAGAAGTCTGGTCTTTTCTCGAATGATAGCTCTAGATCTAGACGGTGCTCGCACCGCCGATACACGATAGGCAACATACATTGCCATCTATAGACGACCTTGTCAACATAAACTTGTTGACATAAACAAAACTAACTGAGGCTTATTACATATTGCACTAACCGATGGCGTTACTTCAGTACTGGAGCCAAGCTCGTAACAGTATTCTGCTAAATCGGGACCAAATTCGGTCTATACGAAGATAGCACCTGTCCTTTCGGACGTGTCCGAAAGAACAGATACCATTGATGATATGGCAGCTCTCGAAGAATGAAATTACAATGAAATCCAGACCTTAAGCTGCTTACAGGCGCTGATAAATACCAATGGCGACAGTTCAAAATGTATGCCTCGACCGGGATCTCCTGCTTACATGGAAGTCGCTCTATCCTACTGAGCCACCGAGGACACAGAGACTGCGACTGCAGGCACTTACATCTGGCAAGCTCCTCGTGAGACCCACATTCCCAACTTACTGTCCATAGACTACATTTGAAGTGCCCCTGCCCACTATACTCATTACTCGCGATTCCTGTAAGAGTTCGGGCAATGCGGGTGCTTTCGCATTAAAGAAGATGATTGGCCTGTTAGCCTTATGTATATGAAGATGGCATCTGTTCTTTCTGACATGTCCGAAAGAACAGACACCATTGGTGATCTTTCAGCTCTCGAAGAATGAAATTACAATGAAATCCAGACCTATAACTGCCTACAGTCGTTGATAAATATCAATGGGGACAGTTGAAAATGTGTGCCCCGACTGGGACTCCAACTCGGGATCTCTTGCTTACATGGCAGGCGCTCTATCCGTCTGAACCACCGAGGACACAGAGGATAGTGCGACTGCAAGGACTTATCTCTGGCACGCTTCCCGTAACACCCACATTCTCACCTTACAGTCCACACGCAACATCTGTAGTGTCCCTGCTCACTATAGTCATTACTCGTGACAGTCAATCTATGGATTCCCGCAAGAGTTCGGACAATGCGAGTGCATCCGCACTGAAGAAGATCATTCGTCGGTTAGCCTTGTCCGAAAGAACAGGTGCCATCTTCACACAGATAAGGCTAACGGGCCAATGATCTTCTTCAGTGCGAATGTACTCACATTGCTCGAACTCTTACACGATTATGTAGAATGACTCCAGTGAAGACAGTAAGTTGGGAACGTGGGTCTCACGGGGAGCGTAACAGAGATAAGTCCCTGCAGTCGCAATCTCCTCTGTGTCCTCGATGACTCAGACGGATAAAGCGTCTGCCATGAAAGCACGAGATCCCGGGTTCGAGTCCCGGTCAGGGCACACATTTTCAACGTTTCCCATTGTTATTTATCAACGCCTGTAACCAGCTAAAGGTCTGGAATTCATTATAATTTCAAATTAGGTCTTGTGGGGATGTCGGGACAAGATGATCCATAACAGTGAGGGTACCGATATATCGGGACGGATGGTAACCCTAGGGAGTAGTGAGGGTTTCGGGCAAACGCTGTTGGGGAAATGTCGAAAGCTGGAGTGGAAGCGCCGCTTTAAATTGATGCGAATGTTAAGTGGAGTCCCTTCACGCCCACACTTGCTTGATGACCATACAAAAAAATTAACTGTCACGTCTGCTTTGGTTACTAACTAGAAAGAATTCTGCTGGAAATGCCAGAAAAGCAGCGATTTACATTCGCCTGGCTTCTTAAGCAATTGTAACTTTTAGAGAAGCGTCATGAATGGCGAATTTTGAGTGAAACCTACATTTCTCTTGCTGCCATGTTAAAATTCGCTTCTTTTGCCAATACACAAAGGAGTTTACACAATATCACCTCGCTAACATGTTATGCACACACAATTGCGAGAGATTTCTGAAACTGTTGTTTATTGAGTTTATCAAGACAGGAACAGAAAAAGTAAAGACAATAGCTTACGCAAAAGCACTTTCTCACCAGAAAAATAAATGTGTAATGTGTTCACTTATGTCATTCCGAAATCCACAGTATTTCTGGATTCACCAGCTATTGACAGCCCATAAAAATTTCATTCTTTCATCGAAAAAGTCTGTAGGTAGTGGAATAACATAACCATATGGAAAAATACTCTCCTCTTTGCGTGCTATCATTTGCCACAATCACATTTCAATATCTCAAACTGTTTATGAAATATGAAGAATGTTTGGATATTTCATTCTGGCTTTACCGCTATTGCGCGTGATCCAAAGTGAGTGTGCTACATCAGAACAGTTTTCTCGACATTGGCGACAGATAGAGACCTCCGCCCAAGTCTAAAAAAATTCAATATCTTATCTAAATTTCATACACAGCAACATATTATGAAATGTGCACCAAACGCAAAATCATAGCGATACCTGTTATCCAATCCAAACCTTTTGGAATTGGAGACAGTGTCTTACTTAAATGCAAATATCACAGTAACTGTGACCATTAATAAAATGATGGGCACGCTATCATGAAGGTGACATATAAAGCTGTATGTAATGCAAAAATATTTTTTTTTACTGAGTAGTTTCTGTAAAATCGTTTGAGAAAAACTGCAGGGCGTCCATCTCGATTCTGTCATCGCAGCGCGTCGCTGACCAGGCGAAAGGAGGCAAAGAATCTCGGCCTCTCCTTCCCACCAAACGGATGAGTTCGACCAGCGCTTTGGACGAAAATTGGACACTGCGCACCGGCAACCGTATCTTTCGCGGACTCTAGTCAACGCGAACTCAATAAACAAACAACAATAAATAGCCAACACTTTGTTATTCTCGCTCGCATTCGATTGTTTGCATGAATCGCTTCTTCGGGTACCACTGTCTTCTTTGCCACTTCGTCACCTCGAATGAGGATTGCTGCTCTACACGTCCTCCTGCAGACCGGCTTTCAAATCCCACAACTGAGCTGACACCAAAGTAGAGGAGCCTGGGATACTACAAATGTCGTCGCGACGTTGGCCCAGCTGGTCCATTGACGCTGATGTCGAGATTTGGTGAGGTAATGGACAAGGAGGCCATTTACGGAATGGCCTCTCGCATGTGTCGCCCATTTTGTCTTTAGTGCTTCCACTTACGCAGGAGATAATGACGACATGCGATGGAGATTGCTGGTCGTCGTAAGGGAGCTGAACTAGCCATCACTGGAGACTCTCAGATCGGATGTGACCTCCCTGTCCACAGCCGGTGCAGAAACCTCGTTTGTCCATCATATGTAACGATTGAACGGCCACTCCGATGTACGCATGATATGGTGCTTTTAGAGTTCGATACCTATCTGACACATGCCACCGAGTGCCTGGTAAGCCTCGAAAATTGCCCATTTCTCCGCCAGATGATTGAGGACTGTCCGATATGGCCACAAAGTGTCAGTAACTTCGAAAGGAAGTTCGAATATATGAATAGTTCTAACTCCCATGCCGGCACGATTAACTGAAACTGCATCCACGTTTCCGTTGGTGTGGCAAAAACTGTCCTTAGGTCGCAAATGGAGTCTGTCGCACACTGCTCCATCCATAAGCTTGATGTAACTATATTGGAAACAATGGACAAATGTGACCCTGTCACCTCGCTTGGGTCGTGTTTCACCATATCGTGTAAGAAGCGTTCAGTTTTGAATGCTTTTGGTCGTGTCTATGTTCTTCAAAAGAGAATTTCGGACTTTTCGGTAGAAAGAGCCATCGTGGTTCGCGTAAATCAATACACCAGTATTTGGTGCAGCATGCTCCACGCGAACCTGCAGCGCAAACACGTTCGCTCCACTGCAGTCAGAATGTGCTCCGGCTATCCGCGTACTCCTCCTGAGTGACCCAAACCTCCATGTATCGCGCTTGTCCACATCTTCTAATGCACGCATGTACGCACACTATGTAATTCCCGTAAGGGAGGCACATTGGTTAGGGCCGTCTTTTAACCCGTCGAGGATTGTAATACTTATTATTCACATTTTGCAATTTTCGTTCAATATATATGCATGTCTGAAGGAACATTGTATAATGTTAATTGTAAACATAGACATTGTTCAATAAAGTAATAAGCATTACATGCCTCGACGGGCTAGATCGACGATCCCTCCCTGTTGTGGGACTCGCATAATGTGCGCGCGCGCGTGTGTGTGTGTGTGTGTGTGTGTGTGTGTGTGTGTGTGTGTGTGTGTGTGTGTGTGTGTGTGTGCAAGCATTAAGCGATGTGGACAAGTGTGACATTTGGATGTTCGGATAGGTCGAGGCAGCACGAATAACCGAACTGTTTAAGGTGACCGCTCGCTGTAAGCGGGAAATTCGGGTTCGAATCCCTGTCCGTAAGGATTCGGCGTATGTCATCAATAAATAGTACAGCTGAAGTGATTTTAGATTCTCAATTTGAGAGCAAAATTTTCGAAATAAAAGAGGATTGTTTCTCAGTGGAAGGTGAAGAGGTGTTCATAGCACGTAAGGTATGCATTTTAGAGTCAGCGTTTAACAGTCTTTTGTGCTTCGAATAATCGTTCCCGCCATATTCCCGAATATTGAACATTCCTGCTGGCACTCCCTGTTTATAAACAGAACAAATATTCTGCGTCTGTTATCAGTAGAACACTATTTCTCGGCACTGATGATTAAACCATCAACGCTTCTGATCGGACATCGATCGCATTATATGCACAAAAACCAAAGAATTGTTTGCGAGTGAAGTATAATATATTATAATTGAGTGAAATCTTCTTGAAACACTTCAGTTGTACAGCATATTCTGGATGCTGATGGATTTATGGTGATAGTATTTATACTTACAGTGAAAAGTGATTAATTTTTACCAACAGGCAATTATTATGGAAGCCGCCAGGTCGATACTAAGTACAACGCCGCTCACACAAAGGCAGTAAGTAGAAGAATTTGTTTTCCGACACGATTCGTCATACATGGCAATACATTAGAGTGTTATCTTTATTCTTGTCACAGAGCCAGCATCAACCGTCACACTATGGAAATGAAGATGTAACGTCTGAAGATGCGCCAAATAAGCTTCAAAACCAGTTTACGGTAATAAACATTTCAAAAAGTGAGTGGTTGCAGTTTCCTATATTTACATATACTGAAGAGCCAAAGAAACTGGTACACCTGCATACTATCGTGTAGCGCCCCCACGAGCACGCAGAAGTGCCACAACATGACGTGGCATGGACTCGATTAATGCCTGAAGTAGTGCTGGAGGGAATTGACACCGTGAATCCTGTAGAGCTGTCCGTAAATCCGTAAGAATACAAAGGGTTTGAAGCAAGGTATCCCAGATATGCTCAATAATGTTCATGTCTGACGAGTTTGGTGGCCACCGGAAGTGTTTAAACTCAGAAGAGTGGTCCTGGAGCCACTCTCTAGCAATTCTGGACGTGTGGAGTGTCGTATTGTCCTGCTGGGATTACCCGAGTCCGTCGGAATGCACAATGGACATGAGTGGATGCAGGTGATCAGACAGGATGCTTAGATACGTGTCACCTGTCAGAGTCGTACCTAGACGTTTCAGCGGCCCTACATCACTTCAACTGCTCAGGCCCCACACCATTACAGAGGCTTCACAAGCGTCCCCTGCTGACATGCAGGGTCCAAGGATTCATGAGGTTGTCTCCACACCCGTACACGTCCATCCTCTCGATACAATTTGAAATGAGTCTCGTCCGACCGGGCAACATGTTTCCATTCATTATCAGTCCAATGTCGGTGTGGATCGACCTAGGCGAGGCGTGAAGTTTTGTGTAAGTCAGTCATCAAGGCGACCCGAGTGGGCCTTCGGCTCCGAAAGCCCATATCGATGATGTTTCGTTGAATGATTCGCACGCTGATACATGTTGATGGCCCAGCATTGAGATATGCAGCAATTTGCGGAAGGGTTGCATTTTTGTCACGTTGAACGATTCT